>NW_026442042.1:4200000-4554808 GCF_026898425.1 Galleria mellonella | reverse complement strand
TTTTACGTGTATTTATTAAATTGCATTTTTACGTTATAGTCAGTAAAAATAATCCTTAATAATATTATAAATGTGAAAGGGAATTTGTTCGTTTGTTACTTTATAGCACCTTAGCAGCTTAACCAAACACTATAAAATTTGGTATACACGTACTAGGTATATGGAATGAAGACGGACATAGGCTACTTTTTATCCCAGCCAGTAAACATATCGCGGTCACGCGGGCAAAGTCGCGAGTAAAAGCTAGTATGCATATAAATACGTTAGTGTATCATACACAATATAATCATAAGAATAACTTTTATTATTCCATTTAGCCTAAATATTAGTAAATAATAACCTAATTTTCATTATTTTTATAGTATAATATATTTACCTTTGATAGGAAGAGGAAATTGTTAGCAACGAAAACGACTTGCGGTCTTATTTTTAATAATTATATCTGTCAAGTAGATCAACTCTTAGTGAATTGTTCACGATTGGCCAAGTGACCTGATTTCATGCACACTGGTACCCCAACAGCGTAAACCGATAGCACTGGCAGGTTTATCATTCCATCTTCTTCAATTAAAAATATTCTGTGGGCGAGCAATTATAAAAATACTAGGTCATGCGGCGGTTTTATTTGTATTAAATATTTAATAATGTCACATATTACATACACATATCTTTTGTACGTCTTTGAGAAGTGTACTGTTCTATCAAATTTCATATTCCATATTAATTTTTATATTATATTAATAATTATAAGTACAGCAAAATAACAATATTATCTGCCTTTCAAACCAAGATATTCTGTATTATTAAAAACTGTGCTACGATGTAGTGGTCATAAACCAACACATCCAGGCTTGTGTCCATTTAAAAAACTTCCGTTACCAAAATTAACCCGACCGAGAATTGAAGTCGACAAATCATTTACGCATATCAACGTGCCACACATTGTACCACAATAATTATCAATACACGACAATAGAAAAAATTTTAAGAGACCAATTGCTACCTAGCTAGTTTTATATTAGAAAATTTTTGAAAACTTTTAGAATTTCAGTGCAGAAAAATCTAGATTATGGCAGTTAACAGGGCACATCTTGGAAAGTATTGTAGCGTGAAGGAAAGTTGTGGCTACACGACACTCTGAAGCAGTCGTACTTCGTAGATAAGTTTATGTGAAAAAGTTATTTTATCCTATTAGTTACGTGACAACAACTATTATTTCGTAAACAACGGCAGAACTGTAGTAGGGGAAGGGGATTTACATAATAGTATGAAGTTTTGTTTATATATTATTATATAAATAAAGTATATATAGCGATCAGCATTTGAGAACGAATTTAGAGTTTATTCTGATTCAACAAATAATTGAAGAGTTTTCTTCTGAAAATAAGCTTACTCGGCGCTTTTTTCAGAGGTACAGCTGTTTTATTTCAAAGACTGATTGCAGTAACAATGAACGAATTGGATGTAACCTCAGAAAGGTGAAAAAAAGTTTTCTTTTATGTAGATAAAAACAGAAAACCTGTGAATAAGGTGAAGGATTTTTTTGTTATTAAATGAAATAAAGATCCCGCCTGCGCTATTGATAAATATTGGCGAGAATCCAGTGAAGGATGATAGATTAAAATGAAGCTAGTCAGTTGGGTAACGAATTCAATAATAATTAACCATGATGGTTTTCAGGGGGAACCACGTGAAGGGCGACTAGATATATGTAGGCATATCGCTAGTAATGGGTCAGTTAGACCCTTTCCTGTAACGTAATAAGTGAGGATAAAGATGCGTTAGCTGACAATGGTGAGAAATTCACATGGGATTAACTACTATAGCTTCCAGGGAAGATTAACTAAACAGTACATATTAACAACAAAAAGACTGCATTAATTAAGTATTAACAAAATTTTCATCAGGTGGTCGTAAGCTTGTTTGTAATAGCAAACAACTTCATGTTATTTTTTGGAATACCAAATCGAATAAAAATATATTTCTATATGTTATTTCATATAATAACATCATAATTTTTGTTACTTACAACAAAAAGAAGATATTTTTTCCTGACCATAACACGTACGTCCCATAGATCAAGCGAAAGCAACAATTCATGGATTTTCGGATGATTTGTTGTTGCGTCTCTTCGAAATAAAAAACTATTACTGGCTTGATTATACTATGCCAACTACTTATAGTATATATGAGTAGTCGATATACTACGCAGAATTATATATATGTGGGACCAAGGGTTTTAAAATGAAAATTAGTTGCTCCGTATTACTATGTATTTAAAACTTTTCTTAAAATATTAAAAAAATATATCACCGTTAACCATTAATCTAGAACACCGTAGCAAGAATGAATCTGCTCATTTCAATCTGTCAATCTTACTCATTCATGCACACTCGTTCATTCTCATTTATTATAGGTTCCGTTACAACAAATATTGAATATATTAAAAATATTTCCTACACACACATATATATATATATATATATATATTTTATTTCATCAACTGAGTGAGCTTTACAGTTTCCTAATACGCTCACTCAGTAAAGCATCAGTACAGTAACACACATGTATAATTAAATGGAATAATATTAATTATATTTAATTCACATAACAATAATAACATCTATATGTTAAATTATATAATATTATGTCGGTTTAGAACAATCCCAGCGCTCGTGATATTTTGATAATTCTATTGTATGCAAAAAATATTCCCACATTGACCCATAAATTATATTACGATTGAAGAAACTGTTTGTTGTGAAGCAAAATCTTAAATTGTAAACGTTTATTAATGCCCCGTTTTTTTCCATTCAAAGTTCTTCAATTAGCACCAAAGAAAATTTAAAGTATTTGAACAATAAAGGAACAAACCAAACCGGAAGAAATATCTCATCCTCGTTCCCTATAGCCACTTCAATTGTCGACCGTTGGGGTGAAAACAGTTCGTTTACCAGTATCTATAGCTACGTGGTTTTAGTATCCGACGCGTTGGAACTTCGTATCTCAATAAATAACCGATTAGCTGACGTGGGTACACTATTTGGGATTGTAATTAAATTTTATTGCACCTAAGTAAAATCAATGGCTTCATACTTTCTATTAGTGAAAAGATTATGTAGAATTAGTGTCACTCAAATGAAAAACAATTTTGTATTACAGCTCTAGCGGCGTTTATAAATCACATCTGTTTGCCTGTATAAATAAAATCTATTGTCATGATCTATGGATATTAAAAGTATCTATGGTATTAATATCAGTTTTTTATAATAGCCCCAAACCCACGTACTAAATGGAAAATACGAGATCTAATTTAAGGCGTATTTAAATAGTACTATTTATCATACTTAAATAAATAAAATTCTCTTTTTTAAGTAATAAAAGGAATAAGTTTGTAATTCTACTGTATTTATCGCATGTGTATCTATGTATTTGATGTATGTGTGTGTGTGTGTGTGTGTGTGTGTGTGTGTGTGTGTTTGTTTGTTGTGTTAGAAATTGTTCTAATTTTCTTATATGAAATACCGAAACATAAAGCGCCTGAAATCGATCAATTGCAATTATTAATATTATATTCATAATAATTCCTTTTTTTTAATAGATAATACGCCCAGCTTAATGCCCAGCTACATGCCAGACTAAGCAAATAAGCATGCATATTATTATGAGTACAAAATGTTTTTATTGTACGAAAAACCTATAAGCAGCGTGTTAAATGTCTATAAATTCAATGTCATAATTATTGTGTAAAATTTAAGACAGAATTGTCTATACCTTTTTAGGTATATTGATAGCAATATTTCTATATACATAGTAGTTGTTATAGTCTATTTCAATAAAATTTTATAAAAGAAACAGACAAACTGTTCAGTCAACCATAAGAGACATTGTTGAAGTTCAATAACTTTACAAATTAAAAAACGATTAATTAATCGTTTCAATTTAGTAGTAATAATTTCATTTATAAAATTTCTGTGATAATTTGAGCAGAACTCAGCGTTACTCTTTCGTTAACTTCTATTGAAATTAAAACAGACTTACAAATAAGTAAAACTGATCTGAAACCGCACTGAACTAAAATCGCACTATCGCTCTCAGCTTAAATGGCTTCACATACGCCGGCGAAGAGATTTACATACCCTCTCTTTGTTACATAATATTCTTTTTAATCCTGGTGTCCCTGTCTATCTTAAAGAACGTTTTAAATTCATCTCTTCTACCCGCACTTTAACATTACACTCTTCCGAAAACCTTTCCCTTATGACACCTTCTCATTCCATTAAATTTTATCACAATTCTTTACTGTTTCTAAATTTTATCACAAAATCCATTGATGCTGTCAAACGACGAGTAAAAGATTCTTTTCTCTATCTGATTGTTTCTTCATTTAAAAAATTGGCATTCTTTATTTATGTATTTATATAATTATTTATTTTATGTAATTTGTTTTCCTGGTGCCTATAATCATTTGTCCTACGTTGTTTTTTAAAAATTTTATTTTACAATTATTCAGGTAAATCAATTTTATCCCCTTCAAAGTACTCCCCCTGTGACATAATGCAAATCCACTGTGATTGATGGTTGTAGGTTTCTCAGCTTTCAAATGTCCCCCAAATGACCAATTTGGTTTTTGGGAACAAGAAGAAGTAAAAATCCGATTTCGGTCACCGTAATGGAATTTTTACTCAAAAACTCACGAACAACAAGAGAGGTGTGGGCTGGGGCATTGTCGTGGTGAAGAATCTCTCGCGCCATCTGATTGTTTCTTCATTTAAAAAAGGACGTCCTGAACGTGGGTCATCTTGAACGCTTCTTCTCTGATTTATGTATTTATATAATTATTTATTTTATGTAATTTCGTTTTCCAGATGGCGTGACAAGCTATAATGATTAATATATATCCTAGTATTACAGACCTCGTATATCATATTAGGTACATATTTAACATATAATTTTATTAATTTTATATATATATATATATATATATATATATATATATATATATATATATATATATATATATATATATATATATATATATATATATATGCATATATAAGATGCTTTTTTAATTATGCAGTACTATCATAACTACTTGTACAACAATTAGTCCTTTACCTTAAGGTTGTCTTGAAAAAATTGTTCTTAGCAATAAGACCGCCTTACTGTACTTACATCAATGTATCGTTGTGTTTGTAAATTGTTTTGCTTATTTCCTATATTATATAATGCAAATAAAGTATACTCATTCATTCAAATAAGTAAAACTGATCTGTACAATTGACTTATCTAAAACATTGCTATATATTTTGTAGCAGGCGCTTAAAACGAGCAATGAATCGTTTGTCGTGTACTCGGGATTCGATAACAGGTTACCTTTCGTTAGTAATTCAATCAAAGGATTTATACGATCCCTAAATCATTTTTATTCTTCTGTTGTTCTCAGACACCGAACAAACAAGTAGGTACCTACGCTTTTAAGTGAATGAACTTGAACAAAGTATCTATTCGTGCGACTTATTAGTCGGTAACCACATAATATTATAGTTTTCGACTAAGAATGTTTAACAGTATTTTTTATACCACAAAGGTGGCAAAGAAGCATACAGCCCGTTTGATGGTTAACGGTCACTGTAGCCTATGGACGCCTATAACACTGGGGGTGTCACGTGCGCGTTACGGACTCTGAAGGAACTTTAGTACATCTTTTTTGAAGAACTCAATACTCTACACTTTAGAAGAAACCTTGACAGGGAGGTCATTTCACAGCTTGAGCGTTCGCCGGAGAAGATTCCTCTGAAACTGCACTGTACGCAACTATGTAGGTTTTTGCGTGTGAGGAATCCTATGTGTGGAGAATTTCCTGTCGCCGGCGAACGGTGCGATGATAAAATGTGACTATACCATAATGTGTAAATTATTTAATTCCTCAGAATACAGTCCGTTATACACGCAGTTGAACAAAGGAAAGCAAAGTCTTGCCTTAGTCTTATAAGCTCAATATCGCCTGTGAGCTTGGGATCATCAATAATTTTCATTGTCCGTCTTTGAACCGATTCAAAAGGATTAAGCTATTACCAAACGATCTGGCTCCATGAGTGGCCGGACTTGTAAGTAAAGACAAAAAGAAACAAGGCAAAATATACCAATGGAAGAGAAGGGAAACTCAAAAGAAAGTCTTCTGCATAACATTGTGTCAATAACTACTATGAGAGAGAGGTTTGATTCCAGCAGTAAAGTTACTAGATTGTTAAGTTACATATGAGTGTAAATACAATCGCACTTACTTAATAACTTAATCGCACCAACTTAAATAACATAATGGCAGTACTACATTGCAGCCGCTATGGCTCTGCTAACATAGTTTGTAGTTTTTGTTACTAACATTTATGAGCTGTAATTGTCTGAATATAAAGATTTTTTAAAATTATTTTTAATAATTTTCAAACTAGGAAACCATAAACATCATTTATTTGAACTTGCCAATAGTTTAGAGACCAGACATTAGATGTCTGGAGATACTTACAACACTCATTATTAGAGTCGTAAGAATTTCGTTCTATGCTAGTATATTCAGAAACATTAACCCGTAATATGATTTCCATGATTTTTGCGCTGACCTTTAAAATCTCTTAAATTATTCAAAAAACATAAATATTCTTTTGGAATATTCTTTTTGGATTAGCTTTTTGCCAGCTACTTCGTACGCATGGATTATTTATGTAGGAATACCCATGAAATTATTGATGGTGTATCACGATTATCCATACACCAGTTTTGAAATTAGGTCTTCAGGAATATAACTGCGAATACTATATCATATTTGATGTGATATTATTACTTTAACATGTCGAGTCAGATAGATAAAGGAGTAAAATTTCAGTCAGATTTGATCTATAAAGCGGATGAAGCGTGTGTACAAACAGAATACAAATTAGCTGAGGAAATATATTATATATGCTGTATACACAACCACATAATAATGTTAACATAGAGAGGAAATACTATCACTTTAAATTTACAAGATCTATAGTTGTAGCAAGTCAACACAACGCTTCGCTTGCATCTTGCAAACGAATTCATATACAATTCAATCTAGACTCCGGATTGCATTCGTGCAAATTGTAGACAGTTCACATTGGAAGTTCAATTGGAAAGAACGTTTATTACTAGACAAAGTATGTATGTGGGGGGAAGGGATTATAATTAATGGGGATCTAATAGCTCCATTGCTAGCAATATACTCTGTCAAGTAGGCCTATACGCGGTTCTCCCTAGAAACTATCTTATTTACATCTTGTGGAATTTGTCACAGGGCTAACTGACCTGCTTTCATGGTCATCTGTCATCGTCCACTGGTGCTGTGCCAACGTTTATACTGATAATAAAATCGAAATCAAAAATTTTGGCGTCTTTTGAGTTATAATCTCTTTAGTAATTTTTTTCAGTATTACTGATAAAACTCTTCCATAAAAAAATTTAGGTGTATACTAAATTTCGTAATGGTTGGTTAATCCATTAAAATGCTAAGACACATTTAAACACTTTTATTTTAGGGATTTATTTGTTCTTTATTGACCATATTACAACAAATGTTTGATACAAAAGATTTACGAATATAACATCAAAAATATAATGCGGTAGTGATACAAAGTAGTGTTTAATTTTATGCCCTGAAGTTTTTAATCAGATCTAGAGGGAAAAGACCGGGGCACCTGCTCTTAGTCGCATTAACAGGTCATATATGTGAGTATTTTAAACAATTTATCTCAATCACTGGATAGAGGGGCCGCCACGATCCAGTTTCTGTCCCAGTTCGAAGAAAGCGTAGATCCGAGAACTGTTTTTGATAATTGACTCAAAACAATAAAGTTACCAAATGCTTTCCAGTAATTACAGTACCAAACTACTATTAAACAAATGTGAGCAACATAGTTTACATCCAATACGATTGTAATACTACCTTTTAGACATGATATTACATACAAAACTAAGAAACGTCTGTGGGTAGAAGATTCATAGTTAAACAACAGGAAATCCCCGCTGCGAACAACTCTAATTGATTTGCCGCGAGCATAGACAAGGGCCAGCTTAAATGTGATCTTAGCCACAGAGACGAATTATTAGAAATGTAAACAAATACCCACGACTTTAATCCGTAACGCGGTAACCAAAAGCAAGTTAAAAAAAAAAGTATAAATGACTATAGTAATGTAGGAATTAACACATGTCTTCATGTTCATGTCTGTCATGTTCCCGCATAACACAAACATTTGTATTATGAATATAAACTTGTATTGGTATGGATATTATAGCCAATGATGTTTAACAAATATACTACCAATATTAATTATTAAGATACCAAATACTAAAGAATTTTTTCACTTATGTCAAACATTTTTCAAAACAATAAGTCTTATATATTATTTTTTGATAATATCATTAAACCATACGATGCATATCTAGAACCAAAAGCACACATAATACAAACCAATTTAGAATACCTATTTTGTTTCCTAAACTTCGAACCTGGGGTCTGGGATGGTTCATAAAATTGTACTTCAAATTACACTATATTCTATTATTATTATTTTATTGTTATTCTTCGTAATTTTAGCATGCAAGTATTAAGTTTCAAACTCCTATTCCAACGACAGGTCACTCTTAAGTAAATAAAAAATAAGAGACGTCAGTTTAAATCAATAATGAAATATATTGAAAACAGACGAAAGCTCAAAATTACAACACAATATGTTTAAATGTCAGAATCAGAATGTTCCAGAAACAACAAGTTTAGTACTCGTATTGAAGAAATGCATAGAGAATAGAAATGCATGTAGTTACTTAAAAATTAAATCCGGGACCTCGTCCACTTAAAACAACGCATTTATCCCTGCATTACCGAAGTCGTATTAAGTGTTGAAAACAAATACAGATGAATTGATAATTTATTTAAATTTTATTTCATTATTTATTTCTCCAACCAACCATACCACAAACCAACTCTATTTACATCTCAGTGATGGTAAGTTACCCTATAGGTACTGCGTCAACTTTTACTATGCCGACAATTAATATAGAGTCCAACATGCTTTATTCATCTGTCTGTTAGATAGTTTATACATTGTTTAACGTACTGTTAATTGTTATTAATACACTGTGGTCATAATTCTTAGGTTCATAACCTTGTCTTTCGACAGCATATTCATATTTTCTATGTTATTTCTTTTAGATCTGTTTAGTAGATAACTTACTAATCGCACTTATGAAATAGGAAACTATAAAAAGTAAGAAATTCAGTACAGACTATGTTTCGCAATCCGAAATGTCTATCCATCCTGTACAGATGCACATATATATCTGTAATTTTGTGGTTGGTAAAGTTTTTTTTTTCCTTTGTAAATAAAAATCCACTCATTAAACCATCAAAAATAGTTAATTAGTTGACGGCCTACCTAACAAAAAATAGGTGTTAGCTATCATGAAATTAAAATATCATGAAAATATGCGTAGATCAAGATATCCATCAAGTATTATCAATGTTACAATTTAGAGGATAAAGTACTGTTGTTACATGGATCGAAATGTAGATGTAATCATAAATAGTACTATGAAGTGAACACCAAAAAACGATGAGCGTGGACTGTAAACACAGCTGCTTATAGTTTCTTCGAATTCCAGATTGCAGTGTAACGATGTAGGGGCCGTATAAATCAAAACCAGACCTCTTTTATATTTCTTTTTATATTTTAAATGAATAGAGTACATAACATCTCGCTATGTACTCTATGCTCTTCACACAAAGTCAGTTGACGACAGAGAATGTTACTATATTACCAGAGGATAACTTTGTACAAAAGTCGTTTGCTTGGGAACCTCTGTCTCATTCATGTTTTTACCGTGAAGCAGTTGTGTTGGCTGTGTTTCTCGGTTTAAAGGGTAGGATATGGTAGTGAATTTACAGAATACAGAGGACTAACACCTGAGTCCACAGGAATAACAACGCATGGGGGAAACATATCATATCATGGGCAAAACAGTATACTTTCTTATGTCCATGGTACAGCTCTTGTTTATAGGCGATGGTTACCACTTTCCATCAGATGGGCCGTCAGCTTGTTTGCTATTCTAAGCTGCATAAAAAATACTATATATGTAAATTATATATTATACTCTGTATATTTTATATGTTGCCAACAAATGTTACCAAGTAAATAAACATTAATTTAAAACTACTCGTACACTGATTCTAAGGAAAACCCAGTAAACAAGTACCTAAATCATTTTATCCCACTACTTGTGAAGCAAATATTATTTCTAAAGTTGAAAATAGAAATCTCACAGCTGTTTGTCATCTAACGTACAAGTTCTAGAAGAGAACTGAAACTTGAATGGCATCAGATAACGAAGAATAATGTGTAATACTTTCAAAAGGATATTTTGATATACGAGAACTCTATTGGTGGTTAGAAAAATTCAACGAAATAAAGTGCTTTGTTAAAGCGCTGCGTATATGACTTTGTTATTCTAGTGAATATAGTACGTTTTTTTATAAGATTAAAAATTCTAAGTTTCTTTCCAAGAATTTATAAATATGGTAAACTAGCTAACGAACTATCTTATAATCTATACTTTTAAAATCGTTTGTCCTGGCTAACTATCAATACAAAGCTAGAACTACTCTACGTTTCGTAAGCGTTTGTTAAGAATTCTTATACATTTCAACTCAAGGAGAAACATAATACCACTCAAGCAAAGACGAGTGCACCAACTAGTAGATCACTATGTGAAGTATTTTTTGTAATTAGATATTGAAAATTTTGTATTGATAAAATATGAAAACTCAGTGGGGAATTTACCTGCAGGCCGTATAAGCTGCAGCCTAAAGCGGCAGATTTTAAGGGCGGCAAATTTGAAGCCAAATGTTACAGTTTCATTGTCAAAAAATTGTCATTAACAGGATTTGATTGTGACCTAGAGTACCGATTTTTGGATATAGGTGCGGCGAATTTGTAAATCCGTTACTGTAAACATCCTTGAAAACCGTCGTAGTAAATTCTTCGTGAGTTTGTCATGACCAATCAACTGACCTTACTTCATTCTCGCTTATTATCACTCACTGGTACTCTGCCAGTATAAACCAATTAGCACTAATAATATTATTCTTTTTTCAATATTCAAAAAATCTCTATCAATAGTTTGTACTATAATGTAAATAGAAGAAGAAAGCAATTTTAATTACACTTATTTTTAAAATAATATTAAATTGTCATACAAGTATATCCAATATGTATGTACGAGTACATGCATGTGGTAATAACAACAATTTTTAAATCCTTTAATAACCGGATACGGCTATCGAACTAATAGAATTAAGTACAGTTAATTTAATTCGAACAATATCACGTCACAACTGTCAAACGAATGTCACACTAATCTTTATCCTCTTATAGAAGACCGCATAGGAACCAGCCTAATGGGTTTCTTCTATCACAACTATTTAATACGATTATAAATAGTACCAATCAAAATTAAAGAGATAAAAATAATTTCCATAATAATAATTTATACAACTGTAAGTTTGTTGACCACAAAAAATTAAGTACAAAACCTGGTATGATACTTAATACATAGGATTTTGTAGTTATTCTTGATCATTGATAATATAGTACTATACTAGTTTTGATCGAGGGGGCACCTATAAATAGTTCAGCAGCTATACTAATCTGAAAATTTTTTTCGCCAATTTTAGTTAAATAATTAAAACTATATTTTTACTTAATTGCTCACCACATTATTGATAATAATTTGAGTTTTATCTATATTAATTCTAAACTAAAATTCTGCCATTTATGTCTCGTGCAAATAAAAGTAATTTATCTTATCTTTTCAGACTTTTGAGACAAATGGAAGACAATTTTATGCCTAAATTTTAATCCGGTTATAATAAAACTTCTAAAACTGTAGCTCTCACGCACTGTGCAAGTATTGTATCGGTGTTGCCATATGAGATTTTTTTTTATTTTTATCCCAGTGTTGATATTTATTAGTTGATATTTTGATTCCCAAATTGATATGATTTTCTTGACTATTATAACCTAAACACAAACTTATATCTTTTCCCATAGTTTTACCATGCCAACTTTTATCCGAACGACGAAATAAAAAGGACGCACTTCACAACGCTTTACTTCTGTACTTTCTGTTACTAACTTCAATGGTATATTTTATTGGATTTAGATACGTTTATATGTTTTACAAATACTAAAATTATTATAAAAAATAACCGATTGTTATTTATCTACAAAATTTCACAAACAATACAAAATTACCCTAAAATTGCGAAACAAATGCCCAATCTGGCAATGTTGGCAAGTACACAATTTACACAAGAGAAATTTTATTGAATTAGGTACTATTTCGCAGAAGGACATATTACTGTTTGATTAATTAAATTGTATTTAATGCCAAAAGCCTCTGCTAATAGTGATTAATCGTTAATATCAATTTTCAATGGTGGAACGGAATCAAGTTAAACAAATATTTCAAATGAACTAAGAATGAAATTTTGTGTGAGGTCAAAACGATGAACGTTTGCATTGTTTTGATTGATTTGACCTTTAATGGGAAATGAAAATATTTTATTGGGTAAAATTTTTCAAATTCCAAATTCAAATTGTAATTGTGAAAGTGCAGATCAACGTCAATCATGATAAATTCAGGATGAATTGAATAATAGGTCGGAGTGCCGGTGGCGCGGCCGACGCCTGCGCCGGACGCCTCCAATCACCGCAAGTGCCGATAACAATCCGGTTTAATGTTCGACTTAATCCTTTAATAGAGCACATCCGATACAAATATACACTGCTTCCACCGCAAAATACAGATTATAACATTATCTTTACATATAACACACATTGTCGGCTAAATTTGTAAACATCATAACTTCTTTTTATTCAAAAATCGACTTTATGTTACCTTAACAAAGTCGGAATTATAACAGTAAATATTTTTAGAAAAGTTAT
Source organism: Galleria mellonella (assembly GCF_026898425.1). Lineage (NCBI taxonomy): Eukaryota > Metazoa > Arthropoda > Insecta > Lepidoptera > Pyralidae > Galleria > Galleria mellonella. The sequence continues at coordinate 4,541,783 of NW_026442042.1, read as the reverse complement.
TTATGAATATAATATAATTATAATGCATATGATATTAAATTGAAAATTAATGTTTTTATTTGCATATTAACGTTTTACATAAAAACTGCAGGACAAATTGTCAAGAAATTTTTAGTGTTAGAGTCCGTTCGGTTCTACTAGTCGAACTTAAGCTCAGAACTATACGTACATGATATTTCTATCAACAAATGTAATCATGTCTAAAAGGGGTAAATTAAAAGTTATTTTTAAAACCATCTATTATCAGTTTCTACTCTTAAGACATCACCAAAGCTTAATTGCGGTTGCCAATCTATCTGCCTAGCGTGGCAACTATTGGCCAAACCCACCCTTATGGGAGAGACCTATGTTCCAGTGTAGACAGTTACTGACTAACATGACGATGATAATGATGATGATAATGATGATGATGATTATTAGCTAGAGTGACTTTACCTAGTTGACACTACATATAAAAAAATAGATGTATGAAAAAATACTGTCGAAAATTTTGTTGTAAATAATAATAACTATACGCCAACAAAGTCCCGAGCGTAACTGGTATATCATAAAACTGAAGTACCTACTAGACACAGATGGTGCACAATTATGTACTGAATGAGTAGTTATTATCCCTCATATCATATGCGATTACTCACTGTTGGTACACAAGACGAGCTACTTGTTAACATAATTACAGACGCATCATTAAGCTATCCTTGATAATGTATCTATAATTAAGACTGCATTGCTGTATACACACTACGTCTGTGTACTGTATACATGCATGCATACAATAATGCTATGATGAGATAGTCTATATATATATATAATTCTATCTACATATCTACACGAAAGCAAAGTATGACGTATTTTCTACTGTATATTATTTTCTTAGATTATATAGATAGAGCATAAAGCCTCAAAAACGGATCAACTTTTTGTCAGCTAATTGTCAAATTAGCACTCATGTTTTTGTCAGTGCTCTACATACTTATGCATAAAATGTGTCTTGACCTATTATTTAATAAATTAAATGAGTGTTTACGCAATAAAAATATGCAGAAATTATAATACAAAATAAATATAGAAGTTATAAAGGAATCACTCATAACTATTTATCACGCAAAATATTATAAAAAAGAAAAAGAACCATTTTTCACGAAGCATTTCTATGGAGACACTTTATTTATGTAATCTTAGATTATTTATTATTAACTATATCCATTATATATATATATATATATATATATATATATATATATATATATATATATATATATATATATATATATATATATTCTGTATATTCTGTGCCGTGTGGTCTTGGCATAAAATAGGCTATCCCTTACTTTCCATAAATGTCGTAAGAGGCGACTAAGGGAACTTAAGTCGAGAGATGAGCAGCAGCGTCCCTATTAAAACATCGAAGGCCTTACAGTAAATAATTATGCTGCGTGTGTGCTCCTGCATAGAATGGGCTACCCCTTTCTTTCCCGTGGGTCTCGTAAGAGGTTACTAAGGAAGAGCGAGGGATGGGCAGCTGCTCCCCTTTTAAAAAATCTCTAAAAGCCTAACTGCGGTTGTTAACCCATCTACCAAGTGTGGCAACTACTGACTTATGGGGAACGCTTATGTTCAACAGTGAACAGTTAACGGCTGAAATAAAAATAATAATATAAAAAAAATTACAAGTTAAAATAATTCTTGCTTAATATTATATATGTGAAAGTGAGTTTGCTTGTTTGTTACCTCTTAATGTTACTCTTGGTGGCAGGGGTGTGTAATATATAGCAATATCTATATATTGGCTTAATAACAAATATGTTAAATGTCTGTTATTCCATATTTAATGTCGAAATGAAGAGCCTAACAGAAATTTATATAGATAGAAAGAATGAAAGAAAGAAACTTTATTGTACAGAAATATGCAACTACACCCACACAGGGGTTAAAAAAAAAATTAAGAATTATAACATCGAAACTACACACAATATTTATATATAAAAAAAGAATATAAAATTAGAAAAAAAACATTTCGTATAATAACAGTTTCATCCAAAATGAGTGTGTGTGCGTGCGTCGCAATACCTGCAAAATGAGGTGCGTGCTTAGCATTTTGCTGTAGTGTCATACACTACAGCGCTGATTTTCAGCACGAGTACCTTATCCGACCGGTACCTACGGGCGATATCGAAACGGATGATGACCTTTTTTTTTCGCTATCAATGTACAAACGAACACAATATATAGATATAGGAACAGTAATAATTACGCGTGCCTACTTAGTGGCCTAAGAAATAATTTTGAAATTTAGTATGTATGTATTTTATAGTATGAAGAAAGACATAGGTTACTTTTTATTTTGATCAGTGAACGCATCTCGGTTACGCGGGTAAATTCGCGGGTAAAAGCTACTTGTAGATGTCTACGATGTTGTTGTAATTTGATTTACTTGTACATTTTGATTCTGCTCTTGAACTTTGATTAAATTTCTAACACCAATTATTTTGAATGACGATTTATTAATATTGATTAACGGTCGTGAGTTATATTCTAGCCGATAGTTGAATTTATATTTTCGTCAAATTCTTCAGTGGTGGTAAGTAATTATGTATCATTAACTAGAATAAACACGAGAAATAATGGGTGTTTTATTATTTGCCGAAGCACAGCTAGACACGATTTTATCTCGTGAGCAAAATATATTATGTAATTATATAGAGACACCTTGTATTTTCCATGACGAATCTTGATATAAAATATAATAACTTTTAAATTAAAATATATGTAAAAATATAAATATTAATGTTTGTGGATATCCACACAATCAATATACCACAAATACGAATTTAAATGGGCAACTCAAATGCATGAACATTGAGTACAAATTTGTAACTCTAAGTATGCTTAAAAACACTTACTTGTAGGGATACTTTTCGATTTGAAGTTTTTATTAAAAAAAACGTGGATTTATATTTAAAAAATTAAAAACTTGATAAACAGTGCATTATTTAATAGACAGTTGTTTGGTACACAAAAGTCACTTAATCCTACTAATATTGTAAAGTCTATAAAGGTGTTTGTGTATTCCTCGATCACGATTTAACGGCTGAACAGATTCGAATGAAATTTAATACACAGGTAGACCATATATTAAATTAACACATATTATAATTCTTACGGGCAACGCTATGGATATACCATATATCAGCCGTTAACTGTCCATTGCTGAAGAACGGCCTTTCTCTATTGGGAGGTTTTGCCCGTAGTTGTCAGGCTTAGCAGGCGGATTGGCAACCGTAGTAAGGCCTTCGATGTTTTAATAGGGACGCTGCTGCTCATCTCTCGACTTAAGTTCCCTTAGTCGCCTCTTACGACATTTATGGAAAGTAAGGGATAGCCTATTTTATGCCAAGACCACACGGCACAGAATATACATATAATATATATATATATATATATATATATATATATATATATATATATATATATATATATATATATATTGTCTATTAAATAATGCACTGTTTATCAAGTTTTTAATTTTTTAAATATAAATCCACGTTTTTTTTAATAAAAACTTCAAATCGAAATGTATCCCTACAAGTAAGTGTTTTTAAGCATACTTAGAGTTACAAATTTGTACTCAATGTTCATGCATTTGAGTTGCCCATTTAAATTCGTATTTGTGGTATATTGATTGTGTGGATATCCACAAACATTAATATTTATATTTTTACATATATTTTAATTTAAAAGTTATTATATTTTATATCAAGATTCGTCATGGAAAATACAAGGTGTCTCTATATAATTACATAATATATTTTGCTCACGAGATAAAATCGTGTCTAGCTGTGCTTCGGCAAATAATAAAACACCCATTATTTCTCGTGTTTATTCTAGTTAATGATACATAATTACTTACCACCACTGAAGAATTTGACGAAAATATAAATTCAACTATCGGCTAGAATATAACTCACGACCGTTAATCAATATTAATAAATCGTCATTCAAAATAATTGGTGTTAGAAATTTAATCAAAGTTCAAGAGCAGAATCAAAATGTACAAGTAAATCAAATTACAACAACATCGTAGACATCTACAAGTAGCTTTTACCCGCGAATTTACCCGCGTAACCGAGATGCGTTCACTGATCAAAATAAAAAGTAACCTATGTCTTTCTTCATACTATAAAATACATACATACTAAATTTCAAAATTATTTCTTAGGCCACTAAGTAGGCACGCGTAATTATTACTGTTCCTATATCTATATATTGTGTTCGTTTGTACATTGATAGCGAAAAAAAAGGTCATCATCCGTTTCGATATCGCCCGTAGGTACCGGTCGGATAAGGTACTCGTGCTGAAAATCAGCGCTGTAGTGTCCCTGACACTACAGCAAAATGCTAAGCACGCACCTCATTTTGCAGGTATTGCGACGCACGCACACACACTCATTTTGGATGAAACTGTTATTATACGAAATGTTTTTTTTCTAATTTTATATTCTTTTTTTATATATAAATATTGTGTGTAGTTTCGATGTTATAATTCTTAATTTTTTTTTAACCCCTGTGTGGGTGTAGTTGCATATTTCTGTACAATAAAGTTTCTTTCTTTCATTCTTTCTATCTATATAAATTTCTGTTAGGCTCTTCATTTCGACATTAAATATGGAATAACAGACATTTAACATATTTGTTATTAAGCCAATATATAGATATTGCTATATATTACACACCCCTGCCACCAAGAGTAACATTAAGAGGTAACAAACAAGCAAACTCACTTTCACATATATAATATTAAGCAAGAATTATTTTAACTTGTAATTTTTTTTATATTATTATTTTTATTTCAGCCGTTAACTGTTCACTGTTGAACATAAGCGTTCCCCATAAGTCAGTAGTTGCCACACTTGGTAGATGGGTTAACAACCGCAGTTAGGCATCGATTTTCACCCCAATTTTCGCTGTCCACCCCCAAGTGTGATACATCATAAGTCGTGTCTCGCCGTCCTCCATCCATCGTCGTACCTTTCATACGTCTCGCTTTCACTCGCCCATACAACCGACTTTGAAAAACGTGAATTTTTCACGTTTTTCCCGCATAACTTTCGAATTTTCCTCCCGCGCCTGTCCCGATTCTTTCGTTTCTGCCATCCACCCGTCGCCCCGCGTCCGACGAGCCCACTCTCGGCCCGATCGGAGCAACTTTCCCCACCTAAATCACACTTTGTCTCTTCAAAATATTAAAATCGAATTTTTTTGACAGTTTTTCGTACCTAACTCAAAATTTTTGTTCACCCCCTATACAGTTTCTCGACGTCATCGTTAAAATCTGATTTTTCCGCGTCTTTTGACATATAACACACCTACCTACTTGCCGCGGATCCAAAGTTCACTTTCGAACCGAGGTTACTTGGTGAGTAGTCGCGAAACACAAATCATCGATTTTCACCCCAATTTTCGCTGTCCACCCCCAAGTGTGATACATCATAAGTCGTGTCTCGCCGTCCTCCATCCATCGTCGTACCTTTCATACGTCTCGCTTTCACTCGCCCATACAACCGACTTTGAAAAACGTGAATTTTTCACGTTTTTCCCGCACAACTTTCGAATTTTCCTCCCGCGCCTGTCCCGATTCTTTCGTTTCTGCCATCCACCCGTCGCCCCGCGTCCGACGAGCCCACTCTCGGCCCGATCGGAGCAACTTTCCCCACCTAAATCACACTTTGTCTCTTCAAAATATTAAAATCGAATTTTTTTGACAGTTTTTCGTACCTAACTCAAAATTTTTGTTCACCCCCTATACAGTTTCTCGACGTCATCGTTAAAATCTGATTTTTCCGCGTCTTTTGACATATAACACACCTACCTACTTGCCGCGGATCCAAAGTTCACTTTCGAACCGAGGTTACTTGGTGAGTAGTCGCGAAACACAAATCATCGATTTTCACCCCAATTTTCGCTGTCCACCCCCAAGTGTGATACATCATAAGTCGTGTCTCGCCGTCCTCCATCCATCGTCGTACCTTTCATACGTCTCGCTTTCACTCGCCCATACAACCGACTTTGAAAAACGTGAATTTTTCACGTTTTTCCCGCATAACTTTCGAATTTTCCTCCCGCGCCTGTCCCGATTCTTTCGTTTCTGCCATCCACCCGTCGCCCCGCGTCCGACGAGCCCACTCTCGGCCCGATCGGAGCAACTTTCCCCACCTAAATCACACTTTGTCTCTTCAAAATATTAAAATCGAATTTTTTTGACAGTTTTTCGTACCTAACTCAAAATTTTTGTTCACCCCCTATACAGTTTCTCGACGTCATCGTTAAAATCTGATTTTTCCGCGTCTTTTGACATATAACACACCTACCTACTTGCCGCGGATCCAAAGTTCACTTTCGAACCGAGGTTACTTGGTGAGTAGTCGCGAAACACAAATCATCGATTTTCACCCCAATTTTCGCTGTCCACCCCCAAGTGTGATACATCATAAGTCGTGTCTCGCCGTCCTCCATCCATCGTCGTACCTTTCATACGTCTCGCTTTCACTCGCCCATACAACCGACTTTGAAAAACGTGAATTTTTCACGTTTTTCCCGCATAACTTTCGAATTTTCCTCCCGCGCCTGTCCCGATTCTTTCGTTTCTGCCATCCACCCGTCGCCCCGCGTCCGACGAGCCCACTCTCGGCCCGATCGGAGCAACTTTCCCCACCTAAATCACACTTTGTCTCTTCAAAATATTAAAATCGAATTTTTTTGACAGTTTTTCGTACCTAACTCAAAATTTTTGTTCACCCCCTATACAGTTTCTCGACGTCATCGTTAAAATCTGATTTTTCCGCGTCTTTTGACATATAACACACCTACCTACTTGCCGCGGATCCAAAGTTCACTTTCGAACCGAGGTTACTTGGTGAGTAGTCGCGAAACACAAATCATCGATTTTCACCCCAATTTTCGCTGTCCACCCCCAAGTGTGATACATCATAAGTCGTGTCTCGCCGTCCTCCATCCATCGTCGTACCTTTCATACGTCTCGCTTTCACTCGCCCATACAACCGACTTTGAAAAACGTGAATTTTTCACGTTTTTCCCGCATAACTTTCGAATTTTCCTCCCGCGCCTGTCCCGATTCTTTCGTTTCTGCCATCCACCCGTCGCCCCGCGTCCGACGAGCCCACTCTCGGCCCGATCGGAGCAACTTTCCCCACCTAAATCACACTTTGTCTCTTCAAAATATTAAAATCGAATTTTTTTGACAGTTTTTCGTACCTAACTCAAAATTTTTGTTCACCCCCTATACAGTTTCTCGACGTCATCGTTAAAATCTGATTTTTCCGCGTCTTTTGACATATAACACACCTACCTACTTGCCGCGGATCCAAAGTTCACTTTCGAACCGAGGTTAAGTAGTCGCGAAACACAAATCATCGATTTTCACCCCAATTTTCGCTGTCCACCCCCAAGTGTGATACATCATAAGTCGTGTCTCGCCGTCCTCCATCCATCGTCGTACCTTTCATACGTCTCGCTTTCACTCGCCCATACAACCGACTTTGAAAAACGTGAATTTTTCACGTTTTTCCCGCATAACTTTCGAATTTTCCTCCCGCGCCTGTCCCGATTCTTTCGTTTCTGCCATCCACCCGTCGCCCCGCGTCCGACGAGCCCACTCTCGGCCCGATCGGAGCAACTTTCCCCACCTAAATCACACTTTGTCTCTTCAAAATATTAAAATCGAATTTTTTTGACAGTTTTTCGTACCTAACTCAAAATTTTTGTTCACCCCCTATACAGTTTCTCGACGTCATCGTTAAAATCTGATTTTTCCGCGTCTTTTGACATATAACACACCTACCTACTTGCCGCGGATCCAAAGTTCACTTTCGAACCGAGGTTACTTGGTGAGTAGTCGCGAAACACAAATCATCGATTTTCACCCCAATTTTCGCTGTCCACCCCCAAGTGTGATACATCATAAGTCGTGTCTCGCCGTCCTCCATCCATCGTCGTACCTTTCATACGTCTCGCTTTCACTCGCCCATACAACCGACTTTGAAAAACGTGAATTTTTCACGTTTTTCCCGCATAACTTTCGAATTTTCCTCCCGCGCCTGTCCCGATTCTTTCGTTTCTGCCATCCACCCGTCGCCCCGCGTCCGACGAGCCCACTCTCGGCCCGATCGGAGCAACTTTCCCCACCTAAATCACACTTTGTCTCTTCAAAATATTAAAATCGAATTTTTTTGACAGTTTTTCGTACCTAACTCAAAATTTTTGTTCACCCCCTATACAGTTTCTCGACGTCATCGTTAAAATCTGATTTTTCCGCGTCTTTTGACATATAACACACCTACCTACTTGCCGCGGATCCAAAGTTCACTTTCGAACCGAGGTTACTTGGTGAGTAGTCGCGAAACACAAATCATCGATTTTCACCCCAATTTTCGCTGTCCACCCCCAAGTGTGATACATCATAAGTCGTGTCTCGCCGTCCTCCATCCATCGTCGTACCTTTCATACGTCTCGCTTTCACTCGCCCATACAACCGACTTTGAAAAACGTGAATTTTTCACGTTTTTCCCGCATAACTTTCGAATTTTCCTCCCGCGCCTGTCCCGATTCTTTCGTTTCTGCCATCCACCCGTCGCCCCGCGTCCGACGAGCCCACTCTCGGCCCGATCGGAGCAACTTTCCCCACCTAAATCACACTTTGTCTCTTCAAAATATTAAAATCGAATTTTTTTGACAGTTTTTCGTACCTAACTCAAAATTTTTGTTCACCCCCTATACAGTTTCTCGACGTCATCGTTAAAATCTGATTTTTCCGCGTCTTTTGACATATAACACACCTACCTACTTGCCGCGGATCCAAAGTTCACTTTCGAACCGAGGTTACTTGGTGAGTAGTCGCGAAACACAAATCATCGATTTTCACCCCAATTTTCGCTGTCCACCCCCAAGTGTGATACATCATAAGTCGTGTCTCGCCGTCCTCCATCCATCGTCGTACCTTTCATACGTCTCGCTTTCACTCGCCCATACAACCGACTTTGAAAAACGTGAATTTTTCACGTTTTTCCCGCATAACTTTCGAATTTTCCTCCCGCGCCTGTCCCGATTCTTTCGTTTCTGCCATCCACCCGTCGCCCCGCGTCCGACGAGCCCACTCTCGGCCCGATCGGAGCAACTTTCGGCCCTCCCACCCACCCAGTTGTCATTACTTAAGAAGGCTAACTTCCGTTAGAGGAATTCTATAGTTGAAAAAAAATTTTATCTCGAATTTTAACACGTTTTGCTGGTTTCCGTTCTCAAATTTATAGTTTTGTTGCTTCCCATAGTTACTTACCGTTTTCCCACCCCCTATCCCCCCTTCTCACCTTTACCGCTGTGAATCTAACATAACCTAACCAAAGACGATAAATTTGACCTCACATTCATCGTATTTTGGTTACCCACCCCCAAGTGTGATACCTTGTCGTTCGTGTCTCGCGATCCTCTATCGAACACCATATCTCTCATTCTTCTCTCTCATACACGCCCCTACAACCATCATCCAAAATCGTAAAATTTTCACGTTTTGCAGGGTTAATATTCAAAATTTGTTCCCACACCATATCCAAATTATATTATATCTACATACTTCTCTTCGCCCCTCGTCCAACCACTCTCGGCCCGATTGGACCAAGTTTTCGAGAATAACGTTCGAAATTCATTGCCACATATATCTCTCTTTTTATATCAATTATATAGATTATTAATAATAATTGTGTTTTCTCTTCTCTATCTGTCACCTTCCCATTCTTCCCTTAGTTTCATCCCATCTCAGTTTAGGAGACATCACCATGCCGATAAATAGGACGCCAGTCAGACGGCCAATTAATCTTCCATCTGACGTTTCTGCCAGGCGGAAGGAAGTTTCCTCCCCTATTGAGGACATACAGTCTAGCTTGCTCTCCTCTCCATGTCCCGAGTCCAGTCCATCTTCGACTCCTACACTTAGATTTGAGGAGGATCCCTTTTCACCACTGATGCCTACTACTTCGAACAACCCACCTGGTTCCCTTTTTTCCTCATGCCCGACAACAGAACAAAAGCCACAACCAGAATGCCTGGAGAAAATCCAACAACTAGCTTTGAGTATCGCGAGCACGCTACGATTCTCAAAAAGCGTCACGGCTGAAAATCGTAACAAGGTCATTGAAATAGCTCATGAAATTGCTAAATTGGCAAGTGGTACTATGGCCGCCCAGCTAGAGGTCGCTACAGACACGCTAGATGTTCTGAAAAGAGAAATTGGCTCAGTACGTGCAGATGTGATGGACATAAAAAATATCTTAACGGCCGGCACTTCTGCATCTGCAGACTCTCACGAAGGTGCAACAATTGCCGGTGAGGTAGTTGAAGGAGTTCGCAAAGAAATCGACAAGCTTGTCACCTACGAGCGTGCCCTCGCGTCGTGTACAACAACCTACGCTGACAAGGCTAGGATCATCCCGCCTAAGAAGCCGGCTGCATCCAGACCAGCAATTATAGTATCATCAACTGACCCCGCTGGATCCTCAGCTCACTACACTCTGAACACTATTAGGAAGAAACTGCTCTTTAGGAATATCGGTTATACCCCGTACAGAGTAGCCACAATTACGCATGGCCGAGTTCGACTCGAGTTTGACAACACTCAGCAGCAGAAAGACACATTGGAAAGACTCAAGTCCATTCCGGAACTACAGGCCGAGTCCGTCAAGAAAAGCCTCCCTTTGATCATTCTCAAAGGAATTCACAAGGACCTGCCCTCAACAGAATTGATTGATACCTTACTCGATCAAAATCCAAGCGTTAAAGAAGCAGCAACCTCAGAAACGGATGCCCAGTTAAGTTTTTTGAAAAATAATAGGAACCCTGTGTTATATAACGCCGTCCTACGAGTTACTCCTGCCATCTGGAGAGCCATTATGACCTTGGAAAGGGTCAATTTGGACTTTCAACGCGTTAGAGTAGATAACTTCTCCCCGTTTAGGCAATGCTTTAACTGTCTAAAGTTCGGCCATACTCGAGCTAAATGCGATGCCAAGGATGTCTGCTGCTCTCATTGCGCTGGCGCTCACGCCATCAACGTCTGCCCTGTTCGCAACGACAACAGTAAAATATGCTGTGTTAACTGTAACGCTTACAACCAAAACACTAGAGCCAAAGTATCAACGTCCCACAGTGCTACATCTAGTTCCTGCCCTAGGATTTTAGCTGTAAGGCAGGCAATTGCAAACAACACAAACTATGGTTAACTTAAGTCGCTGCAATATACAAAATTCTAAACATCATGAAATTAATATATTACAATGTAACGTAGCCCGATGTTTCAGGGCACAACATGAGCTTATGCAGAATTTCAACTCGGGCAACTACGACGCTGCGCTTATATGTGAGCCCTATACCGGTAGTAGAAACTTCATGGGAAACCCATATGACCATCATATTTTTCAATATCCATCTAACTCTCGAGTTAAGGCTTGTATCGTCATAAAAAAGGGTCTTATTAGCGCTATTGGATTAGCAGAGCACTCATCCGCCAACGTTTGCACGATCCAAGTAAATACGGCTGGCAAGAAACTTTTCCTTAGTTGCGTTTATTTAGAACCTAGATATGGCAATCAGGCAGACAAGCACACTACTATGACTGGACCACAGGCGCTATTAAAGCTGGAAGCTTTTATTCGTACTACTGCCGATGCTATGCATTTGATTTGTGGAGATTTTAATGGATGGCATACGGCATGGGGCTCTGCTTCTGTCAATTCAAGAGGCAATGAAATCATGGATTTCATAATCGCCAATGACTTGATCATCTGTAATCAAGGCTCAGAACCCACATTCACAACTACAACGCACGGGCAATTACGGGAATCCATAATCGATCTCACACTGGCGACTGCCGGAGCGTCTCCCAGAATGCGTAACTGGCAAGTTAACAGAGAGATTTGTCCATCATCTGACCACCATGCCATTGAGTTCGTGTACACAATCCGAGGGCGAGAGCTTCGTTGTAACCAAACCACCACCACATACAGATTTAATACTAACAATATCGAATGGAACAACCTCAAAGCACCGTTCATGGATCATCTAATTCAAACTGAAATAACGACTCAAAACGTTGAAGCCATGAACGAGGAACAGCTGGAAAGCTTTGTAGTAACTTTTATCAGTGCTATTCAAGCTGCATGCGAGAAACTTCTGCCTCGATTTCGTGCCCGAGCTCCGCGATGCCCTTGGTGGAATAATGAGCTTCAGAGTAAAAAATTAGAGGTAGTAAAAAACCACCACCTTCTACAACGTCTCAAGCGTAGGGGAAAACCTATGGAACAAGCCCTGGCAGAGAAGAACCGGCTTAAAGAGGAATACTCTAAGATGTTTAACGAGGCCTCCACACGACACTTCAGACAATTTTGTGCTCAACAGGGTAAAGAGGATGTCTGGGCGGTCACCAATCGCATAATTAAATCTGTTCCAGCACCTCAGCCACCCTCTACCCTGAGACTGCCGGACGGTACATACACCCAGAACTCAGTAGAAACGGCAAAGGTACTGCTCGACAGATTTTTCCCGGATGACACGCCAGATACTCGAGAAATACATGGAGTACGGCGAATCGAGTCAAAATATGAACCACACACTGAGCCGGAGCCACGGTATACGACTGACGAGGTCCATAGGGCGATTAGTGAAATGAGTCCGAGAAAGGCACCTGGTCCTGACCACCTCACAGCGGACATTTGCCAGTTCGTAGTGGAATGTTTTCCTGAACTAGTAACATCTATTATGAACAGATGTCTTACGTTGGGGTATTTTCCAAGAGTATGGAAATCTGCTATCATTAAACTAATTCCCAAGTCCGGCGGAGGGGACTTCTCAGATCTTTCATCATTATCATTTCGTCCCATAGGTCTTCTCAATTTATTTGGTAAGCTCTTGGAAAAGCTCACAATCGGCAGATTATCTTTTCATATGCACGCGAATAATAATTTTAACCCAAATCAGTACGGCTTCAAATCTCAAACGTCAACTGTTAACGCCTTATATGACGCCATCGACCATATCAGACAAGGCATTGCGAGCGGTCACCAGGTAGCCGCTGTGTCTCTTGATATAAAGGCAGCTTTTGATAATGCCTGGTGGCCGCTCATCCTCTGTCGTTTGCAGCGTATTGGTTGCCCCTCCAACATCTATCGACTGATGGCCAGTTACTTGGAGGATCGTATCGCTACTTTTAATTATGCAGATACCTCGATTAATAAACTACTTACTAGAGGATGCATCCAGGGGTCGGTCTGCGGACCTTTCCTCTGGAACTTGATTCTGGATGAATTACTGGAAATGGAGCTTCCCATTGGCTGCAGGCTGCAAGCATATGCCGATGATGTCCTGCTTGTAGCTACAGCTAAGAATGAAAGCAAGTTACAGGAAATAATCAACACTGCTTTAGAGCAAATACAGGAATGGGGTCTTGATGCCAAACTGACTTTCAATCCAGTCAAAACGCAAGCGGTAGCATTCACTACTAGGGCCGCTCGATGCAATCTTTACATGAATGCACACCCCATACAGTTTCACGACTACATAAAGATACTAGGTATAAAAATTGACCGTCGTCTCAAGTTCACGCACCACGTCAACCATATCATAAATAAAGCTAAAAAATTGTTTTCCAAATTAATTATATTTACCAGGCCAACTTGGGGTATTTGCTCTGAGAATATCAAAATTATCTACAATCAGGTGATACAGCCAATTATCTGCTACGGCGCTTCCATATGGCACTCTGCGCTTAAATATAAATTTTGCCAAAAAAAGCTAATATCCTTGCAGCGTGGCTTTGCCGTGAGAATAGTGAGGGGCTTCCGAACACTGAGCACAGAGGTCGCTATAATTCTTGCTCAACTCACACCCATTTGCTCTAAAGTGGAAGAAGTGGCAGAAATTGAAAGGGCTCGAGTGACTCGGGCGACTAAGATTTTACCCGATGCGATCCAGTGGGACTCCCCGGCACCCATAAGCGATCTGCTACATCCAGCACTGCGAAAGAAGATTAGTTTCGCCGAGGTCACTTCCACCGAAGAACTCACGACATTCCTAGATCCGCAATGTTATGCCGTGTATACAGATGGCAGCAAACGAGAGGAGGGTGTAGGAGCTGCTATAGTCGCTCATCATCTTAATAGAAAATTGTATACTAAAAAACTAAAGCTTCACCCTACTTGTTCTGTGTTTCAGGCAGAGCTCCTGGCCATTAAGCATGCTTGCGAATGGGTTCTCAAAGGTGAGCATACTCCGGCTGTAGTAATGTCCGACAGCAAGTCTTCCTTAATGGAAATTAGCAACCCAAACAGCACCAACTCGCTGGTCGTCGATATTCACGCATCTTTACATGAAGCTGATTCACGAGGCTTGACAATATCCTTCGCGTGGCTCCGCTCTCACGTCGGAATCGACGGCAATGAAGCAGCAGATACTGCCGCTAGAGCCGCGGCTGTGGGACGCTCCGCGACTGCATTCTCACTATTCCCTATGTCCTACGTAAAACATCATTATCAAACACTGGGCAAGGATGCAGAGAGACGGATGTTTGAAGACCCTAACAAGTGCTGCCACCTAAAAAAGTGGTGCCCATCATTTGATATACTCCAAGAGGTCCTAAGCGTATTGAAACCTGACTTTTACATTACACAACTTTTAAGTAACCATGGCTATCATAAGGAATACCTTTGCAGATTTCATATAACAACTGATGAATTATGCCCATGTAATAACACCGACATTCAGAACCTTGAACACCTCCTGAAATACTGTCCCCGTTTCGCCAGCAGCCGTTTAAATCACCAACTAGCGTGCCAACTATTAAACATTACGGAACCATACTCTCTTCAGCACATAATCAAGAAGGAAAACAGTACTAATTCATTCAAAACGCATTTGGTAAATATAATAGATAGCCTAAAGGCATTTAATAACACGTAATAATAAACTTATACAAACTATATTTATATATATTCCCCCTGATATACTATTATGTAAGTATAATAAACCTAAATACATATATATTTATATATATTTAACTATCCAGTGCTTCTAATAAAATGCGCTCAAACTTTATATGTGTTATAATACAATTCTTCATATGCGAAATACAAGGGGAAAACCCGATGTAAACCACTAGCATTGGGATTTTCAAATACCCTTACATATAAAAAAACCGCAGTTAGGCTTTTAGAGATTTTTTAAAAGGGGAGCAGCTGCCCATCCCTCGCTCTTCCTTAGTAACCTCTTACGAGACCCACGGGAAAGAAAGGGGTAGCCCATTCTATGCAGGAGCACACACGCAGCATAATTATTTACTGTAATTTATTTTTAACAATAGCAAAAAATCAGTTATAAATACAAACAATTATGTATTATGCGTAGTAACAATTTAACACTAACTTGAATTCTGAGTTGGATTCGCAAAGATATCATCTGGGTACAAAGCTATGTTCAATGGAACGTAAGGTATAATCTGAATTGATTAACGTTTTGTATCTTATAGATCTATTTAATTTATTATTCATCTTACTAATCTTACTATTACAAATAAATTCTTGTACTTAATCTTACCATTTAAGCGTTACTTAATCAAGCTTACGGTTAAACTGCTTCATTCGAATGGAATTTTCTAGAGATGAGCTCCTTTTTATTTTAATTCAGAGTTTTGCGGGTGTAAGTTAGATAAGTCCAGATCTTTAATGCAATTTTTTTTCTACCTATTTAAATAATTTTGCAGTTTTTGTTATTTTTAATCCCTGTGTGCTGTCGTATATATGTGCAAAATAAACTTTCTTTTTTTCTTTCAAAACTTTTGATAAACTTGAGGCATCTAAGTTTTATGATAATAAATTATTCTTTGGCTGTTGGTGAGTGCTAGCCGTAAATCTTAATGTTCATTTATAATATTTATAACTAGATAAAACCGTTAAAAATAAAAAAAAATTATTTCGCAATAAATATCAACTAACAATTGTAAAAAAAATTATGTGGAAACAAAAAGAATTATGTGTAATTTAAGCTGGTGTCCCATCAAAAAAAAAAACTACTTCAATTGTGGCAAAACAAGTTACTTTATTTTAAAAACTAAAGTATATCAGTTATACTGGATCTATATCGTTTTAGATAAATAATAATAATAATAATAAACGATTCAGAACTCAAAAAAAAAATATGAAAAAAATACAGTGAATTGATTACCTCTTCTTGGTAATCGGATAATAGTAAAACCATAATAGAATTGAACTGTTTCTCTTCGCATGTCATACTTGAACAAAACAAAACTACTGAGTATAAGATGCTTCGAAAAAGACAGTTGAATTGTTACGCATCACTGGACCTTTGTTTGGACCGCTACACCCAAATAACAGTTATGACAAGTGGTGCTTGGTGAATCAATCTAATAGATATTACAAGATTAAACATTCGAAATTGATGTTATGAAGCACTCGTGCGTACGATTCCTATCATTTTCAATCAATACTATCATTTTAACATTTTTTAATTGGAAGAACGATGATTCTATTGCATCGATAGACATAAAGTGGGCGTAGCACGAATAAATTGTAGTCAAGCTTATTTGTTTATGTCATATTTATCCCAATAATTATACACAGTTTGATAGTTGTTACTAAAATTTTGTCTCGATAATTATAAAGTGATACTTAAATTAATTAATTAATGTGTATTTAATTATTAACGATTTTACTGCACAATAATTTAAAACACTAACACGTGTTTAATAAAATTCTGTCTAAGTAATTAAACATTAATAAGTTGATATTTAAATTCTGGCTCAATTTATGGAAACGTCGTTGATTATTATTTATTTAAAATTATTATTTCAATACAGTTAATTTATCAACCATGTGTCATTCGCATTGTTAATTATGATCCGAGAATTTATAGCGAAAGTTACAATTTTTAGCGACTTTCCAAATAATTTTAACAATTCTCTTCCTTAAAAACTTTAATCAGAATATCTATATAAACAAAAATCAGTTGCCGATTTTATGTATGTGCATCACTAATTAAAATAATTGGCTAATTATTTCTTGTACCCATTTGTAATTGTCAGGACAAGGTTTGTAAAAGAGAAATGTGAATATGTATATTTTTTTCTATACACTGTTCGTAAGTATGCTATATAGTTAGGAAAAATGTATAGAAAAATATACTAACATTACTACTAGTATATGTTTTATATAAAAACTTTATAGATACTTTCTCCTTTCGGATTGACGTGAAAGTGATACGTGTTAAGTATATGTTACAATAAATTTTAGGATTTGTTAACATGTGTTAATGTGTGTAAGAATTTGTAATGTAAGGATTTTATATAAAAAGAAAGATTATTTCTAGGGGCTTTCACCAAATCAAATCTAATCTACCCTCCTGACGAGTACTTCCCCGAGTACGAATACCACGCTCCGAACATATCTAAATATTGTCTGTTACTGTAAAAACCCGAATTACAGTAAATTTTCTATACTTACTTCAGAGACGTGGTAAATGTCAAAAAAAGACAATATCAAGCCATGTTTAGAGCATTGTGTTATTATTTGTAGTCAGAAAGATAGGTTTAGTTTACTAGTAACTAAATCCAAAATTTGCCAATGTGCAGGCTTTTACAGTAGCATATACAAATAATGTTTTAATATTTAAAACAAAATATCTAAAGTTATAAGAAGCTAATCAATTCTTAAATAAAATAAATTGATGCCGAATCTATCCAAAGACATAACCGGAACGAATTCCAAATATACCCTATCATATAATTTTAGATGTAAGGAATGCTACCACTTTGAAATTATCTATTCAAGTCAGTGATTCAGCTGTCAATTACATTTTTTGATGATTGGACTTGTAATGTGCCTACGGGATTTGAGTTAATACGTTCTAATCAACAATTATATAATTTTTATTTTATTTTTAGACTTACTATTCATACTTGCACTACAACTGATTAATGATACAGTAAGAAAATGTTGTTATTCCTCGGTCTTCCCCTTCCTCTTTTGCCCTCTATTTTTTCTTCTACTATGCTCTTTAAAAATTGTCATGTCGTATAAGGTTACCAAGCATTTTGCCTCTTCTATTCTCTATTGTTTTTATTATTATTCTTTTTTCATTTATCCTTTTCAAAACTTCCTTATTCGTTACTTTTCCTGTCCAGCTTATCCTTTCCATTTTCCTTCATGTCTACATTTCAAATGCCTAAAGCATCTTTCTTTCCTTTTGCGTCTTTGTCTATGTTTCACACCCATATAATGTTGTGCTCTATGTAAGTTTTTTTAAAAATTGCTTACGGATTATTTTTGATGTAAATATATATTTTTTGTTATCATAGGCCTATGTTAATTGTTCTATATTAACAGTACTGTTAAAAATACTGTTACCAGTATCTTATATTACCTACCTGCGTACCTTCTAATTTATAAAAAAAACAGTGAGTTACTGCCTAATTTATCAAGACATACAATGTTCCACGGTTAGACACGGATCTTTTTCCTTTAAAAAAAGGATAATAACTTTCTATTACTGAGGAGAAGGGAAGGGATTTTTAGTAATGGGGTTTAGCAACCCCATTGCAATAAACCCTTTCAAAATCGATCTCCTTGCGATTCCGTAAGGAAATAAAATTAATTAAATCAAATGACAGGCCAATGACCTGCTTTTTCATTCTATATATATGATGATAGATGATATATGGGGTATATAATTAGTATAGATAGAATTACCACTTCTATATTACTCATAAAAAAATTACTATTATCACACTAACTAATAATAATAATAATTTTTATTCAAGAAAGATACAGTTGCATAAAGTACAATTTACAATTAAACTAGGTGACTTTATATAGGCATTTATTCGCATAATATGTTTTAATATAATAACTATCCGTACGATCAAATTAAACGTAAGTTACGTTTAAATTGATCGAGAAAGCTCAACTAGTTTCGAGACCATTCAGAGCCCTTGGTAATAAGTACAAAGTGTACTTATTTTACAGTTAGTTATTAATATTTAAAATTTTAATAGCATAGACTAAGAATGTTGTATGTAAATGCACATCGCCTATTGTTCCCACGGTCACCCTGCCTATTGGCGTGTGCTATAGTCATTAAAAATGCTTCCGCAATTAGAGATGGGATACGCTTAGCTTTCTCGCTACTAACACTCGATTATTAGCTGCCACTACTTATCGGATACTACCGGCAACTAAGCTGTGCGTGGTAAGCATTACCGCGCTGCAGTAGTGAATAATTTTGAAACATGAATTTGTAAGTCCATTATATAAATTTTTGTTTAATTATTTTAAATTTTTACTCCTTTCACATCTAACAATGGTTAGCCAATTGAAAAGATATTTATATGTACAATCTGATAAAAATATTAAATTAAGAAGAATAAGGACCACGGTTTTTTCGGTTGCAATGTGAAAATAAAATGTGCTTGTAATCGATCAAGTTAAAAATCCAGTTTGTACCAATAGTTCTAGCAGAACGAAAAATCGTAAGTCAAATATAAGTTTGCCTGGTTGAATGTTTTGAAAGTACTATGACGATTTTTATTGTCATCTTTGACAACCTTCGTAGTGCATTTTAATTCGACCAATTCAGGAATAAAAATTAAAAAGTAAATTTAAATTGAGTGTAGCTGTTCTGGGTTGATACAATTGTTGTGATTATGCATTTAAAAATAAATTAAATAAAAAAGAAACTTACTAATGAATACCTATTATTAACTTCTAAACCTAAAAATAAAAACAAAAAAATCTGTCAATTATACAGACAGAGATAATAGGACTACATAGTCAAGTCCAATAAAACAAATTATTATTTATAGCGGTAACATAAACCGGCCATTAATTGCCTCACTTGATGACCGTGTAGAAATTCAAATTAAAAATATGGCAGTAAAAACAGATCGTGATCCAGTTTTACTTCTTAATAAAGTGTAGTTGTGGCCAACGAAGGAATAAATATCAATCCAATTACGGTATCGCTACAAATTCTTGTAAACATCTTGTACGTACTTATACAACCAAACTGCTTGTGATCAAACTATATATAATTGGAGACATTACAGTAATGGAGTATAACTATTTCATTATTAGTAATATAGGTTTGTTTTTAATTGGTGAAAATGGAATGGTCACTCCGCCTACACTATCTGAATACGTTGGCGGGACATCAGTAAAAGATGATAGGTAAGGACGAATGCAGGTTAGTTGGTCCATCATGACGAATTCGACAACAATTAACCGAGATGGTTTCCTGGGGAGCCCATGTAAAGGTCGATCTCATAGGGTAGTTATGGGACTATTAAACTCCATTCCTAATAATTACATTAAATAATTGAAGTCGGCACAAATTCTATAATAAGGTGTGAGCTGTCTGAACGGTTTGAAATAAAAAAATAAAATCTGTATCAAAAATGTAAATTATTTTTAGCTTGACAAAAACGTCAACAATCTAAGTTTGATATGTCAATCAAAAAGAAAGTTTTTTTTTTTTGTTAAAAATAAAATAGATTTTACAGGGTGTGCATTTTAAAATAAAAAAAAAAAATTGTGCATTTTCATATTCGCCAAAATACCAGTACCACTAAAATGCGTTGAACAGTTTAAAAGCTACACAAATAAATATTGCACCCGTGCAAAGTCGGGGCAGGTCCCTAGTAGTCCATAATTAAATAGATTACTTGTCTGTTTACTTAATTTATTTCTAGTTAATTAATTGAATAACCAAAATCAAAATATTCTAACATCTTTACTAACTTTCACGTTTATAATATTAATAGGATTCTCAGACAGATATTAAATGGACAAAATAAGGAATCCCTCTTCTATTGGTTAGGCTGTTTATGATTAATTAATGGCAAATTGCCATGAAATTAGCGGGCGACAAGATTTCTTAGTGGTTGATCTCTGTTACAATTTCTTATTTAATTATTCAGTTTATTTCTTTCCTTATCGTTTTGTTTCAATCCCGTTGCTTTGCTTCGTAACTAGTTAGTTGAATAATTAATTTTAAACTAGTTTGAGTTTAATTAGTCTACTGTATTTTTACCAAAGACATCATTTGTCCGGGTTTTTTGATAACGTCGTTCATTCAAGAGATTTTATTTTTATTTTAGAAACGAAAACATAACATTTACCAGAGGGAGACTTTGTACAAAAGCCGATTGCTAGGGTATCTCTGTCCCATTCGTGTTTCAACTGTATAGCAGTTGTGTTTGCATGGCTGTGTTTCGGTTTGAAGGGGTGTTTCAGGGGAATTTACAGGGTACAGAGGAATAGCATCTGAATCCTTAGGAATGGCAACGCATTGGGGGTATCATGGGCGTAACAGTATACTCTGTAATGTCTATGGTACTGCTCATGTTTATAGGCGACGGTTACCACTTTTCATCAGGTGGGCCGTCAGCTTGTTTGTCATTCTTAGTTGTATAAAAAAAAATGCTGCATGCTTCTAAAATCATTTCTAATGTTAAATCTTTAGAATAGATGTAAAAAATAATATTTTGTTCTACTGAATCATATGATAAATAGGTGGTATTTCTTATTCAACATAATGATACGATTGTGTTAAACGAAGTCTTATACCAACCATCCTTAGTATAAATAATTTAAATTTGAAAATACATAGTGTCCTTTTATGTCTACACCTTCCTAAAAATATTTCTGTTATTATTTCGGGAGTCAAAACACATGATCTCACTTAAATATATCATTTTTATAAAAAAAAAATCATTGCAAAGTAAAATAAATGGCAATATAAATTACCGTTCAATAGATGGACAAATTAAAAATTAGTTCCATGCATTAGACATTCCTCTTTCACTTCTGGACTTTCGA
Organism: Galleria mellonella; assembly: GCF_026898425.1. NCBI lineage: Eukaryota > Metazoa > Arthropoda > Insecta > Lepidoptera > Pyralidae > Galleria > Galleria mellonella. Next base: position 4,519,842 of record NW_026442042.1, on the reverse strand, counting down.
AAATCACGCTATTAATCTTGATGGTAGGCAATTTTATCTCTTATTATCTCATTCGAGTGGAATTTAATGCAACAATGACTGGCTTTTAATTTCATTACCACCCACTGGCTGCTGATTTGACCATAGCAACCTTATATCTCCCGTAACAAAAGTGTATTGTGCACCAATGGAAACAAATTAGGAGGATGACTATGTGAAATCTATCAGTGAATCACGGAGATACATGTAATTTTATTTAATAGAGACTGATAAGTAAATTGACAATATTAATTTGATGAGAAAAAGTCTTCAGTACTTGTCTTATATAGGCCTAAAGAATTATTTTAATTTTCATAGACGACACTTCTCTATCAATGTTATTATACATTGCACTTTCATTAAAAATAATATTATATTGTGCTCATTTTATTTAAATTATCGATTAATGGTTTTCGTTTGGAAAAAGATTGTTATTCCAAAGCTAAATCACCCGCAATATATCACAAACTAGAATTAATTAAAATATTAAAATTGTTTTCATTAATTATATTACGATTGTATTTAATATTGTTATTTAATAAGAAATAATCACTGTCCATATACATAGGTTCCACGACTACAGGTACTGGGAGTCACTAGCCATAATGAGGCAAATACATTTTTCGATGGTTTTCTTGCCTAAAACAAAATATTCCTATTATAAGATACAGATACGATAATAATATTTATTATTATGTTTATTATTGATGGATGGGCTTTTAGAAAAATACCTTTAACATTGCAAACTCTTTGATTCATTGATTTTATAAAAGAAATGTATCGTTTATACAAATATACATGAGCGGGATGCAACCATATACTGTACATATAATCTACAAACATTTGTTAAACTTAGGTTTTATCACTTGCTTGTGGAGTTTGCAATATTTACTGAGGATCCTTTTTTACTTAAAATTTGACTGTAATGATGATGCATCTTGTTTGGTGTTATACAATAACACAATATAACACTGATAGTCTATAAAATTGAATTAGTAATTGTAAGCAAAATTAATTTTAATTCAATGTGCTTTTAAATATATATATATATATATATATATATATATATATATATATATAATTTGGTAACTATGTCACCCAAATTATTCTTTGATATTGTTGTAGGTTGTTTAATAATCACTACATGAACCATCGACATGGGTATCATTGCTAGCGGCGATGCAGGCGGCAGTCAGGCGCGCGCGCAGGTAGGGCGAACTGAAAGACTGAGACAAAGGGATCGGACCCCTCACTCGCACCACGTGGTGGGGGAGACAGCAGCGCGGGCGTATGTGCTACATTTTTATTTAGTTTGTAACCATTCCCCAACGTTAGAGCATTGTGCCGGTTCGGACTGTACTTTGCGCTCTGTTTTTCAATAGTGTATCGATATAAAATTCAACAGATGAGTGATAAGGTGTTAAGACTTTCGAAAGCTTATCAGTGCTTCAGTGCCGCCGGGCTCTGGCATGGGAGGCCGCAGAATGATTAAGGCAGCAGCTGTGCTGATAACAGTAGGGTACTGTAGCCTTTTAGTGTACCATGGCGGAGTAACTTTCAACTTCCAAGAAAGACCGGGAGCAGTGCAAGTGCCTGACCTTTCTATTGAACCCGTGACAAAAACAAGCATTTACAATAGTGGACAGAACAAAAACATTACTTTAGATGATATTTTTATTAGTGTTAAGACAACTAAACATTATCAGTATACAAGATTACCGATAATTTTGAAAACATGGTTTCAATTAGCAAAGCAACAGGTAAGAATGATTATCACCTATAAGAATTTTACTAACATTTCTTAACTTAGAATCATATAAGTTTACCGTAGCCTAAACAGGCTTTTAACTTTTAGTTACTTATCATCAAAAGGTAAACAAAACAAAACTTGATAGTAGTAATATACACACTATACAATACCCCTAATATTTGCCTAAATATTTATCAACTTTAACGGACTAAATGAAAATTTATTGTTGTTACGTGTAGTATATTCACAATTTAACATTTCCAAAAACTTCACAATATGGACGAGCAATTTCACTCAATGAAATCAGAGCAGGCTTTGCTTATCAAAAACCAGGGTTTGACGTTTAAATTTACAAATTCTATTATTCAGTCCATTGTCGAAATTCTAAATAGGCTTTCAAACTCATATTTTAGTAACTATTGAACATTATTTATAGTCCACAAAATGTCATAAAAAAGTCATGTATTTTTTTTTTATTATTTTATATCTGCAACTACAATTCAAATCAAATAAAAATACGTGAGTAAATAAAATTACCTATCTTCTGAAAATGAAGCTAAATATTATAATAATATACACACTAATAAAACAATATGTTTTTAGAGGTCATTTTATCCTGTAATCAAGCTTTAAAAATATATATTATATTTTTTTTTTTAAATTAAATCTTCAGAGAAAACTTTTAATTTCAAATAACTAAACATTATTTTTTAACTTCTTTTAACAAAGACACATCCACATTACTTACGATAAACCAATTGAATTATATGGGAAAAAAAATCTTTATTCTTATATCTACAATAAAATTCATAGGTCTTAACTATTGCTGAACTTTAATCTTTTATCTATTCAGTAGTAAAGTTTAAGCAAAAATAAGACTAGCTACTCTGAGCAAAATCAGTAACAAAATTATAACAATCTTTTAATATAATGTTTTCAAGGATAACTTGCTAAAGTGTATTCCTGTATCTATAGGAAAATGTCTTTTTTTAAAAAACAATGCAGTAATTGATTTAGTTTATTTTACATTTATTATCGCTATAATGTTACTGTTTTTACCAAAAACAAAGACAATAAAATTTAAGGATCATAAAAATACTCCCGCAGTGTTAAATTTTAATAGCAAAGTGATAAATGCACTAGAAAACGTTCGCAGCGGGAACCGTATATTTATAAGGTCAATATCGCCATTAACTTCAGAAATAATTTAACAAAGAATGTTTTAACACTCCGATTTTGTATTTGGTTGGTCAAAAGACTATTTCAAGTTATTCGCTAATTGAGCCTTAAAAGCATTTGTGTGTTTCATTAATTACCATTACCATTGTGAATGCTAATGAATATTGTGGTGACTTTAAAATAAGATTTTAAAAGCTCAAATCATTATAGTATGTAAATGTTAAAAATAATTTAAGTCTATGTTATAACAACAATGTTTTAAATCACAATGATCAGTATTATAAGAATTCATTCTTTAATACATATAAAACTAACAAGATATAAATAATACTTATTCGAATAGATCAAGTGAAACACGATAAATCCAAGTGCCCTTTATATTGAATAGTAAGAGTACAAAAGCCAACAATAGAGAACGGACTGCGACTAGTCGTGCATTGCCCGTTTAACTCGAGTTTCCTGAATCTGGAGCGTGCATAATCAACCGTTAATCCGGTCCGAAGGACCAACATAAATAACTATTGTGCATGGACCCTGCGCTTGCGCGCGTGGCACGAAGGCGCGCGCGCCGGCCACGTGACCGGACTGCGCTCGTTTTAGCCCTTTTGTATATTGATGTATCGCGTTTGATTTATCTGAGAATTTGTGATATTATCATTTTTCAAATTTAATAGTAATCAATGAAACTTTCTATAATGAATATTTTTTTACTTTCTTATAAGGATAAATTGTAGAAAATTCATTTCGGTCAAATTTTATTCGAATCACTATTAATATTATTATATTGCAATCATACTACATTTAATATTAAACATTGATGCAATATTTGAAATCAATCTTTCTGTAATAACATAAAATCTGTTTCTCAAAGGCTAAAGACCTAATATTTGGATATCGGGTATCCAATTTCTGCTTATCGATATTTCGAAAGTTTTTATGCATCCATTTCTTAGATATTAACGTATACCTCTGTTTGTTGTTGACGTTGTAACCTTAGCTTTTGTATAGAGACGTAATGATCAATATCACCGCAAAAAAAAACAGAGAATTCGTCAATACCTTAAATTGTGATAGAATGTTTTATAGGCACATAAATTTAAAATTAAACAAGAAAATTTCGCTGAAAAAATATAACAGCTGCTTCAATAGTGATAAAATAGATATAGCACCGTTATACATATTCCAAAAACAATTACACGTATTATATTCTGTTTTAAATTGGCCAAAATATCGTCCCCACGTTCACTTGGTAATTGCTTAAAAAGTAAACAATCGTGTCGAAATTTAGGAAATCCAGGATTATTCACAAAAGATAAATAATTCTTGATTTATAAGCAGCTTATGATCACCTGGAACCCAAGGATGGAAGATAATAAAGATAATTTAATATTTTGTTCTACCAAGAACATCGACTTCAATATTTTTATTGTATTAGATTCAAACATTGTGAAGCAATATTGGCCTATGTAAGTAGACTCAAAATAGCGTACTTGTATTTTTGTTAAATTCTAATTGATAATTTATAATATTTAAAATATAGTTATTTTTAACACGTTTTCCGTTATATGTTTATTATATTATGTAATATTATCATTCTAATATTTATTAGTAAACGCATCAGCTTTTAGCTCTACACCATTTGGTACTTAATTGCGCATTGTAATATATCCTATGCTATTTATTAAAATTTTATATTATTAAATAATAATGTATTAAAATGTTTAAAAACATCTTGCAAATTTCAAGACTAACATGACGTTTTAGGTATTAAATACGAAAATCAAAATTCATTACACGTTATATACTCACTGGTTCGGAACCGACTCTTCAGATTACAAATTGAGTTATAAACGTATGCACTATACAAATATACTATTGTAATACGAAAAGCGTAGAACGACATTGAAAACTACAAACCTACCTATATTTACAATCGTATTTATTGCATTTACTGATGTTGCGATTTAAAAATAAACTTATAATAAAATATACCTCAATAGCAACATCAGAAATAATATCAGAATACAGAGGGAGACTTTGTACGAGAGTTGTCAGTTTGGATATCTCTGTCCCATTTGTATTTCTGTCGTGAAGCAGTTGTGTTTGTATGGCTGTGCTTCGATTTGAAGGGCGGGATTTGGCAATGAAATTACAAGGTACAAAGCCATAACAACTTAGTCCTCAGGAACAGCAATATATGAAGAGTATTATCGACAACACAGTATACTCTGTTATGATCTTGATACTGTTCATGTCTATTCCATCAAGTAAGCCGTCAGCTTGCTTGCCATCCTATGTTGCATAAAAACATTTTAAAAAAGAAATAGAAAAAGTTAGCTTTTGTTTTTCTTCAACGTAGCAAACAAGTAAATAACGCCTTCAGCACTAAAAGTTTTGACAAACACCGTCAGATATTTGCCAGTAACTTGAAGTTTGTGCGGCGCGAAACTGAGAATATTATGCACCTTGTATTTCGTCATATTAAAAAACACTGTTATTTCTCATTTGCCTGTACGTATTAAGTTTTATGTATTTATCATTTCCTCGCAACTTTCTCGGCCTAACTGGAATATGGTTACTGAACGGGATAAAAAGTGGCCTATGTCCTTCTCAATACCGTATAGTACCTGTATACCATACCATACCATAATAATTTGTTAAGCCGTTAAAGAGGTAACAAACAAACTCACGCTCATATTTAAAAATATTAGTAAGGATTCACATAATAATAATTTATTTACATTAAAAAATTTACAGCGGAATATCAATTTACTAAGTACTTTTACATAATTAAATATTAATCTAAGCCAATTGAATTATATAGATTTTGATAATAATATATCATATCTTTTATTTTTTATAAACTTTGCCTAAAATACAGAATGTACTGTATCAAAATATTTATTTAGACATTTTTATAATCTATCTATTCTTATTAACAATCTGCCTTAGGTTCTAAGGTAATATCTGTAAAGTTATATTCGATGAAGAGTGCCGGGGAATAAAATAACCGGAACAAGCGATCTTAATGCTAGTTGTTAGATATTATTGACCTCAACACGGAATGCTGGAAGCCATCTTTATTAATTGCTCTAGAATTTGGCACGATGAGCCAAATGATCTGATCGCACCTATTATCCCTCATTGGGGGGGAAAGGGATTGTTAGTAATGGAGACTAAAAATCCCATTGCTAGGAATAAACTCAATCAGGTCGACCTCCTCGTGGTTCCCTCTGGAAACTATCATGGTTAATTCCTGATGAATTCGTCATGATGGGCTAACTGGCCTATTTTCATTCTCATCGATCACCCTTCACTGGTGCTCCGCCAGCGTATCCCATTAGCGCAGGCGGGGTTACCATTTCATTTTCATCCACAAAAAAAAAAAAAAAAAAATTATCCCTCATTGGTATTCAGCAAGTATAAACAAAAAAGTTATTATTCTATTTCCATCCAAAAAAAAAAGAAACAACAGAATCTGTGGCATTGCCTTAAATTAGTAAAGCACATTTAGAAGAGGAATCTACTTACAATCCCTTATTATTTGCTTATTGTTATTACTTTGAATTATTTTGTTCCTTATATGAGATAAGGAGTAAGTACAGTTTATTTTCACACTAAATGATTTCATTATATATTAGAGAAGTTAAATATAATAGCATACACTGAATCTTTGTGATTTATCCGGTTGGTCACGTTAGGCAAACATGTTGTGAACAAACCGGGGTGTGTCTAATGTTATTTACTGACCTGATTGTATAAATAGTGATCTATGGAAGTGACATATAAATTGAGACGTTAACTTTGAGTGCGAATTGAATTCACGTAAACGGATCTATATATTCAAAGCTCACTTGAATAACTCAATTTAATAAGCAGTTGGTAAATTTCCGACTACTGGGTTAATACTCTCCTATTAAGTGAAAGATCAAGCGGATTAAACCATTACCATCCAAATAGTCAAATAAAGTATTTAAAGTACTAATTTATTCTGATACTAAGTGGTAAATAATTAGACACCAAGACGGTCAGATTGCCTGAATGACTAAATTATCAATTAGATGAGTTGTTTAAATTTGTTTTAGGATACTATAATAAAACTCCAAATTGCCCATATTAGGTATTGGCAATGTATGTTGATGATTTAAAAAAATTCACTAGTTATTTAGTATTTACTTGTAGCAAAAAGATTAGATATCCTTTTGCTACAATTAAATTCATTGATATGTATCGAAACCTTGACAATAATTATCGACAACACTGCTAGTGTTACAGATGTCCATAAGCTACAGTTTACCATCAAACAGGCTGCATGCTTATTTTTTTATACTACAAAAGTGGCAAACAGCCACCTTTGTGATATTAAAAAAAAAACATATTTCCGAGTAGTAGGAAAAATATGTCTGCGTAGAATGACTAAAATCCACAATGATGTTTGGTATGTGATAAGTTTTTTAATATCCCTTTTAACTAAAATTGTTTCTTGTCATAAATATAAAATATGACCACAATTTAACAGATAACTAGAGGTCAAATACATTTCGCATGTCGCGAACGATTACATGAGAATTCGGAATGCATTGCTTTGAATTATTTAGATATAACGTAGTTTTTATGCACCTTAAGCGTCCTTAATAAATAATCTGAAAAAGTAAAAATTCTCAGTGTTCACTACAAATTCTACTACTTCACTCACAATTACTACTAGTTAAATCACTACTAGTTCACTACAAAATAGTACGACGTTGCAAAATAAAAAATTGTGTAATTCTTACAGGCACAATTATTACACTAACGCTAAAAACTATGGCATGCCATCTTCATATAGCTACTTACAAATTTACCTAGTAATTTGTAAACTTAAAAATGAGTATAATAAATAATTAGTAATCATTTAAAACTTAGTGGAATTTAGTTTTTTTCGCAACTTTCGCATTATTTACACATATTTTAAATACACTATTGGGACTTAATGCGATGGAAATTAATTTTAGTTAATTTTCTGTAGATAAATAGTACTTACATACCTGCTGCTTTATTGCCGACGTTTCAATGTGGACTGGATTCTAGACCTGCCATGACCACGACGTGGTGCAAAAATTTTTCATCATATTAAGACCCGATAGTGTATTTAAAATTAATGTAATATATTAGAATTACACTAAGTTTTGCCAGTTATGGCACTATAAGTTCCACTATAATAAAGAACTATGTCACTTCCATCTAGTTCTTTTCATTGTATCTGCTTTTGACGTCAGGTATTATCGGCGGGTGTGTATTGTCAACAGACGACAAGATTGCGGATGTACCGCCCTAAATGCTAATATTGTGACTTGTGATACCTCCACTATATTATATCTAAGTATGTAGGCGTTGTTTTCATAAATAACACATAAATACTAACCCTCGACATGTTGACCAGTCGGTCAATTTGTTAATATAACGATTTATATTCATTAAAATTTTACTAGTTTGATAAAATCTACATGTTTTATCTTACATTATTATACATTCTACTATCTTTATTAATTTAGTAAGTTTAAGTCCCTTTATCTATTATAATCTAAGTATATTTATTTGTGGTCAACGGATAAATACAAATTGTGAATTGTAGTGTTTTTATAATTGAATTCAAATAAAGAGTGTTACAATTCGACATGTTTTTTTTTTTTAAATATCTTCGTCGATTCTGCGCTTATGCTAATTTTTCTTACCTATTTTATTATTTTAATTTTTTTACGAAGTATAAAACAAAAATTCTTTTTATTTTCTAAATTATATAGGTATTCATTGTAGCAAAATATTATAAAATTGGCCATAAATATAATAAATATTCGTACCATATTTCAAATTTAAAAATATAAAAGTATTTTAGATGATATATTTGTATGTAATGAACATTCACAATTTGTTTTTTATTTGAAATCAAGCATTATCTGCTTTTGAACTAAGCATAACCATGCAATATAAATACTAAACATCTGACAGAATAATAGACACTTAATTTTTTTTAATATATACATGTATTTAATATACAACAAATGTCCAGACCAATACAAATACATGCAGCTGTGAATACAAATGTTTGTATCGTGCGGGTATCGAACCTACAACCATCTTCCGATTGTTAAACCGCTACACCAAGGTCGTCGAACAAATTTCGCGGAAATGTTCAACACGCCGTGAGGAAGATAACAAAGTTTAGCTTGTATGGTACTTTGCATATTTGAGATAAGAAACGAAAGCAGCTTACACGATATATCTGCACACATGTATAAAAATTAAGAATCCAATTACACCGTGAAAGTATCGTGTAGAGGAAGTAATATTTTATTAAAAGTCAAGTAATTTATATTTTTTTTATGCAACTTAGAATGGCAAACAAGCATACGGCCCACCTGATTAAAAGTGGTAACCGTCGCCTATAGAAATGTGCAGTACCATGAACGTATCAGAGTATACTGTTTCGCCCATGGCAACTCTCCATGTGTTGCCCTTCCTAAGGACTCAGGTGCTATTCCTCAGGGCACACCTGTAAATTTACTGCCAAATCCCACCCTTCAAACCGAACACAGCCATGCAAACAATTGTTTCACAACTGTTTGATAGAAACACGAATGGGACAGAGATGCCTAAGCAAACAACTTGTACAAAGTCTCCCTCTGGTATATATTAATTAACCGGGGAAAAATACCCCGTCTCCAACCCATAAGTGTACTACAATAATGGCAATTTCATAACGGCTGGAATAGCCATTGGGTTTCCAAAAATTACAAATTTACAATATTAATAATCATTAACAAGAACTGTTTCGTTGTTTTTCATTTATTTTCTAATAAATTCTTATAGCTTTTTATACTTTCTTATTATTAGGTAACCAATAAATTCACGTCCTGGCTTTTATGAGCACCTGTGCAATAAATATCATATAAAGGCAGCTAGTATCTCCTTGTCAACCCCTATATAAAGCTTGCCCCAGTTTTCTTGTCAGCTAAAGAGTATTTATTTTAACGGCACCTACATAACAAACTAATCGATAAAAAACAAACAGTATACTCTGTTATGTCCATAGTACTGCTCACGTCTATAGGCGACAGTTACCACTTTTCATCAGGTGGGCCGTTAGCTTGTTTTCCATTCTAAGTTGCATAAAAATGTGTATTTGTTGATATACATCCGACACTACCTGTAGTAATAGTACATAGTCCATAGTACTGCTCGTATCTATAGGCGAAAAATTGAAAATTTTACGAAACGGTTACCACTTTGCCTCACAAAGTGGTAACCGTTTCGTAAAATTTTCAATTGTGTGCATTTATTATTTATTTTTAAATATAATTAACAAAAAATTTACATTTCTTATTAATTTTAGAAGAGATAATGTATTCAAACTGTATTATCCTTTGTTACAGACTTGGTTCTTCACAGATACAGAAAACCGACAGCATCAAAATCAAACCAGTAAGTCCTATTACCAACTTTCATTTCAACTTCGTATATTAAAACTGTTTTGATCTCCATTTGTTGGAACTTGAGATAAGGGTTCCTTTACCTGAAATAAGTAGTATTGAAATTTTAACTCTATGTCGTTATGTTACAGTTTATTTTCATGTGCTTCCAGATGGACATATGGTAAACACAAACTGCTCGGCGTCGCATCAACGCAAACACCTCTGCTGCAAAATGTCGGTGGAATATGACCATTTCCTGGAGAGCGGTAAAAAGTAAGTAACTTAAATTTTATAAGAACTCAAAGAAAAATGAATAGCTTTTTGAAATATTTTTGCAATTTCGCATAGATGTTTCAAAGATTTTTTTAGACAAAATCACAGTATTGTAACTTTATTAGTATTGATATAAAAGTATATATTAGTAATATTATTATTTACATTCTTATATTATCATACCTTCATATTCATTATAGTAAACATGAAACATCTCTCCTCTTACTGTTCTTATCAAACAATTAACAACAATTAAAGATCGTTTAAAATCTTGATGAACATTAGCTGGATTGTTATAATCAACTCCAAACGGGGAACGAGATGATATGAGATACATGTAGGAAAAGCTAATCATTCATAAAAAAATAATAGTTCCTTCCAATTTTAAACTATATAAAATTGTTTAGATCTTTGTTACTAAACCTCGCTTGACGCGACAAGTGTGAATAAAATTTTATACACAGAGGAACTGTATTCTTAATTGCCTTGCCATTATCCTATATACACACGAACTAACCTATAAGACACAGTAAGTAAATTACAACAATGCAGTCGTTCATAATAACATATTTGTATATGTACAAACATCTTTGTTTTCACATGAGTGACCACCTCTTACGGCAAGCCCGAGTCAGTGTTCGGCCTCATTGTTCACTGATTTCATAACAACAGTATTTAATAATGCCCGTTCAGAGGTTATCATTTAGTCCACAGGAAACCCAAACACGGTATCATTATATCATTAAACAATACAAGCGCCAATTAGCGTTCGTTAAAAAGTTTTATCTATTGTGCCAACATTCAAAAAGAAGGTTCCATTTCATCTGTATTCTTTAGCGTTCCGCACCTCTTGAGGGAACTACGGAACTCGAATTAAATCAGACGAAATTTGTTGCCATTATTGAAAATTTATTTTTTTATAAATAGGCCTAAATAATTCTAGTTATGATTTGTTTTCTACACTTAATATAAAGAAAAATAATCTTGGAAAGTTTTCTTCTCGAAATAACTATGTATCAAATATACGAATATAAACATTTATTATTTTTTATGGATTACTACATATACATAATAAATTATTAAATTCGATAATAGTACATTACTGCAGTGACCAGCAACTGAGGTATTGATGGATGAACGTACAAATGTGGCCAAGGCGCAGCCGAGGCACACATACGTGAGTCCATCAATGCCTAGTTGTGGCCAAGGCTTGTATAATACTTTTCTCAAACAATGCGCGAAAATCAAAAACACAATTTTACTTTTTAAGTTCAATGACGAATAAAGAACAATAATAATTTTTCGCGCGCCATAATGTTTCTTTGTTTTTTTCAATAAACAGCTTTCTATTTGCTAGCCAGTTCGAAATTTAAATAAAACTTTTTATTAGTTACTTTCTTGGTAGCCACGTTTCGAAGGAAAAGGTCATTCCATTTTTAAATTACAGGACAGATATGAGTTTATATAGTAATTTATCTGGCCGCAAAACACGACAGATATGGATTTTCATACAACTTTTGCCGGCCGCTGCCCGTATGTATTTGGCCAGTACGGCAATTTTGATTTATCTCGAAGAAGATTGTCAAAATAGTGCTCACATTTCCAAGCATGATTGAGAAAAAACATATGCTGGTTCTTTTCTAATTATCCTTAATAGAGAAAATAGACGATCTTTTTTTTGTGAAGTTTAATTATCTCCTAACAGTTGGAAGATATTGATAACCTAACTCCTACACGTACATAACGTGGATATAAATACAATAATCGAATGATAGTCGGCAGATATTTGAACATACATAATTACAATCTGCCACACCGTTACCTAGTCCATCAAAGTGACACATCTCAGCAATTATAACGCAATCAAAGCACTATTTGTAACATGTGAAATGATGGATGCTATTAATCAGTCCCGTAATTATAACCAACGTGGATCTGAAAGCTACAATTAGAACAGGAATTAGAGATTTCATGGTAAGCGGTGCTAAACATACAATACTAAAAAGATTAACATAAGAGACGGTCTACATTGTATTAATATAATACTTATAAATATAAAATTTTGTAATGGTATTTTTTTTATCATAATCAAACGGATATTAAGCAAAATTTTGTACCGACGGACTATAATTATAATAAATTAATATAAGAATTATTTTTTTATCCTAAATAACATGAACAAAACAGTGACACATGTTTAATTTAATATTAAAAATGTGAAAATGTATTACCTAATTGCTCAATTACACTTAAACGGCTAAATGAAATTTGATATACAGGCCGTATTCTAAATCGAGCTGACAAATATACTGGAATACACCTAGTAATATTAATATTACAAATGTGAAAATTTATTATTATATTTTATTGTTCAATTACATTTAAACGGTTAATGAAAATTTTGTACACAGGCCGTATTCTAAATCGTGCTGACAAATACACTGGAATATACCAAGTAATATTACTATTACAAATGTGAAATTTTGTTATTTTAATGCTCAATTACACTTAAACGGCTAAATGAAATTTGGTAAACAGAATGTATCCTAAATCATACTGGCAAAACCACGGGATACACCTAGTGATAAACACCCGTAATTTCAAATCAATGTCCTTAAAAAGGGATAACTTAATTTCTTTCTGCTAGGTTCTTTAGAGAACCATACTAAATTCTTTTATTAAAATATTCAAAATTTTAAATATTCCACAAATATATTGCGAAAGCAAAGAAAAAAGTTACAAATACTTGTAAAGGTAAAGAAATTATACCACTATAATATGTATTATAATAATCTATAAATCTTCATTTTAACAAAGTATAGCTAAGTTTTAATTTTATCTCCAATCTAAACGTGTGCCACATTAACCTTAAATTGGTGCCTAAAATTGCTTTTAAAACGGTACCTGGAAGTGTAATTTCTTTAATAGTCCAATGATTCTCAAAGTTTTTTTATCTAAATGACCGTTTTAGTTCAAACTTTACTTGTGAATGCACACTTGAGCCTTTGTTTTTAGTAAAAACAAGATGCTCTTAACTTCTGTTTTTAGAAGCCTGTTTGAATAAATATTTGATGTTAGTTTCTCTAACCACCCCAGTGATCATATTTATCGATCTCACGGGTTATGGCATCGTTTTTCTTTAAAAGGCAGCCGAAAACGTATTTATAATTCTTCAAACAAAACCTCTCTTGTGTCGTGTTACTATGGAAAACTAAAAAAATTTATTGTAGGTTATAATTTAAAAAATTATTGCTCGTAAGCAGTTAATTTAAATACTAAATGTAATAAAATTAGTGTGATGTTCCCATAGGCGAGTAAGTAAACTATGTAGTGTACACTTTCTTCTACACACAACCACACAATACTTTGTAATCAACTTCCAGCAGCAGCATTTCCGAACCGATACGACATCGTAACCTGCAAAAAATAGCATATTCCTTTTAAAAAGCCGGCAGCACACTTGCAGTTCATCTGGTGTTACGGGTGCTCATGAGTAGCGGTTCTCGCTTACTATCAGATGAGTCGCGTTCCCGTTTGCCGTCGTTTCGAAAAATGTCGATTTCAATAAAATCAACGATAATTGTGCCGAATTGGGAAGGATATCGCGTAACATCACTCACACCAAAAATATTCAAATTAAGTAATTTCTCATTTCCTTATTCGATTATAATATTTAATATTATGTAACTTACAACTCTCTAAAGATAATTTTTTTTTTGTATATTTTTGTAACACTCCATTGTCCTCCTGTTGTAGGTTATTTATAAATACAGGTGTTTCTTTGTAATAAATATAAATACAACCGTAACGATAAATTGTTTTCTTTTTATTTCCAAACTTACGAAATTAATATTAAAGATCTGACGTTACCTCTTACCCGTGTTTACTGTTCTATATTCTTGTTCTATGATATTTACTCAGTCATCTTCAAACTGTAAAAGGATGTTAAACCAAGTGAAAAGCTTTTTAATCTGTAGACATGAAACTCAACAACCTCGATGTTGAAATACACACAACAAACGTTAATGGTTTTTGAAGAGCAAATTCAATATTATGTTGAGCTTCACAATGATTTTCACGCGTTTACACAGAATCCCGGTGATTGTTTTTGTTGGCCTCCTCTTTTTTTTTTACAGCTGCGATCCATCTTGGTACCCCTTAAAGTTATTAAGCAACTTCTAAAAGGGAGATTTTCTCAATACGTTTGTATTTCTTTTCGTCGCCAATTCTGAAACGATTTTGATAATCCTTATTGCTATCGATAATAGGGTTCACTCCCGTTTTGCTTTCAAATTTGTGACGATTGAAGCAATCGCTTTTATGTGGCGAAAAAAACTGCTCGACGCGAAGTAAAATCTATTCTATGCGCAATCATTTATCTAAAACATATGATTACAGGATTATATGTTTTAGATAAAATACATATTTCTTCAAATAAATAGTTTCTTTTGTTAGTTAAAATACATATATTTAAAAAAAGAAAAATTAAATAATAAAAATCTATGATACAAATATTATTTATTAAAGTCGTATCACTATCAAAGCGTTTATCGACTCTCAATCTTCAATATAAATGATAAAAGCTTAATCAATACATTGGGATTAAACCATTAATGAATTACGGCAACCCTCTAATGAATTGACAATTTGCTACGGCAGTATTGATGTTAAATGAGACATGGCTCTTTGTTCGTAGAGATTAAACCGTGTCGCTAAAGCAGGATTCACACTATAATATTCTCGGTACATTCTCGGTCTGATAAAATATTATTACGTAAGAAACAATCAGTCTTTTTCATAAAAAAAATATTGTAGGTTTTAAGAGCTATTTAACTAAAACTTTCAATAATGCTTTCGAACCTTTAAAATAGTATGTTATTCATAAATACTCAATAAGCCCTTAATAATTAAAATAAGTATATTGGAGGATTTACGTTATTATGTTGATGAGGCACTGAGAACGAACTGAACGAACGAGACGTTATAGTGTGAATCCGGCCTAAGAGGTCATTGCTTGAGCACGTTTGTTTCATTTCCTTATCCCACGCATCAATTGATACATAAAGCCAGTTAATTTACAATACAATACAAAGTACCTTTTATTGGAATACAGTAAATTAACTATGAAACCTTACACTATCAAAAGAAAAGAGGACATAAGGTGTACGAGATGAAGTCATACGACGAGGTTGTAGTGACAATGTCGTATATTTCAAACGGATAGCTAATAATTAATATATAATAATTATAAACTTAGATACTAAATAAATATAAGCAAAATATATCTGAAATATTGGGGCGATACATTGGCCCAGTACATGCAGTGCTAAATTAACAATTAATAAATCTCTTATTACACAATCTCTTTCTGCACTGCACGCAATATATGTATATGTGCTCGTATGAGTATCTTCATGAATATTTAAACATAGTTTTTGTTAATAAAATTTAAATTATGTTTCTACATTTTATTTTATAACATGGTTTTCTAATGATGAACTAACTTTCCTACTATGATGTCCTCTCAATTTACAACTTCGACTTCTAACTTTGTGTCGTATCTTGCTAATGTAATAAAATTGTAATTATTAGCGCCTTACTATCCGTCTCCACCCACTAAAACTGCGTAGAGATGTTGCGTCTCTGTATATCATTTACCAAGTTTATCATGGAGAGTACTTTGAGGAATTGTTCGGATTGATACCTTCTGTTGATTTTCAACACCGTATATAAATACCACTATAAATATTGGGGTGGAACTTTATTCCACCTCAACAATGTGGATGAGTGGCGGTCCCGCACCGTGCGTTTTTCAAGGTACTTTCTTCCACGCACAACTACTCTTGGGAATCAACTTCCAGCAGCAATATTTCTGAACCGATAAGATATCATAACCTTCAAGAAATAAGCACATTTCTTTTTAAAAGAACGCTAGTACACCTGTAATGCCTCTGGTGTTGCGGGTTATCATGGGCAGCTTCCAGTCCCATCAGGTGAGTCGCATGGTCGTTTGCCCCCTGTTATTAAAAAAAAATGTAAATATAGTTTTCAATGTTACCTTGATTGATAAGCAATCTATCAATTAATAAAAACGTTATTCGCTCAAAACTCAGATAATTTTAGTACTACTTGTTGCAATAATTTGAAAATGATTTTCCAGTATTATTTAAACGAGTTATAATTTGATTAAATGGAATACGTATAAAGGAAAAGAGTAGGTATTCCTCTGAGGGACTAAAAATACACGGCTACGTAGAACGAGGCAGTTCACTTTATCGGTCTCAGGTGGACTGTTGGACTAGAATAAACGGATTATACTTAGTCCCTTTAGCAAGGAATCCCTTAGCTGGATTTTGTGTAAGTACATTAGATTTTTCTCTAGTCATTATGATTAATGATTCATATAAAGACTAGATGAAAATGTTTTTTGTATTAGTCTAGGATATAATGTATCTATGTACCTTACATTCAAATTTGTACATTTGTTTGAGTGTGATAGAGTAATAAGCTTATCTTTACAATCTTATACTTTTATAATACTATTTTCCGCGTCTTTGAACCACGTGGATTTTAATAAAAAATATATAAAAAATATATTATTCTACGTTACGGTCTGTCTGTGAATGAAATTTTATTCAAAACTGTTCAGACATTTGAGCGTGATTATAACATAATCTTTAATAATATTAGATTCTCAAGACTTTTTCTGCATAAATTTGCATAAGTTTTTATTCAGAATGTGGTTTATCTTTGTAGTAAATTTTATTTAAACTTCTTCGACTTTTTAATCGTGATTGAGTAATAAACATCAAATATCTCAACCATCTTTTACATCAATAATATTAACAGAATATCACAGTTCGAGTATATGACAAAACTTATAACAAATATTTCAAGTATATACAACCACAAAGATAAAATTTTAGCTGATGCCGTATTGAAATAGCCGACGTTAATCCCTTTTCGGGTAAAGCCTTTCCTATGTTGTTAACTGCTATTTTAGCACCCTCAGACCAGTTCTGTTCATTCGTTTAAAATTATGTACCTGTCTATTCTGTGATTCATCTAATCTGTCTGGTCTAGTGCTAATCCTACTGTGCTTTAAATCACTGATATTTGCTTTTTGCTCGCTACTTTGAATACGTGGATTTCAAAAATAGGAAAAGCAAATAAATAGACTACATCTAGATGGCGTATTAACATGAAACATTCACTAGATTTTAAGTAAATTATAATAATAACACAGAGGAATAACACCTGAGTCCTCAGGAATGACAACGCATGGGTAATATCATGGGCGAAACAGTATATTCTGTTATGTCCATGGCGACTACTCATGTCTATAGGCGACGGTTACCACTTTCCATCAGGTGAGCCATCACCTTGTTTGTCATTCTAAGTTGCATAAAAAATATTTTTTATTGTAAGATAGACATTGTTTGTTGCAACTTGGGAGATAGGATAGTTTTGTCCCAATAAGAAAAAATAGGTAGGTAGCGGTAGAGAATAAATAAAGTTTGACAAGTCAGCTAGTATATTGTTAAGAAAACAGTTATACCTTCAGGAACACAACTATGAAAACCAGATCCAATTAGGTACAATAGTATCTGCGTGATGCGGGAACAAACATACAGAAAGACAAACAGACGTACAGACAGAAAGACGTACAGACAGGCAGACAAAATTTCTAGATTTTTTAAAGTTTTCGATGTTGCCGTCCCTTAAGTCTTACTTTCTATTATTCTTTCTTAAGTAGCCCCCCATATACAGTCATCGTCTAGTTTCAATTTTATTATCTATACTTATAATAATAATTAATAAGATTCAGGATAATGTGAGTGAAATGTCCTCATAGGACAGAAGCCTCTAAATAAATAAGTGGACCTGATAAAATCAGGGCGTGAGCCTCCTGCCGAGGATTTCCCTAGAGATTACGCTATGGGGTTCTTGAAAAAGGGCGTAATAAGGTTTACTATAGGGCCACAGAACAAACGTTTCCCCTCTGGTGTTGCAGGCGTCTATAATATATGGTAGCCATGCTTGTTTGCCATCACTATTATAGTATAAGAAAAGTTACAAAAGCAATACTGTAAAATAGGCTTTGATAGTATGACCACCATAATAATTATTTATTAACTACCTCGTATGCATGAATTTCGTTTTAGAATTAAGAAAACTAATTAAATAGAGCACTTCTAGGTAGCATACCAAAAGGGAGACTTTGTACAAAAGTCGATTGCTTGGGTACCTCTGTCCCATTCGTGTTTTAACCGTGAAGCAGTTGTGTTTACATGGCTGTATTTCGGTTTGAAGGGTGGGATATGGCGTGAATTTACTGGGTACAGAGGAATAACACCTGAGTCCTCAGGAATGGCAACGCATGAGGAGCATCATGGGTGAAACAGTATACTCTGTTAAGTCCATGGTACTGCTCATGTCTATAGGCGACGGTTACCACTTTCCATCAGGTGGGCCGTCAGCTTGTTTGCCATTCTAAGTTGTATAAAAAAATAAAATAAAATATATACCAGAATTTTAATTTTATCTTTTAAAACACAATTATAAAACCGTATACAATATAGTGCAATAGTTCTTGAGTGATACAAGAAATATATACTAAAAATCAATAAGTCTTAGTAAAACCAATAGAAGCCAATACATTTACAATTACATTACATTACAATTTTATTTACCTATTTATTTATTTATTTTATTGAGCCATTTATAAAAATAGTAAATACATTTAATTGTAATGAAAAATGATACTATGATAGGCGGTGTTATCACTAAGCAATCTCTTCCAGACGACCTTTGGGTAGAGGACATTGAAAAAAGACAAAGGATAATTTTATTATACATACGAGTATTAGCTATGTTATATTTATATCGACTGGATAACACAAGGTTCGTGTGGAGTCTATATAATATGATATATATTATTACTATTATCAAACAGAAAGAGGTTCTCAATTCAAATGTATTTTTTTATTTATAATTTAAATTAAATGAAAAGTTTTTTAAATATCCCCAGAGTACAAGCAGCAGGTCTTTTAAGTTTGTAGACATTTGGACATTTGTTAAATGAAATTTGGTACACAGATCATAATTTGGATAAAGACGTACTCGTAGGATATTTTTTATTCTGCTTCTGCTGACGAAATAAGAAAATGTATCACTACTCATTTTTAACCCTAGAAAATCATAAAGTCTACAAAATAAAACACTATAACATCAAAACAATAAAAGGAATAATCAATAAGAAACATTATATCAAGTTGCCAGGGCATGTGTTAATAGTAAGCTATGTCCATATAACAAATATACCAATCTATTTAATTTGATATTATTATTATATCAGCCGATAACTATTCACTGCTGAGCATAAGGTTCTGCCAGTAGTTGCCACACTTGGCAGGCAGGTTAACAACCGCCCATCCCTTGACAATCAAGTTACCTTAATCGGCTCTTACGCCACCCGCAGGAATGGAAAGGGTGGCCCATTCTGTACCGGGACCACAGCAATCTTATATTTAATATTAACTTGGTATACATACATACATATCTGTCACACCTATCTCCCATACAGAAACAATTGAACGCCAAATGCTTCGATTCAAACAAACCTCCTTCTCTTCTTTCACATTCATCAATCTTTTCGTACATTCATCTTTAACCTGGCATAATCGTATTTAAATGCCTATGGGTTTTTATGATCAAGCAAAGTTATAGACAATAGCTAGTATTATTAGTAGATATACATTAAATCTTAATTCAGATAATCCCAGTCCACGTCCAGTGCCAAATATCTGCCAGTTACGGCGCCCGCATTTAATTAGCTATTCCATACAGCTCCACATACATAAATTGTTCTCTAAATGCCTAAAAAGAGTCATTAGGGTAAACGTTTTAATGCATTAATGATTTCATATTTTGTAACGTAGTTTTACTAATGTTACAGTATTATAACTGGACCATGTCTGTACCTGGCAGTTATTTAAAAAAAAAATATGTACTGTGTTTCACAATAGGAGAAACAGAAGCCAAATATTATTTTTTTTTTTTTATTTTCTCTGTCTATCCAGTATCACGTAAAAATTACTGCACAAAATACAATGCAGTTTTCATGGTTGTGTTGCTGATACTATATAATTTAAAATTTAATATATGTAGTACCTTGATACACCATCTAGAAGTGGTTACTTACCAGCATGTTACATGTCCACGCGTACGAAATTGCAGCCTTTAATCATTATCAGCCTTTAACTGTCCACTGTTGAACATAAGCCTCCCCCTTGGGGGGTTTTGCCAGTAGTTGCCACGCTTGGCAGACAGATTGGCGACCGCAGTCAGGCTTTAGAGATGTTTTAAATATTATAGTAATATTGCTGTTTATATATATGTATAAAACAATATAATTTTGATTATTTTAATGATAATGCGATGTCGCTAGTGTTGCAAATCGAGCATAAGTAGCATTACTTTTTCAATATCGACCAATTGGAATTAATTTCAAGAACAACCCTTCAGTTCCAATTACTCTTTATCATACTTCTATAAATAAACAATTAAGTATACCAAATATTTGTCGTGGTTGTTTGGCGTTTACTATTTATACTAAGAAATAGACCGAAATCGACCGCTACGTAAACATTGTTTAACATTTTAATTATTCCATTGCACCGTTATCCAATTAAGATTTGCAATTCAGAATTAACGGCTGTTATTAAACATCTGTCTTGTAAGAAATACTGGCGATATAATTTCGCAAAGCTTAACTCAATACATTGAAGTCCGATATAGATTATGAGTTAGCGTCTCTTGGCCATTTGTCGTGTGTCATGCAATATGGACCACTGAGATGAACTGGCCGTTTTAGCTAAATTGATAGAAATATTAATATATATATACATACATGAAGGGTATCAAGGGCGATACAGTATATAGTTATGTCCATGGTTACCACTTTCTATCAGGTGGGCCGTCAGCTTGGTTGCCATTCTAAGTTGCATAAAAAAATTTTTAATGCAAGTAATAAAAATATTGTATCTGTTATATTTTACAAGCTTTATCCGTAACTGCTTTCACGTCATTACATTTTATATTTCTTATAATTGATATTATTATAAATATAATATTTCATCAATCACATATTTACATGTTATGTCCACAAATACCTAATTTAACGTGACCGTAATTTATTGATAGTCCGAAATATAAGTTACCTGTGTCCTTTTTAAATGTTTATATCAAATATTATCCATTTTTCATGTCCTGTATACATAATCAAATAAGAAAATATAAAATAGATAGACCGCGCAAGCGTTACTTAATACATATTGTTATTACTTTATTTACTTCATAACAAACTATGATATATGAACATCCATATTTATTACCTATCAAGTGATGATACATAAAAAAGTAGAATTTACGAATGATTTAATGATTTTTTAGATTACCAATTTTATTATTACACACATGGTCGCTCTATATAAAACTACTCAGTGGTGGCCGCCGATTGCGCAGGCGCTGCTGTTATTTGCGCCCAACATAATGCCGCAAAATTACACTGCAGTACTAATTATTGGCACCAAGCAAAACTCCATATACAATCATGCAATTATTTATTTAATATATAGGTACGTACTACGCCTTCTACGGCAGCTGATAACTTTCAAGACTTATAATGCTGGTTTGAAATACCGTATAAATTGTTGGTCGTATAAGTATAGATGATTAAATGTCTGTACGGACTTTTCTTTTTTCTTTTTACTTTGTAAGCGTAGTGTACAAAGTTATATTATCTGTAACATTAATCTTTATAATACGGTTATTAAAAATGATCGTATATAAATTATACTATGATATGATATCTGATATATCGATATTCAATAATCACCGTGTGGTCCCAGTATAGAATGTGTGACCCTTTCCTTTCCGTAGGTGTCGTAAGAGGCGACTTAGGGAACTGAATGATCGAAGGATGCACAGTAGCGTACCACTTAATACGAAACCTAACTGCTGTTGCCAACTCGCCTGCCAAGCGTGGTAACTATTGGCAAAACCTATATTCAACAGTAGAAAGTTAACGGCAGATATGTTAATGATAATAATATTATAACTATTCTATATTTGAAATTTTGAATTAGGTGGTGTCTCTTTAATATCTCAGACACTTTTATTTACTAATTAGCTTTTAAACGTGACTTTGTCCGAGTGACAGGGAAGAAGGTTCTTAATTCGGTATTATTTTTTTTATGTTTGTTACCTCATAACTCCGTCAGTTGTAAACCGATTTGAAAAATTATTTTTATCTTACAGAAAATATATAACAGATTAATTGATTGGTGGATTGATTGGTTATATCTCCGAACACTGCTATAAAATATATTTTTGTTCTAGATGGTTCTGTCATTTCGATGACGACAACTACGTGAACGTGCCTCGTCTCGTCAGCGTATTACAAAAATACAATCACCAAGAAGACTGGTATCTTGGACGGACATCCATCTATGAACCAGTGAAACTGTACAAGAAACCTACTAACAAGGTACATTATCTTAACAAATCATTATGTTCCACTGCTAGACAAAAGTAGCCATATTTTTTTCTCTTAAGCCGTCATGATAATAAAATTAAAAGTTTAAAAATATTATAAAACTTTATTCTCTTATTCCGTCATGAGAATAAAATTAAAAATTTCAAAATGTTACGACACTTTCTTCTCTTATGTCGTCACGATAATAAATGAACAGTTCAAAAATGTTATAACACTTTTTTTTTCTCTTAGTCCTTCACGAAAATAAAATAAAAATATCTAAAATATTATAACAGTTCTAAAAAATATAATATATAAGATTTTGTCTGTTCTCTTTTGAGAATGTTATTCAATTTCATAAATACTATCTCTAGGTTTTGGCTTACTTATATTATTAATATCACTTTTATATAAATATTTTATATTACTTTTATATTATATTATTTTCAGTACGACTAATCTTATATATTCTAAAAAAATATAAGCATACTTCCAATTATTTGTTATTGGCCAGACAAAAAATTACCTTTAAAAAAATCTCGAATAAATAATGTCCTCTGATTTTATAAATATGATAATACAAATATTGACTTCCGACTCTTGAGAAGGGTTGACATCTGCTAGGCAACCTGTCACAACTGTCTAAAAATGTCGCCAAACTAACTGCCATGGCCCTTATATAAATATTGACACTCAAATGAATAATTTAACATGCCAAATTATATATTTTGAGAGCACACATATCAGGATTTCAGATAATCTTGTACTGTAAGCATATATCTCTAAAGGATAATTTTTTAAGTGTGTATTTATGTATTTATTGATATACATCTGACACTACTTATAGTAACAGTACTTAGTCCATAGTACCGTACATGTTTATAGGCGACGGTTATTACTTTCCATCAGGTGGAATGTCAGCTTGTTTGCCATTCTAAATTGCATATAAAAATTTTTTTTTTTCCTAAATCATGCTTTAAAAATAATTGAACGCAGACTGTAGACGCAACTGTAAATGAAAGTAAGTAGGTTCTAAGATCGAAATGTTCTTTTATACCAAACAGTATAAAAACACTTGACATTGTGATAATTGTAACGCTCGATAAATCCATATTTCGCTGAGTATATTAGAATCCAACAGGATCAATTTTATCTTATTTACGCGATTCGTTTCCGTGGCACAGTAAATAGTCTATAGTTATGAACTTTTATTATCGTGCTATAAATTCGCATAAAAACCTTTAAAAACGAAGTACTGCACATAGTATTTTGTGCTATCCTCATTTACTATTTAAAGTATACGGATTTGTTCGTGTAAATTAGTATAAAATATACTACACCTGTGTTAATCTAGTAGTAATATTGTACGAAGTTTTATTCAAATATATTGAACTGTAATAATGATCTAAATATTTCATAAGTTGTTTATTAAGGGACGATTGAAAAAAGGGAACAGGCATCAATCGTTTCTACATCAATACAAAATCGTGAAATGTTCTTCAATTAGCAAATATTTTAGTTACTAATTCTTGGAAACAAGCCCGTTTTGCGTGAAGCCATTTAACATAATCCGCCCAAATTTCGGAGTTACCTTTCCCTGCTTTTGTATTTATGAAAGTTTTAGACGTCACAATTTGTTACAGTTAATGTTCTCGTTTTGGTTCGCCACCGGCGGTGCTGGATTTTGCATCAGCAGAAGTTTAGCGCTGAAAATGTTACCTGTTGCCAGGTTTGTATTTATTCTGCTAAGTACTGTTAAATAGCACTCCACAACTTTACACGTTATTGTGTTATATTACATACTAGTAAACCGCTTCGGCTTCGTCCGATTTTTTTAACTGAAATATCCAATTTATGTGCTGACATTTTATCTTTCTATAAATTAAAGAATTTTTAAAATCGGTTAAGTAGTTTTTTGAGATAAGAGAACAGATTTGATTACAAACGAAAGACCAAATATTTTCTCTTTATATTAGTTTTAATAACTCAATAGCTCTTATGACAAAGCTGTAGACTTATTTTGAATAGATATTTACTTATATATCATTATTATATATATATAAAAGTAAATATTGTCAAATAAGACGATTAAATATTTTAACTACAATTTTGAAACAAAATTATGACATTTAAAATTGAATCTTATTCTCAATGTAATAAAGTGAAACTACACTTTTTATCCGAAAGACTTTTTCGTGAGATACAGTCTAAAAGATTTGTTTGTTGCAGCGGCGGCAGATTCATCAGTATTTGTGAGGGTATACGGTTACCAGACGACGTCTCCATGGGATTTATAATTGGTGAGAATCAACATTAATCATATCAATTTTATAATAAATTATTTATTAATATTAATTTTGTATCTGATCATATACAAAAAACGCAGAAGCAGAACCAAGATACAAAAACGATCTAAATACGTTTATAAATAAAGGTTGTCCGTAAGAGATTGTCCTAGCGATAAGACCGCCTTTTGTACTTTTACATATATATCTGTATTTCATAAAAAATATAAAAGTTGGTTCTAAAAATTTCACATATCTACGGTAACTTCGTATTACAAAATTAAATTTGACAGAAACAACCCAATTTCTGATTGATTTATGGATTACTAAAAGCGTGAAACATTTCAAAAGTTATTCGCAGCCGAGTTCCAATTTTACCCTTAACACAAACTGCATTCCTCCACATAAACAACTGATGTCCCTTGGTTTATCGTAGGAAATTTGGTCAAACTGATTTACATAGGTCACTTTGAGATTTATATTGGTTTTCCTTATTTGTCACGCTGCAATATATACAATATTTTCCAATACATTATGTACGAATAGAAAGTTATCAAGCCCTTTATGTTTGTTAGACAACAAAATTATAAATGCTTTCGAATACGGTTTTAATCTGTTACATAATACTTATAAACATTGTAAATGTGAAAGTGATTGTTAATTTGTTTGTTTGTTACTACTTGGTAGCTTAACCACTCAATTAATCGCCTAAATGAAACATTAAAAATAAATAATTTGAACTTGTGGTTCACAAAAAAAAACTGACTTTAATTATGGCAAAACCAGTTATATTTTTTTATGCAACTTAGAATGGCAAACAAGCTGGTAACTGTCGCTTATAGACGTAAACAGTAGTACCATAGACATAACAGAGTATACTGTGTCGCCCATGAATTCCTTCATGCGTTGAATATTTAAGTTAAAACCTAAAGTACTAAACCAATTTTATAATATTTCTATATGACCAATCTATAAGTGCACCCTTGCAGATAAAAAAATAAATTTTCCAAATCAATTCATAACTGACGGAAGTTACAAGAACCTTCTTTTTTAAATCGGTTGAAATAGACATTGGTTATTTTTTATTACAATCACGCGAGCTAAGTCGCAGGTATAAACTTTTACACTTATATGGTTTGCTTGGTAGTATCATACCTCTGTTTTATACAGAACATCTGATGAAGAAGAACCTGACACTGGTACCGGAGTTCCACTCACACCTGGAGCAGATGAAGCTATTGGCACCGGAGACCTTCCGTGACCAGATCTCATTCAGTTACGCGAAGGTGAAAGACGAATGGAATGTACTCAACGTACCTGGATTTGATACCAGATATGATCCTACTAGGTAAGTTCTTTGTTAATGATTTTGATTAAAATATTAATCATTATTTAATTATATTTCATGTCGATACAAAAGATAATACAAATGTAACGTAATACATTTGAGTTTTTATATTTTTTATTTAGTTCTATCAAAATTACCACAGGACATTGTATTGTAAACCTATCATCGGTTATCCAATCAAACCTGCTCCTTTGACAAAGTGCAAACGAAACTACTAGTAAAAACGTTTCTCGGTAGCACTCGCATGAAAAAAAAAGACAAAACGTTTACCTTATTTAGAGTAGAGGAGGGGTGTTATTTCTCTAAATATCCTACCATTAAACTATGATGGCTTCTCTTTCTAATCTTCCTCGTAAGGAAACTCGAAGCACATATATGTTTTCCTTTAAGAGTATAAGACAGTGCAGTACTATCTTGGTTAGTATTAGCATCTAATGCTCAGCACTCAGTCAACTAATTTATATTTACGTATGAATATTTATGCAAAGTTTAAAAATTACTTTCAGATTTCAAATTCCTCCTTGGAGAAAATTGTTTCTTTTATAACTAACACTCTATTGTACTTGTAACTTCAAAAATAGAAATAAAAATAAAAACTTAAAGTTATCTGCATTCGTAAATAACTTCTTAATAGTGAGAAAGTCTCTAAAAGAATGATTGTGCTCCTCGAATATTGCTTTGAAATTCTTTAAAATCTAGACTTTCCAATATTTTATGGCAAGGTAGATGAAATGCATTTAATGAAACTATTTCTTTATTGCAGGTTCCTGTCGCTGCATTGTTTTCTGTTTCCTCAATTCAAATATTGTCCAAGATAGCATTTGTAATAATATTACAAATAACTCTGAAATTAAGTTAAATTCAATATAATCAAGTTGGAATGTTCTAAAGAAATTTTAGACGTGTTTGAAAATATTTATGTTATACATAGAATAGAGTTCAATCATGAACACATTGTTTCCAACATTTAGTTTGCTTTATTATTTTGTTTATTGTTTTTTTTTTTATAAAATTCTTGTCAAAATTGTATTAAACTTAGTTTCCCAAAATTTTTACGATCTACAATTTAAGTAATTCAAAACTGTGCAATAGTTTAAAGTTTTAACAAACAAACATTCTGATGTACAAATTGTGATTTTAGGTAAAAAAAATTAATAATTTATTCTTTCATCAGAATATCATATATATGTTAAAAATAGTTGTTTTTATAGATTGTGATATTAAAATGTATTCAAGATTATTAAAAAATAAAAAATGCTCTCCCAAAATAAAAAAAAAATGTATAAATAATTAAGAATAACAGTAACAAAATAAATTAAATTTCATATTATTATTACATAATGCTAATTAACATACATAATTATTATTATTGTATACATAGTCGTTATATTTTATTATCTGTGATATTAGTTTATATTGTATTAAATAAGTAGATATTTGACATACTATTGAAATGTTGTATTTAAAATTGAGTCAAATGTTATGACATTGTTTACAAATTAAGTTGTTTATAAAATAAACAATTGTGAATTTTCATTTTTTTTTTTTATTTATTAAATCATATCATTTATTTATTTAAGAAATTTTTTTACACCACAACATATATAAGAATCGCGTTTATTTAGGTGAATTAAGACATAATAAGAATCCTCACAGATATTTTTTTTTATCTTATAATTGCGACATAATAAAACTTCTTTCATTCTGCAAAAATAACCAAAAAAATTAATTAATGTCTGAATTAATTGAAAAAGTTTGACGGCCAACCTGATGAAAATTATAATTTTCGCTTAATGTACATGTAACAGTTTTCTTACCCATAATTAAAATAAATAAACGCAACATCTCGTTTTATAAGGTCCATTAAATGAGAATTTAATTAACGGAGTTATAAATATACTATACATTATTAACTTTTAGACTTTTGCAATGCATGGTTTATGATTAATAAGGGACTAGAATTAACGCAATCGTTTAAGTAAATTTGCAGGAACAAGTGTGTGTAATATAGGGCAAAGAGTGGGTAGAAAAAAACCTTCTGCATCAGAAGCGGGGGCATGACAGCGCTACTTTAGTCTACTCGTGACCTCGGCCAGTGATGGTCGTCACGAGTGGATTAATACAAACTAACCTGATCGAAATGTCGAGATAACTCAGGTAAATTATCATAGTTTACCTAAACGATCACGTTAGGTCCCGTCGTAATCATAATCCTAGACATTAATCCAAATTGTGGTTGAAAAATACTGTCAACATATACAAAATGATTATGTGTCAAAGATCATACAAATTCGATCAGTGTGATGCATAGTTGAGTAACAGTTTGCTTATCCTGCGGGCTACGTCAGTCACACTTTTGAGGATATCCTCGTTGCAGATTCGGACAATTGTGAATACATGTCTCTAATAAACACAATATTATGAAATTAAAATTAACATTCAATTAAAATAACTGCGTAGTAGATTCAGAAACTGACATTTAATTTTATCAACATGTTAAATTATGCATTTTTAGGGCCGAACTACTGGAATTTACGATAACCTTTAAAATAATGACATAATAAAATAATGATACGCGTTGAATAATAATGCACACAGGTAACATGGTTTCTTATTAATAAAACACAGATGTATTTTCTCAGGTTTAAGTTTTTATAATATGAACATGAAGGACTTGATTAATTAAGTCTATTATGTTTATAAACGAATTAATTATTCCGCGATAATATTTTTTAAAACATTAATCTAATAACGTTCTAAAATCACTTGAAAAACATTTTGCAGGATTCTGCTAAATTTAAACAGCTAAAAAGATCTCTCATTATTATTATTTTTTTTTTATAATAGTCTATTGAAAGTCTGAGTTTCCCAGACAGCAAAACTTTCAAGACGTTCCTTTGTGTTGTTTGCAAGTCTAAAAATATCTAGACATTAACAATAGCTACAGTCTTGTCTATTAAGAATATGGGATATGGATATGTGGCTTTTTATGTTCATTTCTTATATACGTAATCATGATGAAAATATTTTTTCCTTAACTCTCCAGCAAAGTTTAAAGTAGTTAATTTTAAACTTTCGCGTTGTTCATATGTCGACAATAAAATATTAAGTATGTAAGTATTATTTGTCTGTAAAAAATTTCCCAT
The DNA here is from genome assembly GCF_026898425.1 of Galleria mellonella. Classification (NCBI taxonomy): domain Eukaryota; kingdom Metazoa; phylum Arthropoda; class Insecta; order Lepidoptera; family Pyralidae; genus Galleria; species Galleria mellonella. Next base: position 4,489,854 of record NW_026442042.1, on the reverse strand, counting down.
CGCGTTAAGTCCCGATAGTATATTTAAAATAAACTACAGTTTCAACAATTCTATAGTTGTAGTTTTATTATTGTTATTGTATTCTCGAAGATTCAATTTAAAGTCTGATGTATAATTTATCTTGATACACTATTTAGAAGTAGGCTATTGTGGTTTTCTTACTTCCAATATCCATATGCACGGAGTAGCGGATAAAAACTAGTATTGCATAAAGTCATCCATTCCATTTATTACGTATAATTATACGTACATTAAAAATGAACATATACTGATTTAAATTTGCAGTGTCATTCACTATAAAACTGGAGCAGACCAAGTTTGTATCATGAATATTAACGCGGCCTTGATATATGAACTCTCCAATGACAATACATTATTCAACACCGGAATACCGATGGCTACAATGCGTATGAGAACATGCATATGCCCATAATAATGCACTTAGATATATGAATATACCTATTTAGATATATTGAAGTAATATGTCACAAAGCAGTATTGGACTAAGGGTGTGTGTGTATGGTAGATGTAAGTACGGTAGACATTTAGGGACGCTAGGAGAGGCACGTCACGATAGGGTCGCTAAGATTAATTGTACTCGTATTGTACAGTAGGACTGTGTAACCAGAAAAAAACTGTCGAATACTATTAGAAGGGAATGTAGCAATTCCTGTAGTCGATGAATCAGTATAACAATAGCACTGTTAACACACTCGATATGCCTTTCTTTGTTTGTCATCCAACATTTTGCCCAGGGCATCAGACTAAAGCCGGCCCTGTCGCAAATCATCAGCGCACCTGGGCGTCGCGATGTCCGTCGCCTTACAAGGATACCACTGATGTCTACGGAATGCAGGGTTATTGTCCTGTGTATTTGTTATTCAAATATAAAAGTTATGAGAATATAATAGGGTTCAATATGATTACACACCTCTTGATGATTGGTAATCTAGTTGCATTCACGTATATACGTATATAATTCTAGTTTTACAACAAACATATGTGGTCTGATATGTTTTTATGTCAAATACCTACAAACCTAGATTATGTAGGCAATTACCTAAATCAATAAATAGATACGTATGTATAAGAACATCTATAATACTGTTTTGAATATTTATTGAATGTCTGCACTTTAAGAGAGGGACTGGCTAAAAACCAGCGCTGTGCAGCTGTACACATTGCACTGGGACACTCACACCATTAGCTGAACCAATTCTTTTTTCCCTAATATGAGACACATCTTATATATGTATTTTCTGTTGTAATTGTGTTTTTCTGGCAATAAATGTTCTCTATTTTATTCTTTGTCTTGATTATTGTCAGTAGTTAAAGTACGTCGGTTACATTCTAAATGCTGTGTTCGCCGTTTATAGGTACTTGTATCGGATCAAATTTTGTATAGATTTTTTTATGTATTTATACATGTATTGTTGATGCTCGTTAATAAATAATTAAGCCTTAATATTTGTGGTTTTTTATATTTGTATTAAATTAACTTCTATGAATATATTGATAAATGAGGAAAAGACGATAGAGGTCCGTTCGAATCGGAGCATTTGGCGTTCCATTGTTTCTATCGTTCTACTTACCCCGATGAAAGACAGACTTGACGCCTACATATACGTTACTATTACTGTATTAACAGTTATTTCAATGCACTACAGATGACTGATAGAGAATACCAATATACATTGCCCTAATTCTATACAATTTACCGAGTGCCTATCATCATTATTTCAAGTGTTAAATTCAAACAGATTATTTAGTATGCAAGAATATAATACGAAAATTCATAGTTCTGTTAAACAAATAAATATATAAATAAAAATCACCACATATCATACAGCATCATCTAATCTCAAACTATCAAAGCTATGGAATGGAGAACAAATAGACGTACTCATGAAAACAAGTGCTTTGGGTGATCGAAGCCGCGACTATTGGCCATGTATTAAACCACTACACTATCATAATCTTTATATATATTATAAAGACTGTATATTCCAACAATAACAATTTTCAAATAAGTATGTGTGTGTGTGTGTGTGTCTCAAATAATGTGTATATTTAAATTTGTAAATATTATGTTAATAGAATTGCCAATGTTCAATTTATGTAGGGAGACTGTGAATAGATAGCTTCAACCAACCAAAGACAATATAACCGATATAAATTACCTATTTAATATTAAATAACCCGTACCTTCAGTTAACCAGTAGGACATGTGAATAAGCCATTTTCAAGAACATTTATTTAACACCTCAAGCGAATTAGTATTTATCGAGCACGAACCCGACTTTGGTCCATAAAGGGACTGAAAGGTCTAGACATTTAGACAGACGATTTATGGCCTGCTTTATTGTCCTTAGATGTGAATTCTATATGTATCTAAATGGATACAATTCAGTTGTTGGTAAATTGGTACTTACATAACGATAATAATATGTGAATAAATGTCTTTTAAAATTAAAATTGGGAATACTATTATCTGATAATCGTACATACTGTACTCACCAAACCCGGCAGATGATAAACGCTTACCGTAGTTTATAAACGAGAGGAGTTTCTTTATAAGAGAGTGCCTAAAGAAATTTTATTACACGCGTTGCCGACCCTGTAGAAATCTTATTACTTAAGCCCTTCTTGAAGGACACCAAAATAGGGCTTATTTTTTAACAGGAATTAATAATTTTAACATCGACCAAAGTTGTCAGTAATTTTAACGGTCGTTAAAATGAATAAGAATTTACACAAAAATGATTCAATCAGATCTATTCAATTAAAAATCATTAATTAAAAAAAAAAAACCTTTTTATGTTTATATTTGTATTTGAACTATTTTGTGTACATAATGGGTTTAGTTTGGAGATGCGATGTATGATTATGTAAAATACGCGATAGTAAACTTTCTTAACTCAAAATAGAATATATATATATATATATATATATATATATATATATATATATATATATATATATATATATATATTCTTTATTGCACAAAAACATACAGTAACAACACTAAATTAATAACAATGTTAGCAAAGGCGAACTTATCTCTAAAAGAGATTTCTTCCAGTCAACCTAACGCAGTGGCATAGGAATAAGACAGAAATTTAAATAAATATTTACATAAATTATAAATAATTATATATATACACACATGATAATATATACATACATACACATACACATATATATACATATACACATACACATACATATACACACATACATACACACGTTAAATACAACATATAAATATCAAATACAAGAGAACACAATGATGATAGTCTTCTAATCATTTTTATATTTAAATTAAATTGGAAAGATAAAATGATTTTAATCTTTTTTTGAAGGAACTGCTAGATGGGCTATTCTGAATATTCACGGGAAGTTTATTCCACAGCTGTACAGCACGATATGCAAATGAGTTACCCATAAAATGGGTTTTACAGATTCACCGGACTGGTTCAGACAAAGACGTCTAGGTCTGGAAGGAGGAGGTAATAATTGGAACCGGGAACGAAGGTAGGAAGGAGAATTGGGATTATTAAGGATATTATATAGACCGCTAGGACATGTGTCTCATGACGATGTCTAATTGGGAGCCACTTTAAACGAGTTATTCCGAGACATGATCATATTTTCGTAAGCTGAAAATAAACCTTATCGCTAAATTTTGCAACCCTCAAGTATTTAGCAGCTCCTCGGTTCTAAGAAACAGACATCGGCATAATCCAGAATGGGAAGAAGAATAGATTGTGCAAGCATAATTTTGGTATTGAAAGGGAGAAAGTATTGGAGACGTTTGAGAGAGTGATATGAAAAGTACATCCGTCTACTAATGTCATTAATATGAGAGGTCCACGACAATGTACTATCCATAATAAGTCCTAAGTTTTTCACTTTATCAGTATAAGATATCTTAGTACCCTCGTATACCAATGGAGGAATCTGAGACCATTCCAACTTACATCTCAGCCTGCCACTACCGACAATCATAGCTTGAGATTTGGCTGGATTAACAATAAGACCAAATGACTTAGCCCAAGAGTGAATAGCCAGTAGATCATCGTTTAGAGCTGAAGTTGCCTGTGTAACCTCAGACAGCACAAAGTGACGATACAACTGCAGATCATCCGCATACAGATGGAAGGGAATTATTAATAAAGATAGAAAATAATAAAGGGGAAAGTACACCGCCTTGAGGCACGCCAGCAGTTAATGATTCGATAAACCATCATTGGTTCTAACACACTGCTGGCGGCCGAAAAGAAAAGAAGAGAACCATTCGATAACTGGAGTGGAAACGTTGACTGCACGAAGGGTGCTAAGGAGAACATCAAAATCAACCGAATTGAAAGCATTACTGAAATCCAACAAAACAATTGCAGTCAATTTTGTGCTATCCATAGCCCGACGTATGTCCTCTGTAATATTAAGAAGCGCTCCAGTAGTGCTATGAGAGGGTCGGAAGCCCGATTGAAAGGGGCATAAAAGGTTGTTGGTGGAAAGAAATTTAAATAATTGGCTGTGAACTATAGATTCTAAAACTTTTGAAAGAATGGGAAGAATAGATATGGGACGGTACTGGGAAAAGCTAGTCGGATTAGTAGATTTAGGAAGTGGTATGACGTAAGCCTTTTTCCATTGTGATGGGAAGACATTATGCATGAGAGAAAAGTTAATTATGTGAGTGAGCACAGGCAAAATAACATCCAACACGGGAAGGATCATATCAAGGCTCACATTATCGCTACCGATTTTAGTAGATAATGAACGAATGGTTCTCTTGACAACATCTACAGTCACCAAGCTAAAAGTGAATGGAGGACAATCGGGTGGGACAAGATTAGAAAGATATGATATAGTATTTGCCTTAGTCACAGTACTGATGTATGATTATTTAGAGCATAGATCTAAACCACTCTGACAATTTTCTGAGGACTTACCCACCCCCAGTGATTGGAGAAATTTCCAGATTTGGGTCTGAGAAAGGTTTTGAATAGTAGAATGAATATATCGGCACTATTATATATATATATATATATATATATATATATATATATATATATATATATATATATATATATATATATATATATATGCTAATGTGGTAATAGTGGTTCAATAATTATCCCCCTCTTACGAAATGAGTTGTTATGATAACAATCTTAATGGGGAAAGGATTCTACAGGAGTCATCTTAGTCTTCGTGAGAATGTATTAGTCGATTTTTATGGATAGGAATTTTCTTTTAAGCCATTTAAATGATTAATTAAAGTGATTGACATGCTCCATTCGTTCCGCCACGGCGGGTCTCCGACAGTTGTCTCTGAAGCACCTGGCTACCTTCTTCCTTTGATCGATTATTACTGCAAAGTCACTTCTCGTAATTGGGTACCGTCCAAATTTGTTCTGCCGTAATAAATCGAGCCCTGCGCTGCATTGGGATTTTACACTGATTAAGCCTTTTTATACCGCTATCAACTACTTTTTAACTGTCTCTTGAGAAAAATCCAATTGACTTCATTTTGATGGCACTAAAACATTATCGTTAAGTGCCATTTAAATACTTCATTATGTGCTTGTACGGTATGCTTTTAAAGAAATCGGATCTATTCCACCTTTCAATATATTCGAATGTTTACGAGCGTCTGAAAGAGATGTCACCGTATTTATGCGGTGGCATTCTATTTAACTAAACGTATAAATTACTGAAGCGTCTCTCACGTACGAGTCAATACTCGTATCGTATAAAAACTTTCCAATAGGTTTAACTGCTTTAAGCGGAACGATTAACCTTAACTGGTTCACGAATTAATGGTTTCAAATAAACATAATTAAGCTTTCAAAGAGAGCCGATTGATCTTTGCCCCATTAGTTTGGAAATGACACTCAATTAAAAACAGGCCCCCATTTGTTTCAAGTCAGCACGTCTTTTTAATTTTTTTTTTTCTTTTTGTATTATCTTTTTCTATTTGAAATTCGATGGGTTTTAGTGACTTGTCTTGTGTAAGATAAGGATTAATTGATTTTATAATCGATTCTTCAATATCTTTACCGGATACGTCTCTAACATTCATTTAAATTAACTATCAACATTTTATCGACAAACGGTGTCATTCAATGACTTATTTTAATCTTTTACTTCAATCAGCGAAATGGAGAAAAGTTAAATACAATTGCAATAATATTTACTTTATTCTTTGTATACATAATGAAAACATGTTTATACCTCTGTTTCATCCACTTTTTGTATTTTCACCAAAAATAAGCTGTCTTAATTTTTTATAATTTACACGTCGAAAATATACCAGATGGACCATCAGCTTGTTTACCAATTCGACAGGCTGGACGAACGAAATACTTAACGAAATTTTAAGAGTTACATTTAAGTCATTTAACTTACTTAAAAAGTAAGTGGATACATTTATTTTCGTTAGTATAAACATTAAACGTAAAAATAAGTACTTACACGAAATTCAATAAAATATTACACCACATTCGCTTGTTTTCAGTCAGTTTGTAATTGAGTGCGGTAAAGTTAAATACAGTTTTATCTTCTGTGCAGGACCGGTTAAATACACCTTCACCGCAGGACACGTTGGACCAGTTAAATACATGTTTTTGCATATTTATTATCAGATTAATTCTGTTTTAATCCCTTTACCTCTGTTTTAATTACATTAAATGTTTTTGTATTTTACTAGTTATTATCCGTGTTTTACATAAAGTATTTCGATTGTTCGATTCAATTAATTATCCATTGTAAAGATCAAAATTTGAAAAAGAATAAAAAACATCTTTTTTTTCTCATCATATTTGGGATTAATAATCATATTCAATTCTGTTATATAAATAGGCTTGGTTTTTATCTCGTCACACATATGTAAATCCAAATTACAGTATTATAAACTAACTATATTTACTATGATTTAGTAAATTTTGAGAAACTTCCAAAAAAAAACTAAAATGGCGTTAAATAAAAATAATTAAAATCGTACACGCAAAACAATGGTATGGTGCAAACATTTTTTATTATTCCATGCTATTATACAATCAATCAGACCAGAAATTGAATCTGTGACCTCATTTACGAAAAGCGGAGTACCTCCTACAGCGCCACAGAAATTACTAGTTTATAAAGATTCCAACTGACATACAAAATAGGTAATAGATCAAAACAAATTATATAAATATACAAACTTATTTATGACCCCAACGGTATATCCAATTACTACTAATAAATAAATCAGGGCACAACAAGTATAAATAATATGGCAATTTAAATTATTTGTATGTCCTTTCACTTGCGCACAATGACAGGCGCTCACGCCCAAGGGTGAGTGGCTAGTGGCCATGGCTAAAAAGCAACATTTAGGTAGAACCGACACTCCCATAACAACAATAATAAATACTACAGACTGTTTCGATAGATTTTAATGAAAAAGTAAACAAGTATCGTTAGTCACAACAACACACTAAATGAATTTTATAACAAATCTAAACATTTAATCAATTAAATTATTTTTTAATTTTCTATTTAATAATAATCAAATTTTAAATTTAAATTTCGAAAGGAACAAAGAAAGCAAGATAAAAAACTTTATTATGAACAAAGATGTGATAGCACCTAAACAGGAGTTAAAAAAACTAAAACTTAATATAATAACATAAAACTACTAAATTTACGGAATATGTAGGAGAAAAAATCAATAAATGCATATTACAGCAGTCTCAGCATACTCGTAGAAAGCTTGCGTAAGTGCGTGCGTGCGTGCTAGCGTGCGTGCTAGCGTGCGTGAGTACGTACGTTCGTCACAATATTCGCCAAAACGAAGTCTGTGTTCAAAATATCGTGTCGTAACGTTAGTCGTGTCAATTATACATTTTCATTACGTTCTTTTAAAACAAATATTGACAATCCACATCCTGGTAAAAGCTAAATCAGTCAGGGCTTGCAAATAACAGACACGAAATAAAGAAGATTGCTTGTAATGGAATCTTAGTGGCTACATTACTAGTAATATACTCTATCTCTTTCTCTATATCCTATTGTTTTTATTAATGAGTGAAAATGGAGTGAGAACCCTGCCTGTGCTATCGGTATATGCTGGCGGAGCACTAGTAAGAGATGATAGATGAGGATGAAAGCAAGTCATCGTGACAAATTCATTACACATAATTATACATAATACACATAATTTACCACGATAATTTATAGCTGCACCGCGTGGAGGTCGATCTGATTGAGTATGTTACTAACAATAGGGCTATTAAACCTAACAACGTCTTTCTGCCAACTCTATCAGGTCGACTTTTACAGTTCCACCTGGTTCCCTAAATTCATATCATAAAATTATTTGTTAAGTTCGAATATATTTTATTAATTATCGTATTATCAAAGAGAAATATTTGAGTGCCACTTCTACCTAGTCTATTCATTCTTATGGCTACGGCATATTAAGTCGTGACCCACCACACCCGGCTAGCGAACTACCGGTACAGATCGCTAATCAGCGCCATTTGTTGCAATCATAGACTCAGATTACAATATACATAGGTACTTGTGACATTGATGTGGCATAAATAACAAGAAATACATTCACTAAAACACGCATAAGTACGCGTAAGTGAACGTGACAAAATCACAAAATAACCGACTTTTAAAGTTTCCAAGTTTGTGACACTTTATGGCTGCCATATTTTATTTATATTGACGTCATATAGCTCGAATCACTCCCACAGTAAAGACGAATCTAATGATGTTCTATTTAATAAAATTCACCAACACGCTTCTCATAAAAGTCAAAGATTCAAATTACTTTTGGAACCAATATTCCAGTGGAAAGAAAGGACCTCGTAAGTGGCATAATTTTGCATGAGTTTCACAGTTAATAACCCCCAGAGGATGATGTATGTAGAATAGTGTAGCATCTGCAGTTCATTGAGCTCCAAAGAGTGGAGCGTGCTGACATTTTGTCAATACACTCCTTGGTTAAAATAGAGGAAGATAAAAAGTTCTCCTACGAGTCAGTGTGGGTTACCCCCGACCGCGAACTCTCTCATTCGACTCTTTTTTTTTTCATGTGCCTGAATTCTAATAAATGAAAAATTCTAACCAAGTTATGATTAGAATTCTCGTTAAACTCCTTCACATTTCATCTACATTAAGATATTATTCATGAGTATATATAGTTACTTTCATTTTTTATGCAATATAGAATGGCAAATAAAGCGTGAATCCACCTGATGATGATGATGATGTGCGTAATATATAATAGACATTACATGCATTATCATCATAATTCTTACGTAGCAAAATTGTGAATAACTGCATAATGATAATTATTTTAAATGTATATATGGTAGGTTTTCAGTGATTCTTATAATAATAGCCGCCAGCTAAAGGGAGTACCCAAGTTTAAACCATGAGCACTTTTCAAAAATATGAAAAAATACATTCATATTTTTGAAAATTGGGTATTTTTGACCATTGGGTCAATTCTAAATTTTTTATCTAATACTAGTGAACGAAACTCCAAATACTACATAAAGCAAGATTTAGGGCAAAGCTAACGCAAGCTAACGGCCCACCTGATGGACATGAGCAGTACCATGGACATAACAGAGTATACTGTTTCACCCATGATACCCCCCATGTGGTGCCATTCCTGAGGACTCAGGTTTTATTCCTCTGTACCCAGTAAATTCACGCCATATCCCACCCTTCAAATCGAAACACAGCCATGCAAACACAACTACTTTACGGTTGAATCATGAATGGGACAGAGGTACCCAAGCAATCGACTTTTGTACAAAGTCTCCCTCTGGTGATAATAACAATTTTGAGTAAAAATATAACGTTAAATGGTGATATGAATAAAGATAATCTTTTACGACTTCTTATAATACCCCATTCTAGAATAACTTTAGATGTTTGTGATAAATAATTATTAGGTATCCCATATTAAGTAGCATAAATAATAAAGCTTTAAGAATGATCACAATGCAAATAATTAAATTCGTGATATTCATTTATAACAGTTATTTATAGCGAATTTAATTACCATAATGTACGTTATTATCAGAAATGGCATGTATTAATTTATTTTATTAATAAAATATAATATATAAATAATGCTAAATAGAATAACGGCTACCTATAAGTTCATTTTGTCCAAATTTACAACTACGTTTTCAATATCTAAATCAAAAAGTATTTATTCGTGGGCCAACTTAAATAGTCCAATATCTTTGGAGATAAATTAGATTCATGTATTGTAGACTAATCAAAATACACATAATAATATTAATATATTTATTTTTATTATAGTGTTTTGTATCTATCTATAAATTATAATATTATATTTTACATTTAGTTGATCTGGTATGCTAAAATAAATAAAATTCACATGCTTTTTGATCGCGACTCCAATATATAATTGGTAGAACATAGCCTACGCCATTTGTGTAATTAAAAATACATAAATATATAACGTATACAACAAAAAAAAACAATCGCATCGCTTATGCCAAGATATACTTGTAACTCTATGGTCAGTAATTCTTTATCCCAAAGCATTGTATTCAGCGAACCTAGTGTGAATACTAACGAGCTATGAATTATGCGGATTGCACAGACATAATATAGTGAGAGAAACGACCGTTACAAATTCAAAATAACTGACGGAAAGAAATACTAATATACAAATTACGAACGTAAATTTTATAAAAAAAATTGTATATACACTGCATTAATAATTAATAGATTAATAATAATTATTGTTATTAAAAAATGTACTAGAGATAGTAAACTAATTTGTAATAATAATTACAATTAATAAACAACTATATAATCGTCGTGACTTTGCTGATTTGAATCTGTATATAAAGTAATCTACCCGTGTAACAAATTTCATTCAAATTTGTTCAGCGATGTACTTGTGATTGAGTAGCAAACATACAAATTTCTAATTATCCAAAGATCTATACAAACTTTCACATTTATAATATTAGTAGGATTTTAATTATATTTTGATCTTTAATTAGCATTAAAAACATTCGTTAATGCTGCTCTATTTTAGTTAGATTTCAAGCGTACTTTAGCACAGAACTAAAAATTATATGAGAGATCGCTACTCTATTGATCCCTGTTCCTCCAAAAGATTACAGTTGAGTACTTAGCAAAGCAAAAGATAAATTATAAAAAGGAAATAGATAATATACAAAACACAACGTTATATGAAAAATAACAAATATTTGTTTGTTAGTATAATTATAACACACAATTTAAATTGTAAATGTTTATTGTGTATTAGATTATTCAAAAACATTAAAAAATATAGTATAAATGAAGGCACTAAGGAATTCTCTAGAATTTATAATTTTATAGATTTTTTTATTAATTTTACAATCTGATATTTATGTCTTTGACCTTTGACACCTATATGCTATTCTCATAATGATGATTTCATTATTCATATAAAGTATTATAGTTTTTTGACTATAGAATGTGAGAAATCGATATTTGCTGTCATAAAGGTAGCAAGTAGGCGGCCAAAATATATCGTATATTACCTACATTAAAAATAAATACCACAAAATTTTATTTATAATAAAATGTAAATTTAATTTTATTACATTAATTATATTAATTTAATTTAATTATACGACTAATACGAAGGATTAGCAAGCTGAAATGGCAATGGATTGGTCGAAGCTCGAAGAACCGAAAACCAAGGGGGAAAGCAAGTTTCTTAAGCGGCGACTCCGTACGGGCAAACGCAGTGTAGATGGAGGAACCACCTTAAATGTATTGCATGGAGTTAGTAGATGCTGGTGGGTCAGGACCGTTCCTTATAGCAGTCTATGGGGGAGACTTATATTAAGCAGTGGACACTCAACGTCTAATATGATGATGAAAATTATTTGATACATTTATAATATAAATAAATAATATAATAAATAATAGAGTGTAAAAGAGAAAGGGGATGACCAAGAAATACTTATATGGAAGAGATAAAGGAAACACTATGTGTCATGTCCTATAGGAAGGTCAAATATATGACCTGGAATTGTTCTAGCTGGAAAAGAATGCATGAATTAATTGCATCGACAAGAGGAAACTCTTAAATGAAAAGAGAGAGAAATAAATGTAGCTATTATATTATTAATCTTATATCTTAAAAAAGTGTTATTCGTACATAACTAAATCTTACGTAATGCGAATAACCCTCAACTGACAACCGCTAACCAAATAACTATGTAGACATCGATGTTATCTATCCAGTTGCCCGATAATTTAACGTTGCGAATACGGACAGGTGTTGTGTAAAATAATAGCTTTACGGACGAAATTAACTTATCAGTAACGTAGTGAAAATGAACCAACTCAAGGTGATTGGCTACCCAACAGTCTCTTGAGCGCAAGGCAAATTGAGCCTTAAACGTAAATTGGGGTTAGGGTTGCCTCTTTCAAAATGGAAATTAACATAACTAATATAATACATATTAAGACAAAATATTTTAATGAACGATTAAAACATTGTTATTATAAAGTATACTAAAATATTGTTATATACCTATAAACTATATAATATTACTATAATAATAATTAATTCTTTAATTACAATTGTAACATTCAGATTCATATATGATTAATTAATTAAATTCGATATTGTGGTAACATGGATATAATACTCAGTATTCTCTTATTCTGATGGTGAGACTACATAATTCCATACACAGAAATGTCAATCTTTACTAATCATAAATGTGTGAGTTTCTTTGTTACCTTATAGCGCCTTAACAGCTTAACCAATAACTATGAAATTTAGTATATACATACTATATGGGATGGGGGGAAAGAGATTGTCAGCAATGGAGTTTGACAGCCCCATTGCTAGTAATATGCCTTATTAGGTCGACCTCCACGTGGTTCCCCCCGGCAATCATCGAGAACAATTCTTGTTGAATTCGTCACGATGGGCTAACTGACCTACTTCATCCTCACCTATCATCCTTCACTGGTGCCCCGCCAGTGTATACCAATAGCACGGGTGGGGTTACGATTCCATTATCATCCATTAAAAAAAACTATATGGGATGAAAAAAGATATAGGATACTTTTTATTCCTGTCAGTAAATATATCCTGGTCACGCGGATGAGGTCGCAGGTAAAAGCAAGTTATGATATATTACTTTAATATTGATAACCAATATAATAAGAAAATATATACCTAATTATTTATTTGTATGTAATTATTTATTAAATATCTGATATAATGGTGTTTTCAATTTTACTGTACAGTCATGTATAGAAACCTCAATATTTAATTTCTGTAAACTAGTATAGACTAGTTATAGTCTGTAAACTGACAGTGAAAGGACAGTAGAAACTGACACAATTAAAAACTTGTTCAAGCTTTCAAGTTATATGCTTTACACATATTTATAGAGAATGTTAATTAAATAAAAGTAATAAAATAAATGTAAAATTTAATTAACATTATTGTGAATACCATGGAGTAAGATTTAGATATGCATGCCAAACAACAAACAAAATAATTTACATACTAACGCGTCCAAAGACTAAATAAAGTTACATTAAGTCTTACGAGACAAATATTAGGTAATTATAATATATATAATTATAATATTATGTAATATGCGCGCGCGATGTGTGTGCGTGTGCGTGCGTGCGTGTGTGTGTGTGTGTGTGTGTGTGTGTGTGTGTGTGTGAGCGTGCGTGTGCGTGTGCGTGTACACATAAAAGAGATAAGATAAAGAGGTCTTCGTATACCTGGTAAAAAATTGACCTGTAATCCTATTAAAGTCGTTAATTTTATTCCATTTTTTTACCCGGAAAATTACGAGAAATTGTTTACTTAAATTTGTACCAAAGTATTTTATTTTTGAAAGTAACAATCAATATAGTTAATTGGGTGGTTCATTCTATGCCGAGACCACATGGCATATATATATAATCTTCGCAAATTATAAACTTTTTTTTTATGACCTTTCTTACAATCCATATATACGAGTATGAAGGATTAGTTTCCAACAGTCAATCGTCTTATATTTGGAACAAAATTTTAAATTATGTCATAATTATTGTTTAAAAATGTACTCAATTACATTCTAATAGTTAAATAAAAAAAAAAAAACTAATATCGAATTTATTCGAATACAATAGTTACATCTAATTCTCTTTGATGTTCTACATGAATGCTAGATCAAACGCAACAGTATCATAAAACCCGCTGTCATTATTATAAATCAATTTAATTGCCCATGACAAATCATTATGGTAATGATAGAGGGATTTGCATATCTAATACATATCTACTACATACACAGACAATTATTCCGTGATGTCATTATATCTAAATCTGGATCTCGGTTTATCTCGTACCTAATTACAATTTGATGTCTAGAAAAACACAACAGGTACAACTGGTTTTTTAATTCTATGAAATTAATTTGAGATTATTAAGATGCATTTATACTTGCCGCGTACCGTTTCATTTTACGTCTTACTAATATCTTATTTCATTATAGTAATAAGATTACTAAGATAAGATAAACTTACTAATATATTATAATAAAATTGTAGCTAAACGATGTCTGTATATAGGAGATATTTAAGATAAAATATATAAGTAGGAGAGGTAAAAAGAAAGAGCAATAGAAGCAAAACCAATAATTTTTAGAAATTTTGTCTAACGGTCTTTATGTTTGTTCTAGCATCAGGTATAAACTACTGCGTCAAATTGGATGCAGTATTCATAGCTGTGTCCCAAAGATGTAACTCTAAAAATGGTCTCTTTTACCAGAGGGAGACATTGTACAAAAGTCGTTTGCTTGGGCACCTCATGTCTCATTATCCCATTCATGTGTCTACCGTGAAGCAATTGTGTTTATATGGCTGTGTTTCAGTTTGAAGGGTGGGATATGGCAATGAATTTACAGGGTATAGAAGAATAACACCTGAGTCCTCAGGAATGGCAATGCATGAGAGGTATCATGGACGAAAACATGGGTGAAACAGTTTACTCTGTTATGCCCATGGTATTTTTTATGTCTATAGGCGACGGTTACGACCATCAGCTTGTTTGCCATTCTCATTAATTATTTGTTAATCTACTGACAACTCATTGAGAGTTCAAATAGCAAATAAGAATGCATATCAATTATACGTACTGTAGTATATTTACAGTATATTCAGTTACTGCACAGATTAACAACATTAATAATCCTTGACTGCAAATTTTATCCCCCGCAAACTAAATATCTTACAGGTCTTAAAAATGTATCCGCTGCATATTATCAAGAAATGTCTAGGTGCCAGTTCAACCTTTGCAATTTTAATCGGTAATAGAACTGTGGCTTGCATTACCCACTGCTCGTAACTTTATCTAGCCTACGTAGATAGATATGGTGCAACGAAAGCAATCAGCAATGCAACTTCATACTAACATTTGTAGAAGAAATTAAAAGAACTACATAACTTCAATGGTCTGGAATCAATTCTCTTTCACTTTCAACTTTTTACTAAACTTATTTTTAGTACATCCGAATATAAAATTTGAGTTATAAATGTCATGAGTCATATTAATAAATTGTAATTTAAATCGACTCTACTCATATTTTTATAATAGAATTATTGGGACAAATACAACATACATAACACAATAGTGAGACGTGCTTATGAATAGTCGCTGCTATCAAGTATGAAATTACCCAACCCCAAAAATGAATACGTCAATAATGTTTTAAAATATCAAAATAAAATTTATCAAAAATAAATAAATAAATAAATAAATCAAAGATTATTTCGTTTTATATATTCACAAAGTCACAGAGTATTCTGTATTATGGTATTATTCATGATTACAATACGACTGTTACTATTTTAAATTAAGCAAGACGTCAACTTATTTAGTATTCTAAGTTTTATACACATATAATAAACGAATATTTTTAAAGTATGCTTACTATTTTTGTCATTTTTTTTTTACATAATATTATTAATTGACGTTTAATCTATTATAATAATATTGTATTACATTTAGAAAATATACAGTTGACACGTTGAAACAGTTTTATTTGACAAAAACCTCACAGGCGCCACATTTCTCCCAATATAAACAAAAATGATTACACCAATCAACAGCCATGAGCTTTTATTGCTAAATAAAATTACATCCATTATATAGTTGTAAAATTTCCACTACTAAAAAAATATAGTGTACAATGTTGCCGTACTTCATACGCTAGTTTTGTTGGCTATCGACACGGTAATAGGCGATCGAGTGCAAGGGTAAATTATTATGCACGTTAGTTTTAATGCGACACGACTCGCTCCTTTATAACAAAACGGTCGTTTAGTTTCCATTAACATAAACACGTAAGTATTCTAATGCTGTAATTTAATGAAGCTCAAACAGTAAGCTCAAAGTTCGATTTGAAATTATAATTGTTTCCCATTGAATTTAAATTGATTTCCAATAATAGCAAGACGATAGAAATGTATAAATCTGTAAGTTACATCTAATTATGCTAGTTACTGGCGCCTCTTTGCCTATTTTTATGCTACATGGAATAGTAAACAAGCTGACGGCCCACCTGATGGAATGTGGTAACCGTCGCGTCACCTACAGATATGTGACGTCCATAGTACCCCTCATGTGTTGTCATTCCTGAAGACTATGGTGGTATGCCTGCATATGTATCTAGTAATTCACTATCAAATCCCATACTTCAAACCGAATCTCTATAAATACCCTATATATTTCAATATTACTTACTAAAAAGGTAATCACATTTTATAGAAATTATTACAGATAGTCTTCCCAAATTAAATTAGTAATAAATCGAAATATATAATTAATTAATCTTTTGATTTATACTATTGTTGAACATCAACAGAGAGACTTATAACCGTCAATTTGTTAGTTCCAATTTCCATTAATTTTATTAAATAAGTTAACATATGTGTATATATGTATTATTGACTCGCGTCTTTTTATGTAAGTAAGTAATTATTATTATTATGTGCAAGGATATCAATTATTTATTCAGCGTTTAAATTTATCTTTAGTCTCTTTTTTCCCCCTTATTTTATTATGTTTTTACGCCTTAACCAGACACAATTTTAATTATTTCTCTTCATCCTAAGGTTACCTGAAAGGGATCGCTATTTAGCGATAAGGCCGCCCATTGTTGCCCTTTTATCATGCTTTTAGGTATTTCAATTTATGTAATTAATTATTCATATTTGTGTGCATATTTTTAATCATTATAATCTGTATCATTTTTTAAGGTGTTCCATTCACATAAGAGTTTTTATTCGTACAATCAATATATCTACATAATTTAATAAATTAATTTTGTATACAATATTTATTAAAGTAGTACGAGAAATATGTATATTAATATATGTGTACTAAATGATTAATACTAACTATATCAATGTTAGATAAATTATTGATAAAAAGGAAAAATAAAAATCAATCGAACTAAATATTTTAATTTAACAAGAATATTATGAAAAACAAACACATGTCGCATCTACATAACGAGTTATAAAAACTCTAGATTGGATTATGCACATATTGAATGAATGGGTATACTTTATATTCAGTACAACATAGAGAATTTTATTCCCTACACTCTAATTAAAATAGATACATTTTATATTATACATATTGCGCAATAAATATATATAAGATTAAATCTCTACGTTGTATTTTTTTTATATTTATTTATTTATTTAATTTACTCTTTATTGCACTAGAAACAAAGTACTAACTAAAATATGTACATAAAGGTACAAAAAGGCCGTCTTATCGCTATGGTAACTCTTACAGACAAACTTTGATTAAAGGAGAACAGATGGAAGTCATATTATATACATATGTGTGTATATAACATTTTAGACACTCTTAGATTCCACCATTCAATATAGGTTTTATTTTAAATTATTTTCTACTAAATATACGTGAATGTGATTAACTAAAATAATCGTAAATGACAATCTGTAACATTGTCTATTCCTAATACTACATGTTCATGAAATTTCATAACGATTGGACGAATACTTGAGACACTAAGAAGTATCTTTCAATTTCTAACCGTCGTTTTGCGGGGGGGGGGGAGGAATTGTTAGTAATACGGAGTACCAGTCCCATTGCTAATATAGCCTTTCAGGTCGATCTCCACCTGGTCCCCTCCAGGATACCACCGTGCTAAACTCCAGGTGTATTAATCACGATGGGCTAACTTATCTGACTTTTCATTTTCACCTAGCATCCCTCATTGGTGCATCAACGTGTATCCTGTAAGCGCAGGCGGGGTTACCATTCCATTATCACGTATTAAAAAAACTGTGGTTTTGCTACTCGTGAGATATTTGCAGATAAAATTAATATTTTTATCACGATATACTTTTAGCAAAATTACACAAGATCTTTGATCATTGTAAAAGGCTCAATAATCATATTGCTTATATGCATTATAATCCTTAAAGAAAACAGTCCTTTTTACAATAGTAAAATTAATATATGTATATCAATTCTTCAAGTAGTGTTTTAAAAATAATAACGTCACGATTTAAGCACGTAAAGAAAGGGGCTCGTTCTGCAGGCTATTACGAAATCGCCGTATAAAATCAACGACCTCTTTGATATTTTTATTCGACCGTTTCATTTTATAACAATGTTCAATGAACAAAAACTCAGCTTGAAATTGACTGAGAGACTGCTACAATAGCATTTATCGTGGCTACAGAACCTCCGTATTGTGTTCTCAGTCACACATATAGTGTTGGAAAGAGAAATGATGATTTTGATTAAGAAAAAGGTGAATTTCATATAAACGTAGACGACCAGGCTGGGACATTCAAAACCGCAGCAACTTGTTCCCCGTTCGAAACAGTTTCATTTAAACTTTTTATCAACGACCACATCTTTGAAAAGTTTCTTATATAAAAACCACTAATAGGCGATGCGGTTTCGGAAACTTTGCTATTTCGCTCAGGAATGTTAAAGCTACCCTTCAACCGATTTTGATGTGAGGTTTCCATAATGGTTTGTTTCAAGAACTTTCCCATTTATAAACTAAAATAACTTTAATTTCACTACACATTTATGTTATGTGGTGTTTGGCACGCTACCCGATACAAGATTGAAATTTCCATTGCTTTAGTTGAAATTTATTAGAATGCCCATATAAAAATATAGTTATGTGTTTAGGTTACTCTACGTGGATAAAGTAATAAATTGCATATTATTTTTATTTTATACGGCTATTGATAACTGTCCAATCGATAGGATACAATAAATTGAAAGTTTGTTTTTTAATCTTTGACAAACTTAAGCACTATGTTAATAAATTGTTATTGTATACTAATGTTTTTTGTTTGAAAGAATAATTAAGATTGAGATAAGGTATTCTCAGGAATACACTAAGTATTATTAAGTACTATTATTTTTAATGGGTGAAAAAGAAATTGTATCCACGCTATCCGTATATGCTGGTGGAACACCAGTGATAACACTGGTCTACAAATTTTGACTTTAAAAAAGTATTGTTCATGGAAAGTAGATTTTTTTATTGATTTCCACGTACTAAACACAAAAATAATTAATAAACATTAAAATTAGTTTCCCTTATTTAGAAAAAAAAATAAGACGATTTTTGAAAAAATTTACAGAAATTATACAGTTTTTTTAATCATAAGTGGAATTTCGACGTGGTCTCTTCGCTGCCCTCTTATATTCTGCTTCTGGAATATCTCGACAAACAGTCCAGCAATAATCCGCCAACATTGAAACGTTCCAATGGCCTTGATATCGCTTTTCCATGTTGGCAATATCCTGATGAAAGCGCTCCCCATGTTCATCGCTTAAAGCCCCACAATTATCCGGAAAGAAATCCAAATGCGAATGTAAAAAGTGGATTTTCAAGGACATGTTGCAACCCAGTTTTTGGAATGATGATAACATATTTTCTATAAGTTCAGCATAGTTGTCACTCCTTTTATTTCCTAAGAAGTTTTTTGCAACAAGGCGAAAATCATCCCAGGCTTTTTTTTCTTTACCTTCTAGAACCGAGTCGAAGTTATCATCTTTAAATAAATTTCTTATTTGAGGACCTACAAATATTCCTTCCTTGACCTTAGCGTCACTTAATCTTGGAAATTTCTGGCGAAGATATTGAAAAGCAGCTCCATTTTTGTTCATTGCTTTTACGAAATTTTTCATCAGTCCTAGTTTAATATGCAATGGCGGAAGTAAAACATTTTGTGGGTTAACTAAAGGGTCATTTTTAACATTTTTTTGTCCAGGTTGAAGTGTCTGACGATGGGGCCACAACTTTTTTTTATAATGCTCTTTTCTATCACGACTATCCCATTCGCAAATGAAGCAACAAAATTTCGTGTAGCCTAATTGTAGTCCGAGCAGCAGAGCTACGACTTTCAAATCCCCGCAGATTTGCCATTGGTGTTTATCATACTTAATCCGCAACAGAAGGGTTTTCATGTTTTCATAAGACTCTTTCATATGGACCGCGTAACCAATAGGAATCGAAGGTAAAATATTTCGGTTATGTAACAAAACAGCTTTCAAGCTTAACTTCGAGCTATCTATGAAAAGTCGCCATTCATTCTGTTTATACGTAATTTTAAGAGCTTTCATCAAACCACTAACATCTATACAAAAAACTAAACTTTCAGCCATTTCAAAATATTGCGTTAAGTTTTTTTGTCTAGTACGGAAAGATGTAATATTCACACCACTTTCTAATAGGTTCCATTGTTGCAGTCTCGATCCTAAAAGTTCTGCTTTGTTCTTGGGCAAATCTAAGTCCCTTACAAGATCATTTAATTCGGCTTGTGTTATCCTGTGTGGCTGTGATGACGTACTAGGTACTTCGGATTCTGACATTGAAGAAATTGATGGTGAAGTAAGTGTAATTTCATCTTCCTCAATATGAGGACGTTTCGGAATCGGGTGAAGATTGCTGTGCGGCAGAGGACGAGTAGCCGATGGTACATTCGGATACACTATGGTTTTTTTCTTTTTTTTAGAAACACCCTTGCCTTTTCCAAATACATGGGTTGTCAGGCAGAAATAACAATCAGTTGCATGATTTGTCGATTCTCGCCACTGCATTGGCACTGCAAATCGAAATGATGGTTTTTTGCCATTCAGCCAATTTCTTAAGCCTGTAGCACACGGATTGCAACAAAAATGTGGAACCCAGCTTTTATCCTGATGTTTTATGCTTTCGTTAAAATAGTAATAATAAGCTTTTTTTATTGCAGGTGATATTGAACACTTTTGCTTATTAAATATCACTTCACCACAAATGTAACAAAAATTGTCGGAATTGTTTACACATTTTCGAGACATTTTGCTATAAATTATACGTATTTTTTTTTATTTTTAATACTTTTATCACTTAGTAATACAGATCACTTTAACTAAACATAATATTTTTAACATTCGATGCCGACTAAGTAAATATAATCAGCATTATCAAGTTCAGTGAGGGTAGAATCATTAAATTCGGAAAATGTCAAGTATTGCAAAAACTCAAACTAATAAATCACTTTCACTTGTCAATTTGTATTCAGCATGGGTAGTTGAGTAGAAATTTGTTAAAATTATTTCGAATACTTTTCCGTTGTAGACCTGTGTAATAGGTGAGGATGAAAACAAATAAATAGCCCATCGTGATGAATTGAATAAAAATACTCTAGAAGAGTTTCCGAGAGAGGACCGCGTGGAAGTCTATCTTATATTGCTAGCAATAGATTTTAGACTCATTTCTAACAACCCCTCCCCCCATATGCCTACTATTATACCTACCACTACTATATGCTACAACAATATTAATTTTATTTATTAACTTTTTTATTATGTTCAAATACGTAACAAAGGTTCATATGACAGATGGCAGACATAACGCCAAAAAGCGCTCTCTACCAATCAACTGTAGAGCAAACAGATGGAAATATAAATAAACAGATATGAAAGAAAACAAGTTTTTGATATGTCGCTGGTTTTTTAAAAATACGCTTTTTTCACAGAAGTTTCAATGTCATATCTTTTCTATAACTACTTGCTATTAAGGGATGAAAATATAAAATGAAATATACATCGCATATTGGGACTTTCTTAGATGAGGTAAAAAGTGTTGCTCTTTATTTACTACATGCAAAACAACAAAGTCAAGTCCATAAGCTATTTAGAAACGCAAACGAATATAAATCAAAGATTTTAGATTAAAGATGTTAGCTTTTCCTATAAAAATAGCAAATTACCTATTCTTATAAAATTGCCCAGCGCATGGAAATAAGATATTCGTCACAAATTAAAATCCATTCGGTGATTTGGAAGGCACGTTGAGCCGTCGATCCCAACTGTTATTATTCGATCAGTTATTAAAACAATCTGCCTATCCTGAAATAGATATTATACTTCAATTTTGCTTTTACTTTGTTGTCTTATTGGAAGACAATAAAAAAATACGCTCAAGACTATAATCCCAAAATAGGGGCTTTACACAACTACTGCGATTATAGTGAACGTAATATTCGATATATGTATGAACATGGTGGAACGTAAAAGCGAACATAATGTTACAACAAAATTCTTTAACCATTGTAACGGTTTAAAAACAGCATTGCATAAATGCAATGAAATAAATACCACTGGACATGTACACAATGCCATCCAGTTCCAATCAAATCCAACTAACAGAAGTACTTAATACTTTTTTTAAGAATACTTTTATTTAAATACGTAAATATTGTGCATAGAAAATGCCCAGATCAATTCTCGTAAATATAAATTTTTGTACTAAGCTGGGATCGAATACGGGACCATTGAAAAGTGAGGCGGAGTGTTAAACTACTTAGACGACCGTGGTTGGCATAATTATACGAATTTTATATAATTAGTTAAACATTTTTATCCTAATCAGAAATGAAATAAAATTATTGTAACCGAAAGCGGACTTTACGACCGATTTATACACAGAGATGAGAACCACTATGATATGATTGTATTGGAACGTAACATGCTATCCATTAACAAAACCATAAATAATAAAACCCTAATAAGTACCGTCGTATCGGATACTACAATTAATCAGTCGACAACACGCTGAGCATTTATAACAAATGACAAAAACAAGGCATTAGTACATCTCATAATTATTATCATTAAACCTAAATGTAGAAGTATCGTTAACAATGAATAATGGTGCAATAGTCGGAACATAAGGACTAATTTGTACACGGGCGTATATGGCTGTGTTGATTTATTTTTAAGAACATTATGATGAACAATCGCTGCAGGTATCGGATCTTTAAAGCGATATATTGTATACGTTATACTATCTACATTATTGTACGGGTACTTTGAAACAATATAGATTTAACTAGTAAATCTTAGGATTTACCAACATGAGTCGGTAAATGTAAGGAGTTCATTTAAAAAAAAGTTATTTTACTATAATCCTGCCTGCATCAATGTTAGCAATATACTCTACCAGATAGACCTCCACACGCTTCCCTTTGGAAACCATCGTGATTAATCCGCGTTGAATTAGACATTGTGGGTCAACTGTCGGGATCAGTTGAAATTGATTCCATCCTCACCAAATTACCTCTCATTGGTGTCCCGCCAACATATACCAATAGCGCAGACGGGGTTACCAATGCATCTTTACCCATTGAAACCCTTTCTGGCCACGAGTTAGAGCACCGTGCACTAAACAGATTTAAATATGCCCAAATTGCTCTATGATCATAGTTATATACCTCAGAAACATGCTACTTAATCGTCCAAAACCATTTTTTTTATAATAAAATCCTTACATTTACTATTTCATATTCATGAATCTTAATATTTACTAATTTTGTTTTTTTTTTGATGGGTGAAAATGATATGGTAACCCCGCCTGCGCTAACGGTATACGCTGACGGAGCACCAGTGAAGGGTGATAGATGAGAATGAAAACAGGCCAGTTAGCCCATCATGATGAATTCATCAGGAATTAACCATGATAGTTTCCAGGGAGAACCGCGAGGAGGTCGACCTGGTTGGGTATATTGCTAGCAATGGGATTCTCAGTCTTCATTACTAACAATCCCCCCCCCCCCCCCCAATAATATTTACTAATTAGATCTGAGATTTATCTATATACTAGGCTTTTTCAGTAACATATACATGTAGTTAAAACTATATCCCGCAGACTACTCAGGTGTATAAGAATAAAATAATGATCTATTAGTAAACAAACTTATTATTTAATATCTTTTCAGTTGTAATCATCGTCATTCTTTTTTCTATTTAACATTTAACGGCTGATATATCAGTTAGTTCTCCACTGCTGACGATAGGCCTCCCCTTAAAGGAAGTTTTACTAGTAGTTACCACGCTTGCAAAACAGATTGGTAACCTCAGTTAGACTTTCGGTGATAGTTTAAGACGTAACTGCCCACCCATGTAAATTGCCTTGCTTATTTCCTATATTGTATAATGCAAATAAACTATACTCATTCATTCATTCATTAAGTCGTTTTTGCATAAAATGGACCACCCCTTTCTCTCTCGTAGGTGCTGTAAAAAGCGACTAAGGGCATTTAATAGTCGAATGATGGGCAGTAACGTCCTTGTTCAACCATTACCAAATGTCTAACTACGTTTGCCAACCCGCCTACTAAGCGTAGCAACTCTAGTAAAACCCCCCTTTCTGGGGGAGGTGTATATTTAGCAGTGGATAGTTAACATCTAATATAATAATAATGGTGTGAGATGCAATTACTAGTATGTATTTCTGTTAATCATTTGATAAAATCTAAAAAAGGCTTTTTACTTCCTCGTAATATAATAAAACTCGAGAATATTGTATAAAGATTCGCCGGTTTATTTTCATAGCTTGTGAAAATTATGTCAGTAATTTGCGCAAAGGATGAATAATGAGAATACAAAACTGAGGAATAATGAAATTTTCATATAAATTGTTGTCTTTTGTCCTCGTGAGTTTAATAAACTGCTTTACACCTTGATGAAATTATAGTATTCTTGTTAAGTATATGCAGTAAAAACAAATTTGTATTATCCTACTCTTATGTTAATGTGATTAAAACTAATTGTTAATTACTACCATGTTGGTGCAATTTTTTTTTTCTATTAAGCTATCGCTAATAAAAACTCTGCATCAAATTCATTAAGTCACAATTTATTATGTCATATCATCATCATATCAGCTCTTCACCGTCCACTGCTGAACATGAACTTCCCCCGTGGAGGGTTCTGCCAGTAGTTGCCACGCTTAGCAGACGGATGATAACCGCAGTCAGGCTTTAGAGATGTTTTAAGAGGGACGCTTCTGTCTATCCCTCGTCCTCCTTTAGTCGACTCTTAGACATCCAAGGGAAAAGAACGGGCAGCCTATTTTATACTGGGACCACACGGCCATATTTATTTATAATTTAATATGTATTGACGATAAATAACATAAATTTAAAAAAGATATTATATATAAATAACAACAAAATAATGAAAAAATCCTAATCTAAAAGTCATGTAATTTGTACTTATTACAAGAAACGGAATGAAATGATGACGAAATTATAATATTCACAACATCCATATAACTTGTACCTATCTTGTTACAAAATTGGAAAACAGTCAATTTGTGAACGGCAATTTTATTCAATTAACATATTATTAAAATTATTCTCTAGTGTACGAGTGTCACTAAAAGCTTATAGGTTTCACGTTACTAATTTATTCCTAATTACGCTTACATATAACACAATAAATCAGACACTAATGATAGAGAAAATGAAATAAACAACACTTAAGTTTTTTAAACGATACTTATTTAAAATTTTATGTGCCATTAAATGATTCTTTCACACGATGTTTGCGGACGAATTTATTATCAACCAAGTTGTATCTAAGAACGCTCCTATGTTGGAATGTTGTACAAAGAAAGTTCTCATAGGAAAAAAATGATTCTTGTAGCGCCCTGTGAAAAATAACCAACAATTAGAAACCACCTTAATCCACTAACTAACTCATTATTAATATTCTAATTTCAGATAGAAAAAGAAAAAAGACTTTTATTCTTTATTACTATCTTTATAACTATAAGAGTATAACTTAATTAAATACAAGTAAACTTTATTAAAATATATATTTCAATGTTGAATAATATTAATCTCTTTTTAAACTAAAACTTTAAAAAATAGAAGTTTTAATGAAAAAAAATAACAGAAATGTAATCTTAATTTACCATCACTGTATTTCTCATAAATTTGACATTTTTATCCAAAAATTTCAATGGAAATGGACTCAATTGACGCTTTATTATTTTAGCGTCCATTAATTTTATCTGTATTTTCATTTTCACCCATGACATTATGAAATTACAATCAACAGTTCAAACTAATTAACAAAAGAAATTTTTTCATACAAAATAAAATAAAAATTCTAAGTATTTTAAATTACACATTTACTTACAATTGTAATGTATATTTTTGTGCAAATAGATATCGTCTTTTACATAGACATAAGGTCCAAATTAATTTGTTTTGCTTCCTAAATATTTTTTTTTATAACACAGGGGGCAAACGAGCATGCGGTTCACCGGACGGTAAGTAACCGCCGCGGCCCAAATACCAAAACAAACACAATATTTTTTTGTATATAATTTAGAAATGCAAACAAACTGATTGTCCACCTAATGAAAAGTGGTAACCGTCGCCTATAGACATGAACATTATTACAAATGACGGAGATCACTGTGAGAAAACAGCGGATTGGCTGTTTTTTCGAATAACAGTGGTAGACTCGTCTCCTACAATATTAGATTCTAATGTCATAATCATCATATCAGCCCCTTTAACTGTCCACTGCTGAACACAGGTCTTCCTCATATGGACGATTTTGAAGACGAGTTGGCAGCCGCAGTTAGGCTTTGATGACGTTTTAAGTTCTCTTTATCGCCTCTTACGACATCCACGGGAAAAAAAGGAGTGGCACATTCTATGGCGAAACCACACGCCGGATTCTCATCGTTAATAAACAAAACGATAATAATCAACAAAAGGCTAAATCATGCAAAATCACAAAATCTTATGGTTTAGTTAGCTACACCATTAGAATTTACA
The DNA here is from genome assembly GCF_026898425.1 of Galleria mellonella. NCBI lineage: Eukaryota > Metazoa > Arthropoda > Insecta > Lepidoptera > Pyralidae > Galleria > Galleria mellonella. The sequence goes on along the minus strand of NW_026442042.1, from coordinate 4,462,647 downwards.
ATCGTGAACATATTTCCTGTATTCTACATATATTTAGTTACGTTATCTATATTATCACACAATCTATTTTGAATATCTACTTACAATGCAAATAATCTGTATCGACAATTGTAGAATGCCATTAATTAATGTAGAGCACTAATGAAAGCGTGCCTCGTCATTGGATATGAGACCACATGGAAGTTGCAATTACTACAATATGAATTGTGGGTTGATTACAGTTCGTAATTAACATAGATTGTTGTTCTCTTGAAATTTAATCAATTAAACTATTAGATCCACTGATTGATAAATTATTGAAAAATCTTTTACTTTTTTACATTATATTGTTTATTTATTTATTATTTATTGATTTTTTTAACTTTATTCAAATAATAAAATAAAAAAGAGCAATAAATTTAATATGAGACTAAGACTAACAACAAATGGAACATACGTACAAAATAGTTGCAGACGGTTCACTCCATTCATTGTCGTATAAAAAACCTATGTTCGGCAGTATCTTTTCATTAGGGTTCCGTACCAAAAAGGTACAAAGAAACTGTTGTGGTACGAATTTGTCCATCGGTCCGTACGTCACAGTACTATAACTACCAATACTATCATACAAAGTAATAGTTCTACAAATTGTTAGCCCATATAAATTGCAAAAAAAAATATTTTTATTTTGTTTGCTAGGGGATCCAAAAAGGATACTCAAAATTTCGAAATAGAAGTACTAATCTAAGTAGAATATCATATGAAAGAGCTTTATGCAACTTAAAATAACAAACAAGCTAACGGCCCACCTAAGTAAGTGGTAACTATAACCTATAGACATGAACAGTACCATGGACATTAGAGTATATCGTATCACCGATGATACCTTTCATGCGTTGCCACTCCTGAGGACTAAGGTGTTATAACTTTGCACCCCGTAATTTATTTGTATATTTTAAAACTTATCTTTATTTATTTTCCTGCTGCGTAGTTTCTTAGTTAGGTTTGAACATGTGAGAATAAAGCAATTACCTCATATCTCTAAGTTTGAGAAGTGAAAAATCTGAAATAATTACAACTTACAAAGGTATAAATGAATATTATGTCCTCTTGCTTAAATTTTCAAGAAATTACATCAAAATAAATGTCAGCTGGTAACTAATAGATCCATTATTACTGCCATTTTATCATTGGCGAAAAGAAGCCTAATTGTACTCATCAACAAAATAACGGCACGATGTTGCAGCCAACATTAAAGAAAGTCTAGGAAGGAAACTGTTCGAAAAGTTGTTTTCAGAACACTTAGATAGCTTTTTGTGCTTGTTGGTCACAAAATATTAAACTTAACAATAAATTCTCTGTAAGACATAAAATACATTTTAATATTTATTTTAATTATTTATTATGTATAATATTTATTAATAATTATAAGACCAGCCATCACTAACTTATTATCGTTTATTTTAGTTAAATTTTAGCATCAAATTTTACCTTATTATTAATTTTACCTCTTTTAATCGACATTAACCTACATTATTTTATTAATGGAAACCTAAAGCTGAGTTAATATAACTTAATTACTTATAACTTTTCGAGAGATGTTCAAATTGTCTTATACTAGCGTTTCGTCCCGGCTTCGCACGACTAGATAAACAGAAAAATAAGTTAGTATTTTTTTTTTTATTTATTCATTATTGACCACATTACAAAATGTCTGGTACAAAAGGCAGACTAATTACTATATAGAATTATCTCCCAGTCAACCTTCGGCAAAACAGAAGTTTTATTATGCGGTGAAATTTTAAATATTTGATAAAAGTGCCCACAAATTCGTGCTAACACAGATTTTAATTTTTTTTTTACCTTTTTTCATTCATTTTTCATCTGTTTGAATATGACCACAATATCATTGTGATACTTTGCACTGGTTCAAAATAATGAATTGAATAAATGATTTCTACAATTACTCTACCAATTTTAAGCCTAAATTTAGAAGAATAGATACTTCTCGTATAACGACCCATAAACGGACACTGAAGTTTTTATTTTTATTCTTCAAAATTTTTTTTAATAAATCAAAGTGCTGTCAAACTGTTAAAGAAATATTCTATCATTAATTAAGATGAATTACTCTGATTTACTCTGCAGGGCCTGAGCGATGATACATCATGCATTTGTACCGGTATATCGACAATTAATTAATCTTTCCCGCTTCGTCGGACATCAGCGATACCGTTTAGGAACGCATTAATTTCATTGATAAAGCCTCGGCGAGCATAAAGGCTGATCGGTACAATAATTAAACTCTTTTCACTGTTTTAGCATAGTCATTTCCCACTTTACACACCTTTTACTGGCCATTTGCTTTGAATAAAAAATCTAGCCACAAGTGAGTTGCTAACCATACGTTGCTGCCATGATTCGAGTAGGTTAAAAGTAGTCGACTTTTCTTCTCGATATATTTATATTTCTCTTAAAGAAAAATCTGTTCTGATTTATGGTAATAATTACATGATGAAAAGGAATTGGTTGTGTGAGGACAAAACTTGCCACCGTTGGATGTCAATTTAAAAATGGAAATCTTATTAATATTTTTTTTACTTTTACTTGTATATGATGTGTGTGTGTGTGTGTGTGTGTGTGTGTGTGTGTGTGTGTGTGTGTGTGTGTGTGTGTGTGCGTGTGTGTGTGTGTGTGCGTGTGTGCGTGTGTTCGTGTGTGCGTGTGTGTGTATGAGTGTGTGCGTGTATGTGTTTTCTATATCTATATCAGTAAACACTCCTCTACAATATATAATATCTATTCTTTACAATTTATCTATACATCAGTTTATATCATTGCTGTGGTATAGGCTATAGGTATAGGCCTTAAAATTATTGATACGAACTCGTATGTATTCATAATATAAAAAAAAACTTTTCATTTCATATTTATTATTAGAGACGACTATAAATCAATATTATTTTACAGCAATTATGTTTCCAAAATAGCTTTTCTAAACAGCTAACTAATAACTAACTAATTGTAATCCGTGGCTTTACTTGTTTGAATTATGACAATTTTATTTATTAATCCAAAATATGATCTTTCCAAGTACGTTTCATTCAATTCAGGCATAATTTCCTAACAAATATTACTAGTATATTAGTGGATTATGTTAAAATTCTTATAAGATAATGTCCTACTTACAAATCTTTTTAGCCCGAATTATTATGGAAACAGTAGAATAATAACCATTCCGTGTACCACAGGCCTTTTTTGTAGACCCCATGAGTTGTAAAATAAACATAATTTCAACTTTTTTTTTTTATAAAATTAGCCACAGTGGAGTTTTATACCTAAAAATGGAAAGACAGCACTGCAATTTTACTGAGTAATTTAATGATAAAAACCTCGTAGAATATTTATTCACTAACTAAACAAACTAGGTTATCTTTTTACTGGAGTTTCAATTATGTAGATAATTAAATGTTACACTGTGTTAGTTCTTAATAAAGTTTCCTTTAACTAAACAAAATAACGACCTCTTTAATGTCTACATTGCAGAGCAAATGTCCAGGGTATTTGCACATCTATTTTTATAATAAAATCACCTCTGCGCTAATTCTGAAATTATTTGTATGTCTGATATACACAATAAAAATAACAAATGAATGAACAAAGGAAAAAGTAAAGAAATACAATAAAATGATACCTACGTGTATTTAGCTGAAAAGGTTTTGTCGAGAGAACAAATCTCTTGTATATTTTGTCGCTTCAAGCTCGTGTACCTACCTGGAAATATTTAAAACAATTTTTGTATAAGTATTTAGTTATATTTAATTATAAATACTAATAGCTAGTGTTTCTCTATTCATTCCTCAAACTCGAACTAGTATAGTCAAGAAAATATAAATAGTAATATTTTATAAGTACTACTCAATTATTAAATTTATATTAATACTGTAATAGGGAGTAGGCGTGTAGTTCCAGTATAGAATATGATACCACTTCATTTCTCGTGGGTGTCATAAGAGACGACTAAAAATATTTTTAATATACTACTATTAATATACTACTAAAATATTACTACTAATATTTTAGTAGTACGGGTATATTTAAGTGATAAAACAATATTTGTTAACTTAAGAACTTAAATACAAAAATAACACATTTTTAACGGTTTTAAGTACATGTTACATTTTTAACTTAGTTATAACTAAACATACCTATGATTAACTTACATGTGTGCATTTCAGAAAGAATTTTAAAGTTATTATTATATTAAAAAAAAATACAATAAATAGCCGTGTGCCCCGGCATATATTGGGCCACCCCCTCCTTTCCTGTGGGTTTTGTAAGAGATGATTAGGGGGGGCGAAGGAAGGAGCGTTCCTCTTAAAATATCACCAAAGCATGACCCGCCTGGCAAACTTCGCAACTACTGGTAAAAAGCCTATATTCAGCAGTAAAAAATTAACGGCTGATGTATGTATAATATGATGATAAGGAATTTAGTAAAACCAAAAAAACACCTATAATAAGAACATAATTTAGACTTATATTGTACTATATACAAACTTTTGTAAAGTTCATCAGAATTTCCGTAACACCTCATCAGTGAACTCATTAGAATTTTAATTATCACCGCGCATTGTTCGTAAAGTAAGAGAAAGACGGTAAATTATATAAGCGTGATGATATCACGAGTTCTTTGTGTGTTACAATTGAATTTTAATCACGGGAATGATTTGCAAATCGTTCCGAAACTGTGACTAAGTGGATGTGTGAGAAGTTGGGGAGCTCCGCTTCACTGATCAGGCACTCGTTTAAAATAATACAAATGATTTACTTGTAAAGTACCATAATGAGACTTTCAATAAAAGTCATCAGTTTGACTCACTGAAGGGTAAGCTATACCTGTGAAATTAAAGAGTAAGACAGAATAGTTTTGTCTAGTTTATTTAAATATTGTCACAATATTGTACACCGCTCTATCCGCTGACATTGATGCTTTTTTTTACAACAAACGGAGCAAACGAGCATGCGGCTCACCTGATGGTAAGTGACTACCGCCGCCCACGGTCACCCACAACACCTACGGCATTGCAGGTGTGCTGCCGGCCTTAAATGCTCCTTTCCACTTTGGGTTTGCTGGAAGAAAACTCTATTAGAGTTAAACTCGCCTTTGTACATTTGATTACCTCTGTCATATTCTAATAACTAGTGTGTACAATAAAGAATTAAATAAATAAAAAATAAATAAATAAATATCTTAGCCCTCAGGAATAGTAATCCATTAGACGTACCATACCACTACAGTGTATTCTATTATGAGCATGATCAATCGGCCCATGAGTTTATTTGCCATTCCCTATTGCACAAAAATCTATTTGTGTGGTTTAATTTTATATATCACTTGTTTTCATCCACAAAATATCTGAAGGGTCACGTATAAAAATAAATCAGAATACATTAATGTAAAACAAGGATGATTCGAAATAAAACTCAGGAGACCTTGTCAGCGTGGTAATAGTAGGCTATATTCTCTTTTATGAGGAGAAACTCGTGCCCAATGAATCGTTAAGGCATACTCGTAAACTTAAAAATCAATACATTCTCGTAAGAAAACTTATAAAATTCCCGAATTCTTATTCGAAATAAACATGACAGACATAACGCGGTCTTGAAATTTAAATACCAAGTAAGTATAGTTTAGAATTGAACCAGAAACCAATAGCCCAAGATATGCTACGTTATGTTTTTGACGTAATAATGTCCCATTCGTGTTACTACCGTGAAGCAGTTTTGTTTGCATGGCTGTGTTTCGATTTGAAAGGTGGGATATGGCGTGAATTTACAGGGTACAGAGGAATAACACCTGAGTCCTCAGGAATGGCAACGCATGGGGGGTATCATGGGCGAAACAGTTTACTCTGTTATGTCCATGGTACTGCTCATGTCTATAGGCGACGGTTACCACTTTCTATCAGGTGGGCCGTTTGCCATTCTAAGTTGTATAAAAAAATACAAAATAATTATATAAAAATTTACTGCTATAAAAAATCCAGTTTTAATTAACAGAAAATCAACACGGGAGTAAATCCTATCCATTGCAAAAATCTCAATTCAATCCATACTAATATTTATGAATGTGTACACACTTTCACAGTCTATTTGTTTGTTACCTTATAACGCCTTAACGACTTAATCAATTGCCATAAAATTTGTTATATACATATTATATGGGATGTAAAAAGATATAGACTTTTATCTCTGTCAATAAACATATTCTGGTCCCGCGGTCGAAGTCACGGGTAAAAGCTAGTATTCAAGAATTGCCTAAAGTATTATAGAACATATACACAAAAATACAGTCGAATTGAGACTCAATTCATTCTTTAACAAATATTTTTTATTGTTACAGAGACAAACGAAAAAAGTGGCTACCGTCGCCTATGTATCTACACTTGCAATACGAGGGTAACTGGTCGTACATTGCCGGGCCTTTAATATTTGTAGGCACATTTTGTTAAATGCCCCCATATTTCATTGTAAGAGGTAAACTCAAGAAAGTAGCTATTATTCTCACCATTGTATGCCTAGAGTGCAACGCTCATCCATTTATTAAACTTCTACTAGTTAGTCACAATTTATTCAAATTAATGCATTTTTGCTCCCACCACACCGCGACAGTCTGAGTAATTGATGTACCCACTGGCATCGCATCGTTCCGTTAACCAGACATTTAAGAATGCAAGACAAAGAAACTAATTTATCCTGTTTAGGTTAACCAATTTGGCCTTTTAATTTGAAACGCGTAATTTATTATGTATTGTTGCTCTATTTTCGAGTTTGTCGCTTATTACTCACGAACTTCAATTGAAAATTTTTATTCTCGTACACAATTTTCTTTTCTGTTATATAATTTGTAAATCACAGTTTTTAAATCTAACCAAAGTGAGAATGTGTATTGATTTCGATTCTTTTCTTTAACTCACTTTTTTATTTTCAATTGACATCTAAAAAGGAGAAATTTATCAATGCAGTTGTATATTTTTTTAAGTTTATTACCTCATATCCATCATCCGATTAACGATTTGGAAAATTCTTTTTTTATCTTCCATTAAAAATTTATTAAAATCGGTTTAGTAGTTTAGTTTTTTTAATCAAAACAACTGTTTTTGCTACAACTGAAGTCAGGATATGGACGATGGAAAAATCAAAGGAAATTATTTCTTTTAATTCATTATAACATTCATGGCTAACTATTTATAAACAACGAATTTTTAGCCATGACTTCGTTCGCGTAACCAGAATATGTTAATTTCCAGAATAAATACTATCAAATTTTATTGCAATTGAATAAGGATAAACAGATAAACTCACTCTAACATTGAAGAGTATAATATTAGGGTCACCTAAATTACTTGCCTTTTAAAAATTTTCCAAAAGGCAAGGATAAAATTAAAGTAATAATTTAAGATTATATTCCACAAACTATTTCAGTTTTAAGAAAATTAATATGGCAATATTATTATACAGGGAGGAAAGGGATTGTTAGTAATGGAGACTGAGAATCCCATTGCAAGCAATATACCCAACCAGGTCCACCTCCTCGCGGTTCTCCCTGGAAACTATCATGGTTAATTCCTGATGAATTCATCATTACGGGCTAACTGGCCTGTTTTTATTCTCATCTATCACCCTTCACTGGTGCTGCGCCAGCGTATCGCATTAATGCACGCGGGGTTACCATACAATTTTCACCCATCAATATTTAAAAAAAAAGAGGTAGTGAATTCGTTTGTATTTTTTTAAATTTATCTCATAAGTCCATCAGTTCTAAACGGATTTGAAATATTGTTTTTATCTAAAAAAATATACATAGAGATTGATTTCATAGAAATATTATCAAAATTAGTTCAATAGTTTAGTATTTACATCAAAATAACTGGTTCTGTTTTTTTTTTTTTTTGTGGGATATAATTTTTAATTATTAAATGACTGGCAGCACTTTTGCAATTCTTCCAATGATGCGCATGCTCACGGATGACGGTAGCCACTTACCATCAGGTAAGCCCTAAACTCGTTTACCACCTGTATTGAAAAAAATATGAACCCAACCCTTTTCGCAAAAAAGCACCTATTTACCGTGATTTTGACAAGTAAACTTAATAACAGATTTAATGTCCGAAAATGTGCGACGAAAAGACATTTATTACATTAATCCACTATTTTCACTAGTGAAAAAACAATTCAGAAAATTAATCTTTAACGTAACAAAGTAATGGTGCGGACTGGACAGTTTCGCATTTATCTTGATTTCGCGGTCTCCAAGGCATCAGAATTGCGTTCTTTGTTCGGCTACAACACACAATCATCAACAAACTGTCTACTAGTTACAGAAGTGTTGATGTACTGAATTTTCAAAACTTATATAATGGAAAATTATTTTTTTTATACTATTTTCAATATTATTACAGAGCATTTCTGCCAAGAAATCAAAATGAGTTCCTCTAGATTTCATATTAAACTAAAAAATGCAACTATCTATATAAATTTCACCTAAGATTTTTAACAGACGATGCATAAAAATCATTTCAATCTCATATACATTTTTATTTCATCTACTTAACTAATTTAAACAACTGATAAGTATTTGAACCAAGTCAATGTGTACGTGAACTTGCAATTCCATAAAAAAAAATATTAAATAAAAATGCATATGAAGTGAAACTTTTTGCAGTATAAGTAGATACTAAAATGTATGAAGACCGCTTATACGATGCTACAATTTTATTTTTTCAAAAAGCCACTAATAAGTACCATTCTTACGTGTAGATCGGTCGCGGTCTACTCACCATGACGATACAATCGTAACAAAAGCTTTCCCACGCCACAAGTGTGTGACGATCGCATATTGCTATCTAGAAAATTAATCATAATATCTATGTTTCTCTTAGTCTATACTTAGACTATTAAGACACTACAGTAATTAATAACTTAAGATACTATATTAAGGTACTACAATATTAAGACAGCAGTTTTATTAGACAAACACCTTAATCCTAAAAAATACCATAGATAGAAATACTATCCCTATTCTATGACTCTAATTTTGTACCTTCTTCTTTTTGAAGACGTTTAAAAATAAAAAATAAAAGATTCAGAAACTGTGTTATTCTAAGCACTTTGATCAACGAAAAGCTCAAGTAAGGTAAACAATAACACAGCAGCAACGTAGAAAGTTAATATTTGCTATGTACTCGAAAAATCATTAAACCGTCGTTGGTTTCTGGAGATGTTTGCACGATTCCATGTTTATGTAAAGCAAGAGGAAAATAATGGTTTTTCGAGTTCCAAACCCCTTGTCATGTTGGTCTATTGGTCCATTTTTTCATGCTACTATTGCCTTCATAGCTTCTCTATTAACAAGAACAAGTTCTAATTCTATGCACTGTAATTAGTCTTTTTTTTTTCTTTACACTGATTTTAAAATTTTGAAGTAGGTATTATAATTATCATATATGTAGGTGCGCATAATTTTACACAGAAACAAAATTGCTAAATAAAATATTTTTTATTATCATTTCATAAAAACAACGATTAATTATAGGATTTCTATAGTCTAATACAAAAAAAAAATATGTATATAAAATTAAAATTTACACGCAACATTTACAGTATTGAAAATAATAATGATGATAAAATAAAGTATCAATATAATTTTTACATCTTCAACTCAGTTAATTGAATTTGGATAAGTGTTAACATATTCTGTTGTTGACCTTGTGAGGGCATCGTTAATATGTAAATTCTATTTAGTGTGGCATAGCGGTTTTTTGTCATAATGTCATAAGACTAAGCAAAGCAGCTCTGTTACATTAAAGCGGGTTTGTCTACCCACCCACTCGGCAGCAGCTCGATACGCCCCCGCGACTTAACACGTTCGAGATTTCTGTCCAATTATATTATAGGAAATTAATATAATAATGGCCATACCTATATGTGGGTATAACGATATTAATAATTTGTAAATTTGATGATGTTACGCGTACGTTAACAAGTATATAATATTATTAATAACTTCACGATAAGTAACGAACGTGTTTATTTAATTTGAAAACTTGAGTAAACTTATAATTATAAGGAAACTTAATTATAATAATCCATTTATATTATGCTGGTTTATTAGAGATCATAGCAAGGTAATATTTGAGCACCTTTTAGATACATTACGAAATTGGGTTTATTTTTTACCAAGATCGACAATGTCGTAATATCAACTTTGAGTGACACTAAAACATGAACCAATTGAATCTTCAACTAAATGGATAAAGAAATTGCTTAAGTGACGATAAATACCATAAACAAAACTAATTAATCCAAAACAGAGATTAATCGTATGTCACCAGCACAGCTGTCACTCAGCTTTACGCTGCTCTGAAGCGATACGTACCACTCAGGTTAACTTTGATGTTCTTCTAAGTAACGAAAATACTGAAGACGTAGTCAGTATTTTATTTTATTTTAAAGAAATGTTATGAAATTTTTAAATATGTTCTTAATCGAACAAAATGCGCGAGCATGCGCGAAGCAAATTAAATTTTAGATTATCAGTGCCACGTTGCATAAAATTAATTGTTTTTCGATACAGAAACATTCCAACAGCTATCTCCCTCTGTGACCTGGTTGCGCCCTTGAAAGTATTATTTTAAAACTGCAACGAATTTTTAAACAAAATCCCCTAAAGCACTTTTAAATTTGAGTTCCCAAACCAACTACTGCAAAGCGTTTAAACATCGGAATTCTGTGTTCTAGCTCTCTAGTGCATTTAATCCCACTAACGTCACTAACACTAAAACCTTCGCACTCATTAATTAATCTTACTAAATTACAAAGACTTATGCACGCTCGAGTCCAGACATCGTTAACGCTTCGTTCAATTTAGAATGCAATTAAATTATAATGTATTTGATATACCTGAACGGATACAGTTTGAAATTATTAGTTTATGGTGCCCTGAGTACGTACAGGTAAGTAGTACCTGTAATTAATTGCGGCATAGATACTACTGGTATAAAAAAAAAGGAAAACAACATTAAAATCTGACACCAAACTGGATCTTCAGAATATAACAAGATGATTAAAGAAAGCGCATAATACACCAGTGTAAGAAATATATTAATTTTGACACTAATAGGGCGTTCAAGTATTACGTAATGCAATTTGAGGGGAATTGGGGGAGTCTCTTAAAACTTTACGATGCGTTACAGGGACGAAAGGGAGTTCGAATAACGCGTTATGTAATATTTTTTTTATTTAAATAAAAAACTAAGAAATTTATATTTTCCAAGTCGACATCCCTTTTCCGTTTATATTTTACAGAGAATCCATGTTGTATGCCATTTTTATTTTATTTTCGTTGTTAAGATTTCTTAGTGTAACTTTTAGACAAAAATGGTCGCTTGGGTATTATGTAACGTATAAGGAGAAAGAGCAAGATACAAAAAAATATTATGGAGCGATACATTACAAATCTTAAAAATTTGTGTTACTTTAAGGATGTCCTCTAATACGGTAATATCATAAGAAACTATCATAAAATCCAATTTGAATAACAAAAATCCACGCCCTGCATTAGGATATTAAAATGATGATTTGATATACTGATGGTAATAAACATGGTATGAAATATTTCAGAAATTGAATATTTGTTCAAAGAAGGAAAACAAAAATATTCTTCATAAAAATCCATCACGTCAATTCAGAATGAAAGGTTCGAAAATTGTTATGGTATTTCTTTGAAGAAAGTTACTCAATTTCATGAATACTGACGTATTGTTTATATTCATAGATATATTGTATAAACATTTACAGGCACAATAAAAATTCGACATTTGTACATACAGGTTATGGGTAAACAAAAAATAAAAACACTATTATTTAAAAAAAAATGTCTTTAATGGTGGAGACAATGTGGTGTTTATTATAAAAATATGTGGAAAATACAAGTAAATTTTTAATAATATCAATATGTTCACAAAGTTTACAATATATGTATTTACAGTAATAATTATGAGTTCATTCATTTCATTCATATGAGCCTTTAACTGTCCACTGCTAAACATAAACCTCCTCCTTGAGACGTTTTGCCAGTAGTTGCCACGCTTGGCAAGCGGATTGGCAACCGCAATTAGGCTTTGGAGATATTTTAAGAGGGACGCTGTTGCCCATACCTCGCCCTCCCTTAGTCGTCTCTTACAACACCCAAAGGAAGGGGTGGTCAAATCTATGCCGAGACCACAAGGCAACATGGTTTAGTTATAGTTATTTATAACTAAATCACGAGTATTAACAAAAAAAATAGTAAAGTTAATTTTTAACACCTCAGTATAAATAATACATTATTTGGGGTGAATAAGATATATGGTTCGATTCTTTATCGAGACAAATTACTGTCTCTATGGTATAATGGTCTGTCTAGGTCGGATATTGCCCCCAAAACTATTTAATTTTTAGTGTTTTACAACACAAAATACCTTCAAGTATCTATGATAGGTCTTTCACGATTGTAAGATTTTCAATTTAATTATAGTTAAATAAATTGTTGATATATTGGTCAATTTTTCGAGTACAATTAGACAGACTAAACAAAGAAATTTGTAACCTATTTAGAATAAAAAGATAGTTTACTCCTTAAAAGGACTTATATTTAGATAATTTATGCCATTATTTTAAGATTAATTCCACATTTTGTTTTCACATTTTTTTTATTAATAACAATTATTATCATTATTAATTTGTATTGTTTACATTATTTCTTATTGAATTTTAAGTCAATCAAAATAAAGTTAATAAAAAATATTAAAAAGACAATTAATTAGGTCTATCATCATACTTGAATAACGCTTGGGGCAACACTATTTAAAAAAAACTGCTTCATTTGTTTTAATACTACTCATGCTGTGGAAAATATATAATTAAATTTAAAGCTAGAAAATATAGCAAATAAAGAACAGTAGGCTACAAATGTTTCGTATGAATTGTATTAACAGTTATAAACTTAAAACCTTCTAATAAATTACATACGGACTTAATTAAACTACTGAACCACCATACCACCCCCATAATGACCCATTAACATCCCGTTGCTCGACATGGGTCTGTCCCCGTAAAAGGAGGATATTACCCCACTATTGTCACGCTGGCATCTTGGTATATAATTTCATTTCAAATTTTCCTCTTGCACTTACGAATATGTGTAGCAACTAAGATTACTGTACCAATTTGAATAAAATATGGCTCACCGTTATAACTGATAGGTATACTGCTGAAGTTTGGGCTCAGAAATAATGAAAATTAAAATAAATTATGTAACTCTATTAAATCTTGAGGTGGATAGGTACTGGTATCATGTAATTTAAATGAGTTATCGAGGTTACTGGTGACCTAAAAGCTAGTAGCTACTTTACGCAAAAGATAAGTTTGGTAATCCAAAGAAGTAATGCCAGTGTCTTGGGTACGCTGCCTCGGTGTGGTGCGTTGAGAGACTATTTATAATTAATTGTTAGTTTTGTTATTTCAAAAATTATATAAGTTTAAATTACTGTATGTATATGTTATTGTATGATTAAAATAAATATATTTTTGTTTTAAAAATAAAAATAAAATGAATTATTATTTATTGACAACTCCAATAACCTTTGTGATGCTCTCTGTGAGTCACAGACTACGTATAAATAGATAATTTTAAAGCTTTTTCTGTTATATTGCAAATAAATATTTCCTATTTATGAGCTGTTTATTTTAAAATTATTAAATACAAATAAATAACTAAAATTTAAAGTAAAAAAAATAACTCGTAGTATGTTGTAGAAGTTGATTCTTTTTCTTTATATTTCCTTTATTTATTAATAATAAATATTAAATTGAAATTTATAAATGTAAACGTTCTCTTCTAATATAAATTTCTAACAGCATTGCGAACTAATTAAATTTCGGTTGTGGTTTCCGAAATTCATTCAACTTAGATCAGCACGGCCCACACTTTGAGATCAACAGAAGGGGTCCAAGCGACCGTTATTAATATCAGCGTAGGAGGCAGTGACAGGTTAATCGGGCGAATGAAGCTAAAATTAACTTGGATGCAATAAAACCGGCTCTAGGCTGGATCGGGTCGTATTAACAAATAAATAATACTTTTTATGTGAGATCATTCTTGGACCTTGGACTATTGGTGTTAAAGTTCTATGCATCTATATAGGGTGAAATCTAAATTATTAGCATACTTTAAAGGAAGTATTTTTCTAATGACATTAAATGGGACAGATTGTTAGACAGGGACGTTAATTCTCACTGCTAAAAATATACACTATATACCCAAATACCCAGGTGGACTTCCACGCGGCTCTCCCTAAAAATCATTGTGATCAATTCTTGTTAAATCCGTCACAATGGGCTAACTGACCTGAATTTATTCTCACCTATCACCACTCACAGGTGCTCCGCCATAACACATGTGGAGTTACCATTCGTATATCATGCATTAAGACTAGTGAAACTGGACATATTTCCCGGAGACTCAACATTCAACAAATAACTTTCCAAAACTATAGTAGAATGACGAAAATGACGATTTTAATGTGCTTTCGTATAGTAATAAAGTTTACTTTGATTTGATTTGAGAAATATGAATTGTGAAACGATAAAATACTTATCATATTGATCATCACACAACTATTCGATGCACCGTGCTAGTATGGGAGACTCAATTTTTGTTACATAAATCATGAATATATTTTTATTACCTACATAATTATTAGTATCAATAGCAATTTATTACAATTTTAATCTAGACCGCTTACCAATACTTTTTTGTTTGTGACATTAATGCCGTATTAAAATTCTGCGTGGCTTCTGGAATTTCTACTTAACCTAATTTTGTGTACTGAATAAAAATGAAGCTTATTACGCCTGAAATAAGTTTTTTTTTTAATAAATTAAACAGGGTAAAAAATATAATCAGTTTATAAAATGAAATGTTAGGATATTATGAAACATTTTAACCGACTTTAAAAAAGGAAGACTTAATTTGATGTGAATTTTCTTGGTTTAGATACGAACAATGTGTAACACCTATACTGCTGTATATACTATGTACTGATAGCACTTCTCGTGCGTTATCACCTCCGAAGGATGACCCAGAGCCAATTTATGTAGACAAGTATGAATGTTGGCATTCATTTTATGAATCATCCAATATAGTACGCTCCACGACTGAACAAATATGGCTTGGTTCATTTAAACAACGGTGCATGCAATACATAACTCGATTTGAACACTACTTTGAAATTTTGATTTATGTCATATTTCGTACAGTCACGTACAGTAATGCGATACGAATACAGTGACATATTTCTTAAAAACTGAGCCGAGGGTGTCGTGCCAATTATAATTAAAACTAAAATTATAATTAAATTAATTATTTTCAAAATAAATATTTTTTGTGATATAACTACAAATTTACGTTTTTCGAATTCTTTTCGTTTATGAAATTACTTCTTGTCAAATTTCACGATTCTAGGTCAACGGAGAGTACCCTATACGTTTTGATTCCGTTACAAATATCGAAATATACGCCAAAAACTGCCATATTTTGGATTGCATTGACTTAGAAGTCAATGCAATCCAAAATATGGCAGTTTTTGTATCAGTATTTATTTTTTTGTCATTTTCAAGAGATTGTAGAATTTACTGTTTCATAATTATTTCAAATATGCGTGGAAATATCCATCTCCAGGCATAGCTGAAAAAAAGGGTCTTGACAAACGGACAAATAGGCGAACAACAAAGTGATCGTAAAAGGATTCCATTTTTTCTTTTAAGATACGGAACCCGAAACGGATATTTATGACATATTTCATAAAATACGTACATGGTTTATTTGCTCACGAAATTTGGAATACACACAAGTGCTATTTGGAATGGAGACGGACATAGGATATTTTTTATGCCGGTCAATCAATATCTAATTTTATCTAATGGTTAGCTAGTAGAGAATGTCATATAGCACCAAGCTCGCCATTTGTATAAAGTTTTATTGTGCAATAAAAGATAAATAAATAAATACTGATCACGCAGACGAAGTCGCGAGTAAAAACTAGTGTCATCATAAGTATAACAATAATTATCGAAAATTTAATCTTAGATAAAAGTACACCGACAACCCTGTTTAAAACGCAGCTGCGCCGGCGCGCAGGCGTTTGCCCTCGGCGTCTCATCGGCGCGCGCGCAGTTTCTCGCTGTTTATTTGTGCTCGTTGCCAGGAGACGGGCGTGGTAGCTCACGACGCTCCTTCCAGCACTGCCTCTGGCTGCTACCACACAAACTGCTGTAATGTTACTATCGATCGAGACATGCATAGATCAAATGAAACATTATTGCCACATACAAACGTATACCTCACTTATTTTTTATACTCATATGTTAAATTGTTATATTTTAATTGTCTGTGTATTGTATCTGGGTAGATAAAAATTTATTATACGTTTGAATTGGATATATGAAAGATTGCCAAGTATATAGTATTTAGGAGTTTTATTTTTTCATGACAATTATTTCCTTACATAAATATACATCGATTTAGTTAACCATAATGCCTTAGCCTTTTGTTCCATATTTATATTTGGTTAGTAAAATTATTTAAATAAATAACTGTATAATAGTGGTTTGTTTTTTATTGAAATAATAAGGCAAAGAAAGTATTTATTTGTAATCATGTTTTGTTTGCATGGATTTTAGAAACAGAAAAATTATTAAGACCCCTCAAATTATAATTTTTTTAAATATCTCCCATGTCTAATTAAAATTTTATTATATACTAAGATTATTGTTTTTATGTATCTTATTTATAAATGATTAAAAAAAAATACATATTAAGTATGTACATACTCCTATTCAAGTGTTACGTTTCTTCCAAAGAAAAAGTCAATAATATATGTGACTTGATTATATTATTCTCTGTATACCAATTCTCTTAAATACCATGCTTTTACAAAAAAAAAAAGGAAAGAAAAAGCAAATCAGTATATTATTTTAAAATAATTAAGTACGTTTACAAAGCATTGTACCAATGCTATTATGGGTTCAGATATTTCAAACCTTACGAAATAAACAACATAAAGGAAGTCTCCGTTTCGTATCTCGCAGAGCTGAAATGTTACGTGATTCTGAATTTATTCATAGCGATATTTCAAAGGAGGAAAGGGTTCAATTTGGTGTGAAAAATAAAAAACAACAATGAAAGGAGAATGAAAACGGTCATAATTTCGAACATCTCAGATAAGCGTTACTAGGTAAATATTTATTCAAATACTAGTTTTTATCCGCGACTACGCTCACGTAACCGGGGTATATATATTGTTTATTGGGATAAAAAGTAGCATATGTTCTTTTCCATGCCAAATAACAAAATTTATAACAATTGGTTGAGCCATTAGGCAATATTAGTAAAAAAATAAACCTTCTTAAAACTTAACAATGATATGAAAAATATCAATAATATGTCTATATGTTCAAATTAACTACTACGACTATATACTATATATTTTAAAATTTATTATATATTCACACAAATTCGTAATTTATAAAATTAAACTTTTTGAAAAAAGCAACAACTGAGTTTCTTGTCCGTTCTTCTTGGCTGAAGTTGCGTTTCGATCGGGCAGTAGGTAAAATAATGAAAAAACGACTATTAAAAAATGCTTAAAACTAAGTATACATGAAAAAAATCTTCCTTTCTTTTAAAATATTTCTTTTAAATTGTCAACAATCTTATTCAATTCTGGTAGACAATTGACACAAATACAACTCATAGTAATGAAATGCACCGTCAATATACCTAATCAAAATCGGTAGTAGGGGTGATTTCTGTCACGCTTGATTTAAATGTGGAGGGCATGTAAGTAAGTACTTACTTCCCGTCCATAATAGTGGTTCCATGTATTATATAATATAACAGCCTTTGCAAAAAAACTATTTTTTAAAACATACCACTAGTGCCCGTGGAAATGATACAAAGATTCGAACGATATCCCATAGACACAAACTTTTTCAGGAATTTAGAAGTTGTGGTAGAGTAAAGAAACTCACGCATATAAACCTTGAAAATATTACACGCCTTTTTATGTACAGTCGTGTAATAACAATCAAATAAACAATCCTTGCCATTTGTCTGATTTATCACCACAAATAATATTAAATAGAAGCGTCATTAGTAAAAATTTAATTAAATTAAAAACGAATTAATTTCAATTGACACTAATTCAATAAGTAATAAATAATTGTATTTTATAAAATTTATAAATAAAAAATAAATATATTATTAAATAAATATATTGTATATTAAATCTTTTACATTTTTAACATTTAAGATTTTACAACACAATAAATCCTAAATCTTAATAATTACTTGAAATTAAAATATATTAAACTAAATAAGAAACGTAAATCGTATAGGTAAATTAACTGATTAATATCACGTACTATAATAACTAATAAGTAATGGACTCCCCACAACCCGGAGATCTGAGCAAAAAGGCAAAGAAACGTTGCCACAAGGAAATATCGTCCATATTATTGAAGAAAATGGCGGCACTCCGAGTAACATAATCCTGTTAGAACGCTCGCGTACCAGATGCTCTCATTTACTTGCAGACGAGAAATCTTCGACAGAAATAAATTGTTGGTTTTGGGTAGGACTGATTTAGATTTTAAAGGTATATTCATTTTAAGAATATAGAAATACTAGCTGACTCCTTAAACGTTGTTTTACCATTTATTGCGAAATATAAAAGTCGCGATTAAAATACAGGGGTTGATCGTAAAACGGTTAAAATTTGAGGTTGTATGTATTTTTCAATGTTAAATCATAATAAAATAAAAATGGAAAAATTTATCAAAAATATAAAAAAGATTTTTTTGGGGAGGGTTACCCTTATCATTGAGGGGTATGAAAAATAGATGTGAGCCGATTCTCAGACCTACCCAATATGCACACAAAAATTCATAAAAATCGGTAAAGCTGTTTCGGAGGAGTTTGGTAACAAACACCGTGACACGAGAATTTTATATATTAGATAGTATTTTATGTGACGTAAAAAGCTGTCTTACTACAAAAAAAATAAACTTGCTCATGATATAAAACGTGTTTAAAATGATATATTTTATTATAATACTAATATAATGATGATTTTGCATACAGTTTGAAATAAACATTATTACTTAATCCGAAACTTTAATTTTTAGCAATTTACAGTTAGTTTACAGTTTGTGATTATTTTATTATTATAATTCATACTAAGTAACTCGTTGTTTATTTTAGATACAAAATATAATGATATATTATTATTAATGAATTTTTTTTAATAATTTTATTTTTGACCTCAAAGATTGTGAGTTCGAATTTGGTTCGAAATTAAAGTTAACTGTTTAACTAATAAATAAATAAAAAGTAATAAATGAAAACACTGATAAATAAAAAAAAAAAACTTAATTAGAGTGACTGCAGCAGACTTACCTTCTGCTGCGAGTACGTTACATTCAAATATGCTCAGCATAATATGGGCATGTCGAGTCTTACGTCCACAATTGTAACAATCAACTCTGACCCTTCCTTTAGATATTACAATCGTGTGCATATTTTTTATCTGGTTTTAACCATTATAAATTAACTAAACTATTTTTTTTTTAATAAATGGGCAAAGGAATCAAAAGCGCTTCGCATTACCAATTAATATTGATATGAAACATCAAAGCCAGTACCTTCTACTAGAACCTTCCACGTCTAAATATGATCGATGTTCACAAGTTTAATCTCCGACGTATCCAAATTAGAGCCGATGTTCTATTTATCGCTACAGATTTCGGGAGTCGACAGTCCGATGTATCGATGTTGGTGTGGGTGGTAAGA
Source organism: Galleria mellonella (assembly GCF_026898425.1). NCBI lineage: Eukaryota > Metazoa > Arthropoda > Insecta > Lepidoptera > Pyralidae > Galleria > Galleria mellonella. The sequence goes on along the minus strand of NW_026442042.1, from coordinate 4,442,714 downwards.
TATCGATTTTACTTAATAAGAGCACTCTATCTAATCACTTAATGGTTTGAAGATTGATGAGTGCAAGAAGACAATAACGTTATTATTTGCTCCGAGCGCCCTCTGTAGAGGTAGTGGTAAATAGAGCGGAAATAAAAGTTTGTCTTTGGATACTTGTTAATATATACAGGTATCCATAGTCTTTTTCGATAAAACTAATGAAAATGTAACCAAACTTTGTTGAAATAATTATAGAAACACTTTCTAAATAAAAGTAATAATAAATCATTCATTAATTTAATCGATTTTTATTTATACTACTATTATTGGAGATTAATAAACTGTCTTATTATACGGGTTAATAATTCATTCATTTACGTTCTTATTAAATTTTATTGAATTGGACGATATTTATTTAATGTTTTATAAAGAGTTGTCCTCTATATTGTAGTCTATATTGATATCTGGTAATATCGAACAATCATTCTAGTATAAAAATAAATAAAGAAAAATTATAAATACAAAAACTACAAATACAAGTTCAACTTCTCTTATATAAGTTTTTTTTTAATATATAGCCATTTAACTACCAATTCTTATTAATCCTGAAAGCTTACTTACTAGAATTATTCTTTAGTTTTTCAATGAATATTCTCTATTTAAGATAAATCATACAACAAAACTAAATCTGAGAAACGTGATGCAGAATATTAAAAACAAAAAATGAATAAAAGTTAGGGATGCTTAATATTAAACATTAATATTATTTTTAATTATTAACTATGCGTAATATTGTTTGATATTACCACAGTATCAAGTTTGTTCTTTAAGAAGGTCTGACGAGAGAGACTTATATCTATTTATTAAGAGAGAATTAATGGCTGACATATTTTAACTATTCTTCTACATGATTACATTAAAATAATCTACTAATTGTAAAGAAAAATATTAAAATATACATACGATTTGTTTGTACATTGTAATCTTCAATCAAAAATAATCTAAATGAAGACAGTAATCTCTTCCCTACCATATTAGATCCCAATATGTTCGGCCATGTGATCCCGGTATAGAATGAGCCACCCCTTCCTTTTCTGTGAATATCGTAAGAGCCGACTAAGGAAACTAAATGGTGAAGATTGAGTAGCAGCGTCCCTCTTAAAGCCAAAACCAAACTGCGGTTGCCAACCCAACTGCTAAACGTGGCAACTACTGGCAAAACTCCCCTTATGAGGGAGGTCTATGTTCAGCAATGGACAGTTAATACCTGATATGATGAACATGTCGTATTTTGACTTCTCCATAACGGTAATAGTCAATAAATGCCTCTGACTGTATTAGAAAATATAAACGTAAAGGGATTTCAAACCTATAATTTGACCTAACGTGAGAATCAATGGTAAACACAATGAATGAATAATAAGTAAGTACATGTTCAGATGTAGATAGAGTCACTGAGAGACTAAGAAAAACGAAACAAAAATACTTAATCCGATTGTATGTTTCAAGCCATTTTCATTTACGGCGAATCCTGAAGTATCGTAGACAAACCTACCTACCCGTAGACACAGAACAAATTGTGACGGCTCGCTGGAGTCAAACACGTACAAAGGGAGACAACAATTTTCGCATACTGAACATTGTTGGAAATTGAAAGGCTTACCGCGTCACAGGGATCTTGCTGTACCGCGGAAAATTGTATCTTATGACTACAGATTTAAAATTGGATTTCGCAGCCGTGCAACTAACATAAACGAAAAGTGAGATACGAAAGAAGAATCTTAATAATGTATATCGCAGAGTATGTTCAAATGCGTTTGTTCCATCTCAAAACGTCATGACTTAATCCCACTAAAATGTATGACTTGGCTGTCCTTATAAGTTGTTTGAAACAGTCTCGCATTTTAATTCAACAAGTTTATGAAGTCCTGTCATATAAAATACATAGCAGTGAGCAAGCGCTAGATTTTACAGCGGAATTATTTTCAATTGTCTAGTTGAACTATTTTGTTCTCAAATTCAGAACTAGAGTTAACTCGTATTGTTTTGTGTATACTTGTAACGCAGTCCAAAGTTTCTTTATTATATTATATCAGTTTCATATTCAAAAAGTCTGTTTTGTTGATAATTCAAAATAATACAGTACAAATCAAAATAAAATAATATATTTTTTTATGTGTTGAAATAGAAAATAAAAATTAAATATCTATTTCAATACATAAATTGTAAAAAATATATTAAACTTTCAGATAGTTAAAATTAGGATTTATATTTCGTTATGTTAAGGCGCCAAGAAGGAACAAACAAACAGGCAAACGAACATGGTATAAAGAGAATATTGAAAATAGCTCAATTCTACGATTTTATTGTGCACTATAAATATTAAATAAAAATTTCAAGGTAATAAAATAAAACAAAACCCAACATACAATTTAACCGCATTTTTACGATACTGGCTATGAAAGCACAAAATTTACTATATAGATACGAATAGGTACAAATTTGTTGACAGTTATAGCTATTGTAGTGTAAAGTTACAGAGAGATTAAGTTAATATGGTTGGAGACCACCATCCCATTGCGTATGGAGAAACTTAATCGCCCTGTTTTCGAAGAGCCAAGTACTTACACGCATGGCTGATTTTATGGTGTCCGTTTTGAACTTTGTGTAAATATCAATTTTCTTAAACTATAGATGGAGCGAAGCAAGTGACGTAATACAAATTTACGAATAATTTAAAGAAAGGGTGGACTATTCTACACCGTGTGGTCCCGATAGGGCATAGGGCAGCAACGCTCTTCTTAAACATCACCAAAGCTAACTGCATGTGTATATATATATATATATATATATATATATATATATATATATATATATATATATATATATATATATATATATATATATGCTGTATCTAGGACCACTACAGCTATTATTTTAATATAGGACCATTACAGGAACAAGCCTATTGGTTGGAAAATTAATGTGATTCAGAAAATAAACTCATAAAGCTTTCAACATGACTATACAATATTCAGACGAATTTAAAATCTTCTTAGAATGGGAATTTTATAAACTTCTATATTTGTTGACGACTTTATCCAGAAGTGTTCTTTAAAAGGAGTACGTACTATAAACATAGTAAGTTTTTTAAGTTTCTATTACACGTGTATCTTTCTTTCTTTTATGCAACTTAGAATGGCAAACAAGCTGATGTCTCACGTGATATAAAGTGGTAACCATCACCTATAGACATAAACAAATACCATAGATATAACAGAGTTTTCAGTGAAAACCTGTTATTGGCTTTTTATCTGGATAATTTGTTATTGTTTTAAGCTATAAATTGTAAGCTGTTGGTTTTCCAATAAATAAATAAATAAGTATTCTGTGTCACCCACAATACCCCTCATGCATTATTATTCCTGAGAACTAAAGTGTTATGCCTATACCGTTAAAAATGAACATAATTTCTAAAAGTTGCTTAATAACTTAGAAATTGCTGTTTTCACTGATAAACAGGCATCAAAGTGATTATGTTTTTGTATATTGAAATACGAAACACTAAAAAATTCAAATATAAAATATTTTCACACGTTTTGATAGAATAATCTGATTAAAGTCTAAAAGTATCTTGATGAAAAAAATATAATCCATGAGAGTATCGATTCTCAATCAATTGAATCCGTCGATTTATGATGAGAAAACTTTGGGATTAAGGTTCGAATCGTTGACAGCTTGTGTAATGAACGGCTTAGTAGCAAACTATTATCGTGTATTAATTTACAAATAAGCTATTATCAAATATTAAATTTTGTAAATAAAATATGCAAATTCAGTGAGTATAAAATATATATTTTATTTACTTCATGTATCCAACCTTCAAAGTAAATACACTTTTCCTATTAAAATAGTCTCAGCTTAGGGCTCGTTCAACCTGGTCTCTTTATTATAAATATTTTTAAGTTATTAGTACATAGAGTAAAATTATGACAATCATATCTAATTTGTTTAATTATATCACGTTTAATGTTCTTGTTTTTCTTTATAGAAAGAAATATCAGATATATTGTTTTTGTTGTACATTTACAGTACTCTTACAGCAATATGTTACAATTAATTCATATTTAAATAATATATTATATTATATCTGAATTAATTAATAACCCATAAAGGATCACAGTTTTGTGATGAAGAACTTAACTCAGTACTGAAACCGCGGTCTAATTGACCATTTGTGTATAATATATTTTTATTAAATAAATTCAGTTCACAGACTACAGTGTCAATGTTTATAAAAAAAAATCCGATTAGTTTATTATTAAATACATATGTAAGGATACTAATAAATAATTAAATGATATCCATATTTGACCAACATGTTCAAATATGGATCATATATAATTCATAATATAGTTCAAATATGGTAATTTTCAATTAGATTTAAACACTAGTGTATCCGTGCTTAAACATAAACAGAGTATTCAAGTCATAACTATAAATACTAGCAATTAATAAAGTTCTGAAAAGAAATTATTATCCAAAGCCATAAAAGATGTAATCTACCTGTATTTATGTTGTTTACGCGCTATTTTTATACTTACATACACAGTTATGTTAACAAAACGGAGTAAACGGACCATAAAAATACTGCATGCACGTTGAGCCTGACACCACGATCAGTAAATGGGTTAACATCGAAAGGGGTTCTAAATTTATGAGCCGGTTGGATCCTCACAACCCTCATTCATATACTATATTTATGACATTCCATTCATCAAAGCCTTGTAAACGTTGCTCAAGAATTTTAAAGCCGCGTTTGCATTATACAAATATTACATGGAAGTTGTCATATTTGCGTGCAAGTTACTGGCATTGAAGACACATTTATTTTACATGCCTGGTTTTACTTACATACAAGTTAAATTGAATTGCATGCATTGCAAAAATGTAATGTAATAATATACAAACAAAAAAATACAAACGAGAGTTTTTCGAAAGAATTTGTTGAACTGTTGTTGATATTAAATCACATTCCATATTAAAGTATTCCTAAAATACCACTAGTGACAAGTTTTAGCAGATTCTCTCACACCTATTAATAGCTAAAAAATTACGCGCAAAATAACATACTACTTTAAACTTGCCTATTTAAACAAATGGTAAACAATTCTATCGGTAAATTATATATTTTCCTTAGCGAATATACGAGTAAATATAGCTCGAAGAAACAACAACTGATGATGAAAAAAGGTTCTTGAATGGCGACCCCGTACGGGCAAACGCAATGTAGGACCACTCCCGACTAGATGGTGTGACGACCTCAACTACATTGCAGGGAGTCAGTGAATGCAGGCTGCTCAGGATTGTTCCTTATGGCACTCTATGGGGGAGGTCTATGTCCAGCAGTGGACAGATAATGACTGAAATGATGATGATGCACAAGGGAATATAAGACTCAAAACGTTGATATCGTATTCTATATCATGCACCGATCTCTCAATAGATTCGTTTGCCTCTCGTCTAGAAGGGCAGGTCTATGATTAATATTCCACTTGTACAGTAGATAATTTATGTTGTTCTAAACTCCCTTGTCCTATGTCGATCAATCGCGTGGAGCTGTATAGACCCTTATAATGACAACAGCCTTGTCCCAATGGTTGGCAATTACCTCTATTGCGGCGTACACACCCGGCCAATCTATTCTATGGCACGAAATTTGATTACCTAACATCAGCTCAACAGTAATTTAAAATAAATTGTATTAAATTTACTAGTACCCGTGCTTAAATACGAAACTAGCAAGGTGTTGTCCGATTTTTCTTTTTTGATGGATGAAATGGAATACAAAGTAACTCCGCCTGCGCTAATGGGATACGCTGGCGGAGGATTGGGTGATAGATGAGAATGAAAACAGGCCACTTAGCCCATCATGATGAATTCATCAGGAATCAACTATGATAGTTTCCAGGAGGAACCGCGAGAAGGTCGACCTGGTTGGGTATATTGCTAGCAATGGGATTCTCAGTCTCCATCACTAACAATCCCTTTCCCCCGGTGTTGTCTGATTGCAAATACTACTTTATTAAAGATATTTTCTGTCACCAGGAGTTAATTAGAAATTGATATTAGCATAATTTCATTGGGTAGATTAGTTGACCAATAAACTTTATTCTACTTAATTGTAATAATTACCTGCATTATTAATAAATAACATGTGCACAGATTAAAATCAAAACAAAATTAAGTGCACCGCCAAATTACGAATCGTTAATAATTGTTAATGGCAATATCATTTTTACGCCCCCAATAAAAGTATCTCCTATAGAAATCTTTTACAACCAGATCTCTAACGATACCTGTTTTAAAATATAGCATCTATAAAATTAATTACAAAGGCGGCATCGCAAACAAAACAATATTTTTTCTGCCGTCGGCTTTATGGCGATTTTATTGTTTTATACGAAATGAAATTATATTTCGAGTGTTAAAAACGCGTGTTGTGTCATTAATACCAAGTTTACGAGAGTGTTATTAGATTTGCAAATATTATACAGATTAAAGTCATACGCTGTCTGAGAGAGATAGCAAGGATTTCTCTAGAGCTGATGGCTGGAATCGATGAATATGCATGCACTAATTTAATTTCCAGAGGAATAACACCTGAGTCCTCCGGAATGACAAGTAATGTAAAATAAGTGATGTATGTATATTCCATTACTTTTGCCTTTTAAGTTAGTTACAACTAGCTAGAATACAAATAATAAACATATTTAATATTTAGATTAATTTCATTACAAAGCCTTGCGTGAGTATTCTAATCTGGATATTTTTTTTATTTAAAAATGTAATGGAAACCCTGTCTGTACTATTGGTATATGCTAGAAAAAGACCAGTGAGAGCTAACAAGTTAGAATGAACAGACTTCTTTCTTGACGAATTCGTCGCCATCAAAGAACTAACTCAGGGTCAATTGGCCGAATTAACCTTATTAGAGGAAGAAATGTGTGAAAGTAGATCTGAAAATGTAGCAATATAATTTAGGAATTAATAATCGTAACACAACATATGTTATATTTGATTTAAAAGCATCTGACTGCAAATCATAATATTGTAACAAGAACAAGAGGAAGTGATATAAGTTAAAATTGCCAATTTAGCCGCTCAACCTAAGTCATTTGGCCCATAGTATATATAACCCGCTATGACCAAAATAATTACTGTTTATTAGATTTTTTACACCATTTATTGAGTTCTATCCTCCAGTTTAGTGTTACATATGATACATACTAACATAAATAAAGTTTGTAAATGAGTTAAAATGTAAAAAATGATAGTTCCTACTTAATTGAATTGCTTAAATTTCTACCACCAATTACTAATTATGGAATATTTGAATTTTTACACAGTAGAAAATCTTTACCAATGTTATAAAAGTGAGATTTTTGTACATTTTAGTGCCTTAACAGCTTAACTAATCACTATGCAAATTAGTATACACGTAGGTACTATATGAAATGGAGAAAAATATAGGGTATTTTTCATCCCAGTCCATAAATATATCACGATCACGCGATCGACGTTGCAGGTAAAAGCTAGTACAAATATAAAATTTGTTATCAATCTCTCTGCTATAATACGAGTACGTAGTTTTACTGAAAAAAATTCTTCATCTTCATCCCTCGTACTTTTCGAACTAGATAGACGGAAAGGCATACCCAACCGTTTTTTACCAACTAAATTTATAAAAACAAGAAATATCTGAAAATCAATATCACCTTAACAAATACACTGTTTCCCATTTTCTCAACAAGTGACTCCACACATCAACCTGCACAACTCCTGGGCGCCTCTATTATTCCAATTTATTGGTGTAAATTGGAAACCTGTTCAATATGTAAGATAACGAGAGACCAGATAACAAGCTCTCGCGTATCACTCGTCACCGGCTTCTTATCATATTGACACATCTGTATGAGGGGGACGCCTTTTTATTTTATCTAAGTAAGGTACAAGCTTCAACGTTTGATATTTCGATACGAGGGGTTGTTAGATATATTTGAGTTTCATATAAAGCGAAAGATACAATCATATCGCCTAAGGAAAGACATGCCCTTAAATCAAACTTGAATGGAAATATGATGGGATTTTATTTATTTAATATATAAATACGAAATCAATGAATCCTTTCAGCAATTCCGTTTGCATGATCGTTATAATATATAGTCAATAAAATAAATTACATACTTGTATATTCTACTTTCCCCTATTATTATTTTTTTGCTTTATAGTATAAAATAAAGTCACTTCCCGTCTGTCTGTCCCTATGTATGCTTTGATCTTTAAAACTACACAACGAATTTCGATGCGGTTTTTTTTTTTAATAGATAGAGTAATTCAAGAGGAAGGTTTATATGCATGCATCATATAACAGAGAAACACTGATAATTTTACAGGAGAGAGTGCGTATTTTTTGAATTTATCTATTGGAATAAGAATTTTTTTTCTCACAATATTTAATATTAGTTTAAAAATAAAAATAAAAAAAAGTATCCATTAGTATTAAAAAAAAACTAATTGAATCGTAATAATAATTATATGGGCTAATATTTGTTTAAACTCTATGGATTAAGAAAATAATTATCTGTATGAGTTTAAAATTACGATACAAACAATAAAAATAGAAATTGAGAAATTTCACTTTGATTTACTGGTTTTTGAAGCGATATTAAAAAATGAATTTTATTTATTTATTTGTACTTTATTATACACAAAAGTTACATTATTATAGTTTTTTTTTTTTTTTAATTATATACAACAGGCGAGTTTATTTCTGTAAGAGTTCCCTTCCAGCAAACCTTGAATGGAAAGGACCTTTAATGTATCGTACATGTGATTTAAAAATATTGACTTCATGATGAATAAATGACCATAATTGTACATACGTATGCATTAATAATTATATAGATACAATCTAAATCATTATTTATTATATGCAATAATTAGAAACACGATCTATGACATAATTAACAATACATATTCAAGTATTGATAATGTACCCGCATATACGTCATGCACAATATTGGTGGGAACATAGGGAGCTCACTACACGTGTTCCTCTCCGTGTGAACAAGATGCAGCGAGGGTACATCCCGGCATTGTTTAGATGTGAACTTTACCAACTATGCGAGCTATTACAAGTCAGATGTTTCTCGCAAATAATTATGTAACAATATTAGAACTTAAACGCTGTAACAAAGTTATGCATAGTCATTTATTATTTCCAGAAACTTGGAGTTCTACCACTTATTAAGCATAAAAATAAATTGAAAATCTTTTAGAACAATTTCTAAAAGGTTTTAATATCATTTTTATTTGTACGTTCTGTGATCGCGACGTAAATTTCGATATTGAATTTTGATAATAACTTAATATGGTATATTTTATATTAGTTGCATGCTGATTTTGAAATTATAAAACAAAAACTATTTGTCACGAAGTAAAATCTACTAGTTTAAAATATATCAACCTATCTACTAGTTTAAAATACTTTAATCTTCATCAAAAAAAAAAAATCTCATCATTATTAAGAAATGATAGATAGTAAAGTAGAATATAGATAGTTACAAATATATTTAAGATTTTCTCAAAGATCAAAGTTCACGAAATACATGAAAAGTGATGAATTGATTTCATTTCTAAATGGGACCACTTTAAATTTCTCAGAACATCGTACAAACTCAATTGACGAATGTAATGAACGGTAATCAATCGCTCCGTCTTTGATAAATGTTTATATGTAGCTACAAATGTATCTACGCAATTAAGTAGTGTAATACAAATATAATTACAAATGTGAAAGCTTGTTTGTTTGTTGTTTCTTATCACCTTAACAAACCGTCACGAGGTATACACGAATTATTTCTTCAAGTGCGACAAAAAAATAATAAAAATGTTTTGATGTTCAAAATTCGCATAGACAAAGCGTAATATCATTTTTTATACAACTTAGAATGACAAACAAGCTAACAGCCCACCTGATGGAAAGTGGTAACCGTCGCCTATAGACATGAGCAGTACCATGACATAACAGAGTATACTGTTTCGCCCATGATACCCTCCATGCGTTGCCATTCCTGAGGACTCAGGTGTTATTCCTCTGTACTCTGTAAATTCACGCCATATCACACCCTTCAAACTGAAACACAGCCATGCAAACACAACTGCTTTACGGATGAAACACGAAGGGGACAGAGGTACCCAAGCAAACGACTTTTGTACTAAGTCTCCTCTGGTATATAATATACATGTACAAAATAGGGTCGAATACTAAGAAGCTTCTTTTTTCTGAAGTGATTTAATGAAATTTGTTGATCACTAATTTTATTTTCCTTCTAAAACTTATCTACAATATAATATATTTTTTTTTTCTAATTCTATAATATATTATAGAATTATAACCTATCTACAAATAAAGTATAGAAATTACATATAAATATATATACACATTTTACCTCAATTGCTAAATATTGTTTCTGAAATTGAAATATTTTAGAATTGGCGATGATCCCAAGCTTACAAGCGGTTAGAACCCTTAAATCTTTGGAGAGATTTGCCTCGCTCTGCGTGTTCTACCGCTTGTACAACTGACTGAGCTCAGATAAATTGTTCAAAGTGGCCACTTTCTATTATCGTATAGTCAAGCATCGACAAGCAGTTCACCCCCATACCTTAGAGCCTAGATGGTCGCGCGCTAACTGCGCGGTTTCAGAGATTTTTCCTCCCACAAACGCTCAGGTTATGTAATTTGTTTCCTGTCAAAGTTTTTCTAAAAGATTAGAAGCATGGGAATTATTCAAAAAATAGATATGAAGGTTTCTTCAAGGTCGGCAATGCGCGCGTCTATTGTCTCTGATATTGCAAGCAGGCAAGTGGGCCGTATGCTTGTTTGCCACCTCAGTGGTATAAAAAAAAACTAAATACTCACCAGTCAGCAGTGACCTCAAAGAAATTTTTACATCATATGAAAAATATAGCTATTTTAATGTATTAAGATTTTATTTTTATTACAATATTTGGAAATTGCTATATAATTTCAATAAAACTTAAATTTATTAAGACAAAGGAGAAATTTTATGATTGCAAACTCTATATATTACTAAGCACGTAATATTACAGGCCAAATATTAAAATATGAAATTTTGTTTTTACAGCTCGAACCATAAATGTTCACATTGATGGGTTCGCATTTTGTCATGTCCATATTTAATGTTCATTGCTGCATATAGTATGAAATAATGTATAATTAAATATACCAATGTCTCCGTCGTATATTTGGATTTTATGATAATTTAATAACAGGCGCTCCGATAAAACCATTTCGATTAATACATTTTAAAAAATAAACTTATGAGCCACTGTAACATAAATAACATTCATTTTACAAAACGAAAAATTTATACAACCAATTTTTGTAATAAAGGGAAAGGGACAATAAGCAATAAGGACTAGTAACCTCGTAGTTAGTAAAACATCGGAATTAAATCATGTGAATTCCATACGATTACATTAACATTCCATTTCGTCCTATAAAATATATCTTTGTAACAATTTTATTGCAAAATCGAATATTTATATGACTTACTACTTAATATTTCTTTGTAAATAAATAATTGAAAGTTGTGTAGAAAATATTCGTGTTGTTTATATAATAATAATTATTATTATACTAGTAAATTGTATATCCCGAAGTTATCACATTATGTGGTTTTACTGATTGCGGTGGTTCCTATTTAAATAAATTATTCGCAAATTCTACTAGCGGTTTACCGCTACGTATGTACTAGGCAAAATATTTCGAAGTCACATATTTAGGGAATAATTGATTTTATTTGCCTAAAATATTTAAAATGTATTGAAAACTTCAGGAGTCCTTACTAATATTGTAACCCAAGTGAGCCATTTGAGCCAATTGACCCAAGTGAGTTTGTTTGTTACCTTATAGCGCCTTAACTGATTAACCGATCATCACATCATCATTATCATATAAGCCGTTAACTCTCCACTGCTGAACATAAACCTTCCCCATAATCGGAGTTTTGCCAATGGTTACCAGGCTTGGTAGGCGGGTTATCAACTACAGTTAGACTTTTGTGATGTTTTAAGAGGGACGCTGCTGTCTATCCTTCTATATATATATATATATATATATATATATATATATATATATATATATATATATATATATATATATATATATATATATATATATATATATATATGATATGTATAGGAGACAGAGAAGGGTATAGGATTATTTTTATGACTGTCAGTAAACGTACCTCGGTCATGTTGCGGTTGTCGCCAGTGATAGTACCTTATGTACCTTGTAAGTTGTTAAATTTATTTTTAATTAAATTTTATAATCTCAAGTCCGCTAGTTGAAGTTAGTTACATCTGAAGATAAGATATTTTCAAAAGAAGAATGCTCCCCATTCGAATAAATTTTGTTACTCATTTTCTTATTGCAATCTATAAACATTACTCCCATATTGGTCCTATATTAATTATATGAAAATTTTAAGCTGCCATTTTTCTTTACCGAACAATATGAACTTATTCGAAATAAAAGTTTTGGTAAAAATTACAAATACATATATCTTACTTTATTCATGTATGATAAAAGATAATAAATAACTTCTCATATTGAAATAGAAATTGTTTCTCGTAAATCCATACTCATTTTATGAAAGAAAACAAAAACATCGCTGAGTTGACAGTGGCGTTATATTAACACATAAACAGTCCCAAACATTTGCTCGACAAAAAACGTACAAAAAAAGACAATTAGTGGCCTCATAAAACGCCAGATGGCTGGTAATCTCGGTACTTGATATCCTAAAAGAGTGTCACAGCTCACGCAGAATAATAATATATAAATAGGTATAAAATATTTTGTCTCTTGACTCATAACATACATGTTGTAATAACTATACGTTTGCCCTAATTTTGAAATGTTCATTAAAAAGCCTTGAGCGATTACAATTGCTATAGAATGTGATTCATTGAATCGATATTCAGAAAATAAATACACTTGTGTGCATAATTAAGGTTTTATAATCTAAGGAATAAATTATATATTTATAAATGTAATACTTTGTAATGTTCCTAGTTTACCAGAGGGAGACTTTGTACAAAAGTTGATTGCTTGGGTACCTCTGTCCCATTCATGTTTTAACCGTGAAGAAGTTGTGTTTGCACGGCTGTGTTTCGGTTTGAAGGGTAGAATATGGCGTGAATTTACTGGATACAGAGGAATAACACTTGAGTCCTCAGGAATGGCAACGCATGGGGGGTATCATGGATGTAACAGTATACTCTGTTATGTCCATGGTACTGCTCATGTCTATAGGCGACGGTTACCATCATACCTACGAGTATCATCAGGTGGACCGTCAGCTTGTTTGCCATTCAAAGTTGTATAAAAAAATAAAAGTTTAATTTTTACCTGCGTCTTTGTTCTTGTGTTCTTGATACATTTATTGACCCTATTAAAAAGTAGCCTATGTCCTTCTTTATCCCAAATAATACCACGTACCAGTACGTATTTAATGAATTTCATGATAATTGGTTAATTATCAATTTGTCTGTATGTTCATTTTTTTATACCACGAAGGTGGGAAATAAGCCCCCGAGAATGGTCTTTTCCGAGATCTGTTGTCTTCATCATATAATCTCAGATCTTTTAAACGTAGCATAATAATGAATATGCATGAAATAGCATTTAGCGAGCTAGTATAATGTGGTCAACCGTTAAATATAAAATTATTCTTTTTTTGTTCTGTCCTCGTTCAGGATAGTGTGATCACATGTCGTGTTACAATATAATGCATACAGCCTGTTAGATAATAAACGGCCATTGCAGCCTGTAGACACCGGCAACCGTAAGGGTTGACCCTGAATTAGGGTTAACCCTGAAAAAAACTTAATACACTCTTTTTGAAGAACCCCAATTTTATTCTAGTAGTATCATTCGAAATGCACTGCACCAAATTGGGTGGGATTTTCACATATTTGTACATACATCGGATTTTAAAACAATGTGCAGATAGACCGTATACTAAATTAACAATACTGTATTAATTCAGGCAAACAAAGCCGCGAAATAGTAAAGCAAGTAATATAATAATACAGACTCGATTTGACATTTTATCTTATATCTCCTAACAAATTGATAAACAATTTTACTATAGCATATAAGCAGCAACAATGTGAATACTAAACACAACACCTCAACACTCCAGTTTTCCCGGGCATACCTTTCGATCAAACAGGGTTCAGTGGCCGATATGAGTATGCCAGCTAGTTGTTAGCTTGTTTGCTATTCCAACTTATCGGTTAGCATAGATCAGCCATGCTTAAACAACCTGACGGCCGCAAACTACGAAACTTTGAACAGCTTGCTTCACCAAAATTATTTAAATTCGCTCTAATTTAACAGTAAAATTAAAAGATATGTTGTTTTTGTTTTATAATTGTTTTGTTTAAATAAAGATAATTAAAGATTAATACATTTTCTATCTTTATTTACAAATAGAATTATATATTTTTTTCATTCTCTCATTCAAGACAATTTGATATTAAAAATATAATAAAAAGTTTTTATTCCAGTAATTAATTTTGTTGACGTTAGAAACTCCACTTTGAAAGTTCAATTAGTTGTTTTAATAACTAAAATTACTAGCGTATCTTTATAGGATACTGGTGATCCAGAAAGATAGAATAAAATTCGAAGATAATATATAGCCTATACGTTACGCGCTAATAATATAGCATTTTAAAATTGTTCCAGAAGTTTTTGAGTTTATCCATTAAAAACAATAAAATCTTTTCACTTTATATTATTATAGATAAATATGGTAATAAAATTTTGATAAGATTATATAATTTATATATTTCTTTTAAGTTGATAATAAATTTGTAAAAATCAAGTTGTTAAATATAAAATAAGAGAATAAATAGGTCCCATAAGACCAACCAGTATAAGAAGGAAGTTCGATATCATCGCACCAGCAAAATCCAGTGCTCTGTAAATTTATAATTTAATATAATGACAAAATTTATACAGAATCAACAGGAGTAATCTTAATAGATTTTTTTTATCAATGAAATCGGTTTAAAAATTGATAAAGAATACACACAAAAAAAATTAATAGAAATAAATTCAGAACATAAACACTTGTTAGCTGCGATCCACGAGAATGACGTACAATTGCGGCCCTTGAAATGAACCATGTGTACAATTCCAGGCCTTGATTGAGTAAACCTGACGCAGATAAAGGTGAATGCGGAAACTCCACTTCGTTATCGGATTGTGGTTGAATATTGATTGTTACTTTATGAACATTTGTTTTGACCGACGGCGGCTATTTTGCACTAACCTTTATATAAAGGGTGTGTCTCAATTAATGTTGATCTTTTTTAATAAAACAAAAATCTCTATATTATTTACTATTTTATTTACTAGCACATAAATTGTGTAACATTCATATTCTAAATGACAATATTTATTTTTATTTTATTGAAATAATATTTACATTACGAGTAGTAAAAATAATTTTTTAATTAAAATCAGACTTATAAAATATTCTAAACAACTTTTTCTGCCTTGATATGAATAGGAACCGGTGAGGTAATAAAATACATATAGATAAAAATCTATTACCAAATGTATTCACTCGATTCGGAATGTCTGCACCTATTTGATTTTTTTTTTGTTGTGTATATAATTGTCAAAACTAGATTTATGTAAAAGAAAATATAGGATTTGATATCATTTTCTTCAGTATAAAATAAAAACCAGCGGAAGTAACCAAATGTTTTCTCATGAATGTAAAGACGAATTTTAATTTCCACCAAATACCGACAATCTCCGACCTCATAATAATATTATAAAGTAAATAAAGATAATATAATACATACACGTAATATTCTTATTAAGAGCATATGTTCTTCTTGGTATCGGGCCATTATATCTGGGACAAGTACGCAAACAAGATGGGCAACACGTCTCGTCGTCCGTTCGACTTCAATGAATAATTTGTTCTCTTATCAGCAATGCAATATCTTGTACTCGCAGCGGTACTTGTATTTGGCTTAGTTTATCTGATAATTGCATTGAAGAGAAATCTTTGTGCATACAGGTATTTTCTCAGACGTGTTCTATTATATGTATTTTTATTATATATAAATATCTATTACACTATCATCATATCAGTCGTTAACTGTCCATTGTTATGTTCAGTAGCACATAAACCTTCTCCTTGGGAGGTTTGCTTGTAGTTGCCACGCTTGGCAAACGAGTTTGCAACGGCAGTTAAACTTTGGTGATATTTTAAGGGATAGAACTGCTGGCCAATCAGTGACCATTAAATTCCCTTAGTCGTTTCTTACGATACCCACGGGAAAAAAGGGTGGACCGTTCTATACTGGGATCACACGGCTTCTATTAATATACCTATAGAATTAAACAATAATATGAATATTACAGAATAACTTCGACGATCTTGAATCGAAATAAATAATAGTTTTTTTTTTAGATTATATAGGGTTTGTTCACAATTTATGTCCATTTTATTTGTCTAACAAAATACTAAATTCTCGTTACTATATCTCACAAAATATCTGGATCTTTATTAACATGTAATATATAATTTATTTAATATTATATTGTATCTATTATTTTGTAATAAAATCAGTTTTATTTTCGACCGTCTTCTAAAAATAGGAGGTTCTCACTTCGGTTGTATTTTTTTCATGTTTGTTACCTTATAACTGCGTCAATTGTAAACAAATTTGATATTTTTTTTTATCTGAAAGGATATACTTATAGATTAGTCTCATAGCAATTTTATCAAAATCTGTTCTCTATTGTTTAATTTTAAAATTAAAATTTCAAAAAAAATTACATCAATTGCGGCTAAACCAGGCCGCAATTAATATCGGTTTTTTGTGGAACACAATCTTAAATTATTTATGCAGTAAAACTTTGATAGAATTAATTAAAATACATAATACGCAGTCAAGAAATTTAACTGGACGCCCACACTTAATATTACAAATCTACAAATATAGTGTGAAAGCTCTATGTCGTACGTTTCCAACATAACGCTAAGCACAGTGCCCTGTCGAGAACTACCGCGTCTTTTATTTATCACTCATAAATTTATATTAAATTTTTGGATTATATCATGATGAGATTCGATACCAACATATTAACATCCAAATAGGTCTAATATCCAAAGATATGGCACATATTATACTCTTCACTGTATTAAAGATTATTATTTTATTTCTACGGTTGAGTAGTGAAAGAAGATATGCGAGTGTTATTGTATCGTATCTTAAATTTGTATAAGTATATTCAGATGAAAGGACAGCTAATAACTTCATTATGTTTACACCTCTTTCTGAGAATTTACGTTGAACTTTATATAATTTATATTAATCTCTAAACCCAATAATTTTATACCAATATATTAACAACCGTACGAATAATTTCAGTATTTTTAATATATATTGTATTGGCCTACATTTGATTGATTTGGAATGATAAATTCAATATATACATTCTGTACACTATATTACATAAGATGAGTTTTTTTTTTACGAATTTATTGGCATCCTTTTAAGACAGTGATCTAATAGTGAAACTTTACATTTTTCTTTGAAGGAATATGGGTCGAAAAAAAATAAAAAATTATGAGCCTTCTACGCCAACGTAAGATCTGGACGCACCATATTTATATAGGAAGTCAAAAATCCTATGACTACTTTTTTAATTTAAAAATGTTCAATTTTTCTATCACAGTGATCCATATTAGGATGTTGATGATTTTAAGTTCCTTCTGTATACATTTCTAAGATTATTTCGATATAAAATATCCAAAGTCTGGAATACTTACCTTTAAGATTGATAATCCATTAAAAGTATCTAGAAGCGGTGAACCCAACTTTTACAGACTTTGTAAATTTCATTAGTGTCGAGTGCCTACATAAAAGAAGAATTGGTAATGGAATGGTTCCTTTTAATGCCAATTAGCTACTTTCTATAATCATCATTAACTGGAAAAAGAATAAGAAGAAAAACATCTTAGTTACTCTTAAGATTTCGAGTTGTATAATTGAACTATACCTTTAAACATTTTTTTTTATAACTCGACACTTTTAAATTAAAAAAAAATCCCGTCCCTTCTACACTTTGTCGGGACCAGTTATTTGTTAATCCAATTAATGATTATTAATTTTGATGGGTATTTAATGAAGCAGTAACTTAACTAGTGGAACCACTAACCCCGACATGACAATGAAGTTGCAAGTTCCAATTCTCTGTCCGCTTTATTTTATTCAATCACGCATGATGTCACAATTTAATATTATATCTATGTACATACCTTTGACTAATATACCATTAAATTTCCTTTGATAATTATTTGCTCATTTATATCTCTGTTGAGTTCTTTGAAATTTCTATATTGTTTTGTACCTACAGAAAATACTAGTACTAATAAAATTTTGCGATAGATATATTTTTATATAATAATATAATCAGCAATATACCTACTCGCAGAAAATATAACAATATTATACTGACTACATATGTTCAGCAAATTAAAGATACCTCTTGCATAAAATTACTCAGTGAACTCAGTTTTAATGTGAGTACATACCTGATAAACTAATTAAATTTGCCTAACCCTGCAGTTTATATTCCTGCTGTATCATCAAATTGCAGACTGCTGTTGTTTGCAAATAAGTGCCAACTACAACAAACTGATAAAACAAATTGATAATTCATGTACTCTGCAATAAGATACAATGAAAAACATACTCGTATACAAACTTAAATACAAAATTAAAAGTTAAGGCACGTTGCTAATGATCATGAATTTTGCATTTCTGTAGTGAGTGTATTTTTAAATAGGGTTATATATAATCAGTATTTGACAACATACACATATACTTATGTATGCAAGCCTTATATATGCGCAATTTCAGTGAATAATACACGAGACCATAAAACAAAATGTTTTCCAACATTAGATATACATATAGATTACAACATTAGACTGGTTGACAAAGTGTTTGTCTTTGTTATTTATTATACAATTATACTGTCTTTATATGTTTACTACTTGTATCTCCTGATTTTACTTACGTGCAATAGAATGTAGTTAAACGGTACCTATCTTAAATACTTCACAACTACAGTACTAGCTATATCCCGTGATGTATTAGACCTTCAATGAGATTATCTGGCAGTTTTTTTTTTTATATTTATATATACCTTTTTTGAGATAGAATAATATTTATCTTTTATTCTATTTTTCCTTTGTGTCACTGCCCTGATCTGAAGTACATGCCTTCTAAAACCTCTCTTTTTATCACTGTATGCCTTCATAAATTAGTATAAAAATACCCTTTGCGTCAATTTAGATTTTGGTCTATATTATACACTATAATTTTGTTTAAATCCGTGCAGCATTGTTTAAGTACAAAATATTTTAACCAACTTTTGCATTTATAACATTAGTAGGTTTTTAGTAGACACTTGCTTTTCAATCACCAATGTCAAGATTAGAATAGCGTAAAGCGAATTTTATAATTACTGTCAATATCGCTAATAAATAATCATTCGATAACAGAATGTGCCCAAAACAAGTAATTGATGATTCCCAGCACTAGAAGTTTTCACTTCAGTTGTTATTGAGATAAAATTACAAATTTCATCGTCATCAATCAAATGGCTCGCAGTAGGGCGTGGGGCCGGAAGCGCTGACGCAAAATTCGCCTTTGATACCTACTGATGCCGGTAAACGAGTGGAAAGCATTAATTCGTTTACAGTCTTTGACTAATCAAAGCTATTTGTGATTAAATACATCGCTACCATCACATTATTAGATGCGAACGCAACGTAAATCTGACAATATTATCAAAAAATTCCCTTAAACACACTTCATAAATTAAATATATATTATTTATAACATGAGAATATTAGTGTCAGTAACTACTTTGAATAAAACATGACATTCTTACTGTTAGTATTTGGCCGACCCGATATATAAAAGTCAAGATTATTTGAGGTTCAAAGAAGAACGAAAGATACGACTTCGTCAATATGTATGTGAACAAAATATACAGGATATTGCTATATCTGGTAGGCACTTTGCTCACATAATGAGTTACATATTGAGAAAACTTAGCAAAGCTTTCCTCAAATGTGATTACTCGCCGATGTTCAGAATTAGGGAATAGAAAACAAAGAGAGTTGGAATGTCACCGCTTCTGTCCTAACACACTATTTTTGTTTTTTGAGCATTTATATATTTTAGACATTATCATTTACTAATTGCAGAAAAATACAAATATGCCACATCGTAATAACCTATTAACATAACATTACTAGACACGAATATTTCAACATGAGAGTAGGATATACATATTTTTTTTTTTATACGACTTAGAATGGCAAACAAGCTGACGGCCTACCTGATGGAAAGTGGTAACCGTTGCCTATAGACATGAGCAGTACCATGGACATAACAGAGTATATTATTTCGCACATGATACCCCCACATGCGTTGCCATTTCTGAGGACTCGGGTGTTATTCCTTTATACCCTGTAAATTCACTGCTGTATCCCACCCTTCAAACTGAAACACAGCCATGTAAACACAACTGCTTCACGGTAGAAATACGAATGAGACAGAGGTACCCAAGCAATCGACTTTTGTACGAAATCTCCCTCTGGTAAATTACTTACATAAATTTATTGTACTGAGACCCTTACGGCTTTCACGATATTATGAAAATGAAATGAAATGGTGACTAATATTAGAAATTACTGATCTAATTTCTTAATTAATTTACAAATTGAAACCCAATTTAATGAACAAATAACATGTTCATTTTCAAAGTTAATCAGGTTTGCCTTCTTATATTCTAGCTATACCGTTCTGTATATACCATTTGTTCTCATTTACTTCGATCTTTGTGGATCTCTGTGTGAACGAGAGTAAGCTTCTGTAATAGACAATAATTAACTTTTCTTACCTCGCTCTAACGAATGACTCGAGTCAGGAAATCGAACCATCGAGTACAAAACAAACATGCTAGGGCAAACAAATTAAATTGTACATTTGTACTTTATCTTATCAAATTTTACGTTTTAGCCCAATGTAATCCCATGATTATACTGCACTATTTTTTTTTATTTAACAAATTAATCCACATTTGTTGAATTTTCTTGATCTACTTAGCTATCAATATGTAGCGTACAAAAGCGTATAAACTTATTTTTTATACAAACAACTAGCTGTTGTCCGCGTATTAGAAAAAAAGTACTTACTTTTTTAATGGGTGAAAATAGAATGGTAATCCTGCCTGCGCTTTCGGTGTATGCTGGTGACAGACAGAACCGCGTAGAGGTCGACCTGATAGGGAATATTGCAGATAATGGAGCTATTAGAACCCATTACTACAATCCCTTTCCCCCACGTTAGCCATTCAGACAGGCATGATTTGAATGAAGTTATCATTTAAATAATTCTGAAAAAATAAACATACATCTTTACAAACTTTCACATCTTATTCATTTTATTCATTCATTTATTTCAGCCGTTATCTCTCTATCGCTGAACATAAGCCACTCCTTCCTTTCCCGTGAATATTATAAGAAGCGACTAACGGAACCTAATAGTCGAGGAATGGGTAGCAGCGTCCCTCTTAAAACATCACCAAAATCTGACTACAGTTACCAACCTACTTGCCGAGTGTGGTGACTACAATCAATAGGTCAGCAGTAGACGGTTATCAGCTGATATGATATAAAATCAGGAGACTACGGATTTTAAAGGATATATCCTTAAAGAAAGTAAGTAGTATATTTTAAGATACGGCAAACAAGCTGACAGCTCACCTAATGGCAAATGGTAATATTACAGAGGGTACTGTGTATTCCTGTTTTATACCTCCAGTCCATGTGATTTCACTATATATATATTGAAATCACAATCAATGTATATATATATATATATATATATATATATATATATATATATATATATATATATATATATATATATATATATATATATATATATATATATATATATATATATATATATATATATATATATATATATATACAAAGGTACACGCACTTTAAAATGGATGGAAAGTGATAACCATCGCCTATAGACATAAACAATGTTATGAAATATGCTGTACTGAAGAGACAGTCGTATATAGATATATATTAGGTACGTTTACAAAATGGTGTCCCTATCTCTGCGTCACGTCCTAATTTCGACGTCTTAACTAATCAAGTGTATCCAATTGAGCCCATCAGCTCAATTGATCTTAATACTGGGATTGTTCTCGATGGTGACGCGAATTTTTTTAATTACTACAATGCCTTCACAACTTATGGGTCTTGGTTGTGGGTTTCGTTAATTGATATTGTCATGACTGTGGTGAATGAAGCATTTCGGGTCATATCTATTACAGAGGAATGTCTATTGACCGTTGAATATAGTTGGTTTGTATAAATGTACTTGCATATTTACTTTTACAATTTGGTGAGCAAGCTTCGAACATTTTTTCTCCATGTAATTCAACGACATCTACATTGCTTTGTTTTATTTCTAAAAGATACTTTTAAGGATACAAAAATTTCTCTCTTTATTTATTACTAACCTTTACCCAAAACTTGTTCCACATGTCCGAGTATATTCACTGACAGTATTAAAAAGTATCCTGCGTCTTTCTCCGTCCTATATAATACGTTTATAATAGATTTTGTAACTCTTGGTCCAACTTTTAAGACGCTAAGAGATAAAGAAACCAACAAACAAACAAACGAGAATTTCTGCTTGAATATAACGATTCTTTTTCGCAAAGAGATGATTGGTATTCTCTTACACTAAACGATACAGACAAATTGATTAGTTTTATAAAATATTCTTGGAGTTACTTAAAATAAAATATATTATGATATCAATTTTTTTAAATAACTTTTACGACAAATTTTTATTGTTAATCTGTATTGACGCAAATGTATAATTGTTTTATCATTTAAGATTTTATTTTGAAAAAACCAGTTATTTCATTTTAAAAACTAAATTACTGAACCGATTTTAATAGAATTTCTATGGAACTAATGCAAAAGTATATCTTTTAAATAAAAAAGAATCTTGACATATACCTAGTACATAAGATGAAAAAATACATAGGCTGCGTTTATCACGTTCAATCAGTAAAGACAAGTTATTTATAATCATTGTATTTAAATTTTATTTCTTTTACTCCAATACTACCACAAAGTAACGTTTTACAACTATAAATATATTATATCTACGCATTAAACATTTGTCACTATCAATGTCCATAATATATTCTCATTAACGTCATTCCGTATTTTATTCGGTTTATCAAAATCGCAAGCCATTCATTTAATTAAGGCATTCCTCTCGACGCTCCCAAGCCCCCATAGACAGTATCCTACTAAAACATTTTTTAAACGTTTCGTCTCGTTTTTATTTTGTTGAATGGCGAATTGTGAATGGAATTTTAATTAGGCAGTTTCATTTGAGACAAACCAAAGAGTGTAACCGCTTGTGTGTTATAATTATGATTCTACTAATATTATAAGTTTAGATATATCGAATTTATTACATAGGTATTTACTATTAATTCCTGCATAAAAGGTTGAATGAATTTGGTTGAAACTTGGGACAAAATTGAAACTTATCCGCAATTAAATATAGCTTATAATTCATACGCACGACTTCTTCCGCGTGTCTGAAATAATAATAACCAATATCACTTTCTATTTCAAATACAGTATGTGAATTTTTATAACAATTAATTGAGCCATCATAAGGTTAAGAATTATTCAATAACAAACTCATTTTTAAAATATAAGATAGAATTTCTTATGCTAATTCACATGGGCAATACCATGTATGTATGTACAGCTGGCTGATAATAAAGAAATAATAAAATAGAAAAGAGTTTCTTCGTATGTTTCCTTTCCTT
This sequence comes from Galleria mellonella, assembly GCF_026898425.1. Lineage (NCBI taxonomy): Eukaryota > Metazoa > Arthropoda > Insecta > Lepidoptera > Pyralidae > Galleria > Galleria mellonella. The sequence continues at coordinate 4,418,638 of NW_026442042.1, read as the reverse complement.
CTATTTTGTCTTCAATAAAAAAAAAAATATATTTCTGTAGGTAGTCTAGCGTAACGACCCGTGCGTTGCTATTCTCGAGAAGTAAGGTTTTACGACTCTTGTGTTTTTTTGCCCTTTGGGTACTAGTACAGTAAACATTATGTTATCTGTGCTTCAGATTTATAACGATTACATTGGTAAAAAAAGTAAAATAAAGTTTTACATATTTTTTATCTTATATATATGTATATATATATATATATATATATATATATATATATATATATATATATATATATATATATATATATATATATATATATAACAACATTAAAAATCCACATCTTAATCACTAAAGCTCACGAAATTTCCAGAGAAACACAAAAACAACTAGATATTTTCAATGCGAAATTCAATTATCTTCTGTCAATATTAACTGATGGAATAAAATAATTATACGAAATTTGTAAACGTACTTAATTTAATTAAGGCCGTGTAATTTTGTTTTTATAAGATAAAATGATTAATTTTTAATGAAGACGATTCGAAATACTTATATTATAAATATGAAAATGTTTATTTATTTGTTACCACGTGGAGCTTTAACATCTCCACCAATAGATAAATAGATAGATAATTTATTTTTTATACACAAACAGATAAAAAGATTAATTTTTAAAAAAGATACATGTACAAAAGATTAACAAAAAATAAAACCAAAATTAAAATCAGAATGAAAATGTTTTTTTATTCATGCGTGTGCCACAGTAATGCAAAATGGCCACAACTCAGCTTTTTGCTTTGCCCTAAAAAGAGCAAAACACTGACCAATCGTTATATTTATACTGCAATATGAGTGGGTCACTAATATCTAAAACTATTTTACTTCAATGTAATAGCATTAGCTAAATATAGCTTTGTGACAGAGAAATAGACTGTCAAAGTGGCACTAAAAAGAGTTCTTTGTTATAGCATTCTTTGTAGCATTTTAGTACCAAATCCTAAAAAGACGATTCTTAATTTAAGTATCGTAAAAATCGTAACAATGGTTTCGATTATTATTATTTTTACGATAACTATTATTAATTTTTATGGAACGGTAATAAAAAAATAATTACAGAAACCGTAAAATAAAACTCTTGACGAGTTAAGCTCGCCTTTGTGCTTTTGCTTAACTCAAGCATATTTTTTATGTATTATTAGTGTTTACAAAAATAATAATTATTAAATACTGATGAATTGCTTTTTTGTATTTAATCCAACATCATTTTATCAATATATGTCGTTATATCTATATATGTATTATATTTAAAAAGTGAGCGAATGACATGAATCAGCTTGTACCTATTTGACAAAATAAAGACCTTATCTATTAATTAAACAACATGAAAAGACCTGTTTTACCGATGTTTTGAGGTTCACCTCAAAACATCGGTAAAAAAATGAAATATTATATACGTATTTCTGTGTAATCTCGGTTACAGATTAGCTATATTTTGTCACTGTCATTTACCCCATAATTTATGCGAATCGCGTAAATTCGTGGAATTGAAATCTAAAATGTGATTATTTTAGCACCAACCATTCTAATCCGAGACTATTTATTTTCACTCTTATTTCTATTGTGATAGAAACTAAAAATAGTCTATGTAAATAATCTTTTTATCTTACAACAAAGTAAGCACATTCATTCTCGTGCTTATATAGAAACTTGCAGTACAGGTCGCTTACTGGTCACATTCCACTCAGAAACCGTATCAGTGGCCTAAGATTAATATCAGTAGTGTTGTGTTGTAGACAATGTACAAGTTTGCATTGGGTCAAACACGATACAGGTTAATACTATCTCACTACTTCAACAATATACTAGCTGACTAGTCAAACTTTGTTTTTCTCTCTACCGCTACCTACTGGGCCTATTATTTCTTATCGGGACAAAACTAAACTATCTCTCAAGTCGTAGCAAACAATATCTATCTTACAACGAAAAAAATATGCTACTTAGAATGGCAAATGAGCTGATAGCTCGCCTGATGGAAATGGTAACCGTCGCCTATAGACATGAACTGTATTATGGACATAACAAAGTATACTGTGTCGCCCTTGATACTCATTCCTGAGAACTACGATGTTATGCTTCTATATCCTATAATTTCATTGCCATATTCCACCCTTCAATAAGAAACACAGTCATACACACTGTTAATACACTGTTTATTTAAACCTTTTTTTTAATAACACAGACGTTTCTTTCGGTATAAACCGTCTTACTACTATAAAGTTAAATTTGCGATACAGTAGTAGTCAATAGATGTTAAGACAATATATTATAAAAATGTTTCTAACATTTGTTTATGTCTAAGCAAAATAAAGTCTATATTAATAAAAATTAAAAGTATTTAATGTAATAAATAAATTTAAAATAATCTGTAAGTCCTGGTTTCACATAACATTAGAAATGAACATTACTGCATGTACAATTAACATTACAATTTTTCGGTCAAGTGGTCATGATATCAATTTTATATTCCTTTTTTTTTTTAATATTAATACCTATGTACTTTTTATTATAACAGATTGTAAATTGTTAATCTTTGTCGGGTGTCCACGATACAGATTCACCTAGTGTGGGGCACATTTTATCTTGTGTTCTTAACTTTGTGTTTTTGTCAAATAATAAATTTCTATTTCTACACTGACCAAACAATATTTACTCGTATTCGCTTAAATTTTTATTAAACACTGTTTAGATAAACAACAATTTAAATATTTTTTATAGTGAGACAATGGCGTAGACGGGGTTACCATTTCATATTCACCCATTAAAAAAAGGTAAGTCACTAATTAACATACTCAATAATTCTTTTCCTAAATCCTTTAATTCCAAAGTCAACATGTAAACAAAATTACAAACAAAATAAAACCCCTTTCCTTAAAATATTATAAACAAAAAATCATAATTAACAATATCTATCCTTTCATCACATAAATTCTACGAACAGACATACCATTTATGGACAGTAGACTTGAACCCTCGAAAGCAATCGATATTCCATATGTTAAAAATATAAAAGCAAGTACAATTATCTTAAAACAACAGGACGTACGATGGGGAGCGCACATCTGGTTTGAGACTTGACGACCGCCTTCTCGAGCCGCGAGATAGAAATGTGGAGTATACTTCCCACGATTAGTTATGTTTTTCTTGAGTGGAACAGAAACATGGCTGTGGACGTATGAGTATTGGCTTATTCAGAATTTTTGAAGAGACTACATGTAAGGGCAGGAAAGCGAAGCGGAGTTTTTAAAGAAAATGTCTCAATACCATAGACATATTTAAGGCGAAGCCGAATAGTCTGTGCCCACTCTAGAATTTTCTTATGCTTACATCAGGATATAAATGGAACTTTAGAAATTTATAGAAAAAAAATAATCCTTACGTAATTTTCGAAGATAATACACACATAAAGACAAGTAAACGAGCGTTTTTACAAAAGAAATGTCTTAATACCATTTACATATTTAAGGCGGGACCGAATGGGCCATGCCCACTCTAGAAATGTCTGGTACCCACTCATACACCTAAATACGCAAATGCTCAATACAAAAATGGAAGTACCTCAAATAAAAGTTTCCAGTTTCCCAAAATAAATGTATAACTTGTTTGTATTAAGCTACAAAGTAAGAGGTGTGTTTGTTCACTCATATAAATGGATAAGTATTCTTATTTTAAATTGTTAATTACGGATTCGTCGGGCAAATGGAACAAAGTCGAGTCACCCATCCACTCTCACCTATATTATATATACATATTTAACTACACTGCATGTTTTGGTTACTTGTTTTGGTACATCCGTATTGCTATAGATTTTCCTTAAAATTTTCTACGTCTATACACGTATAAAATTTCAAAACTTCTTAATAATTAATAATATTATAGTTATTTCAGCCGTTAACTGTCTACTGCTGTACATAAGCCTTCCCCACAAGGAGAGTTTTGCCAGTAGCTGTCACGCTTGGCAGGTGAGTTGGCAACCGCAGTTAGGCTTTTAGAGATTTTTCAAGAGGGATGCTGTTGGCCATCCCTCCCCCTTCCTCAGTCGCTTCTTACGACACCCACTGAAAAGGAAGAGGTGACACAATCTATATCTGGGCACATACGGCAATTTATTATATACTTTTTTTAATATAATAATATCATTAAAAAACTTTCTAAAAACACACGTGTAAGTTAATCATAGGTGTGATTTTTTATATTTAGTTATAACTTAGTTAAAAATGTAGCATGTACTTAAAACCGTTAAAAATGTGTTAATTTTGAATGTAAATTCTTAAGTTATCAAATATTTTTTATCACTTAAATATACTACTAAAATATCATAAGAATCCTTATTTTGGAGTTCAATATTTCAGTCCATTTTTTTTTTAATAATCAATTAGAAATATTGAAAAGTTATATCAATTCATTTAAAACTTGATAAGTAATTTATAAGTAAAAGCTTTGATTAACACCAATACAGAAGTTAACAATTGTTTCGTAATCCTTTCGTAGAATATGTTAATTCCATTTTTCATCGTATTATTTGGAATTACAAAATTCTTCGAACTTCTAATAAATAAGGACCACTTAGATAGTATTAACCCTTACTAAACTCTATAAATAAAATTCAAAATATCGTTTTTATATTTTAAATATTTTTCTCTTTCGATATAAAGAACGTTTCTAATATTAGGTGTCTAGACTAATTTTAATAATGGTACACAAAAGTACCATAAATGTACTATAAATGAAATAAAAACTGAATTATATATTTTTTATTAACATAAAGTAATCTTACTTTATCGCAATATTATAAATATACCTAATCGTGCATAAATTATATATGATTGAACGTTTAGATATTTGTTACTCAATGGCGCCTAAGTAACTAGCGATTTCAATCAAGTTTGGTACTCAGATCATATACTATTTTATTATATCAGCCGTTAATCATCCATTGCCGGACACAGACCTCCCCCATAAGAAGGATTTTACCGATAGTAGCCACACTTGGCAGGTGAGTTGGCAACCGCAGTCAAGTATTTTTTGATGACTTTTAAGAGGAACGCTGTTACATATCTCTTGACCATTAACTTTGTACAAATGTCGATTGCTTGGGTACCTCTGCCCCATTCGTGTTTTAACCGTCCAGTTGTGTTTGCATGGCTATGTTTCGGTTTGAAGGGTGGAATATGGCGTGAATTTACTGGGTACAGAGGAATAACACCTGAGTCCTCAGGAATGGCAACGCGTGGGGGGTATCATGGGCGAAACAGTATACTCTGTTATGTCCATGGTACTGCTCATGTCTATAGGCGACGGTTACCACTTTCCATCGGAGGGCCGTCAGCTTGTTTGCCATTCTAAGTTGTATAAAAAAAACTCCCCTTAATCGTCTCTTGCGACACCCATGCAACAGTAAAGAATGGCCCATTCAATGCCGTCACCACACGGCGAAATATTATATCTATTCTGTACTAATTTTCGAGAACAAAGCATTTGGATTTTAACATTAGGATAGAACTAGAAGATTATTAATTGCAAGTAATAAAATATAATAAAATTTAATATAGTATTTGCACTATCACTTATTTAAATTCTAGTAAAATATGCAGACCGTTAATTGCTCCGCTCAGACTAGCCTTGCTTGTCCGGTTTAAAAAGGGATCATGCAAAACCACTTCATTTATAATTACACAGTCTATGTAATTGTAATGGAGAGAGCTAGAAGAGCAACATTATTTAGTACATAGACGTAGTACAACGTACTACGTACTGACAGACTGGTAATGCAATCACAAAAACGAGACACGAAAGTGATTACACTAGTGTGCGTGTTTTGTAAATGTATACACGTGACAGATACGGATTTGTATGGAGTTGATAATTTTAATTTCTATCCGGGAACGTCCCGGATTTTATCTAAAATAAATTAGACATTTTTTCTAACAATTCTTATACTAAATATTTCTAATTGTTCTAGAATATTGCGATTGTTAGTAGTGCGAACTATCAGCCCCACTGCTAGCAATATACCCTGGCAGGTCAGCCTCCACGTGGTCCCCTCTGTTAATCATCGTTTGAATTGGTTGGCACGATAACCTAAATGACCTGCCTTTTCATTCTCACCTATCATCCCTCACTGGTGGCCTGCTAGCAAGGTTACCATTTCATTATTATCTATTAAAAAAACCAGTAGTATCGAAAATGAGTATATAAATTACTTTATTTATTTATTTTCTAGCCATTGCGCCACTTAAAGAATAATACAAAATAATACTATTACACATACAAAGTACAAAAGGCGATACTGTCTCTAATGCAATCTCTTCCAGACAACCTTTGGGTAGAAGAGAGAAGAAAGAAGGCGATAACTATTTGTCAAATATAATTACTTTTGTTGTGTATTTAATCTTTTGATTTAATAAAACAAAATCTAATTCAATTTAGAGAGTGTTTCCATAATAAATTCAGCAAAACGTGTTTACCTTCATTAATTCTATTTAAACAGAACACACTTAAACTTGTCTGCTAACAGCGGCTTCTTCCGAATGATTCTGTCTTAGTAAATAATCAATATCACTGAGCATGTTATGCAACATCATTTATTTCCATTGGTTCTATGTTTCATCTTGTATTGAAATCTGAGTTTATAAAATTGAATATAATGATAAATGTAATTTTTTTTTATTATTATGTCTATGTAGTATCTATTTCCCTATTATGTATGTATTTATATAGAAACTTATTGCCTGAAATAAATAAATATGCTGAAGATGCAGTTAAGTTTTTAATAAAATTTTATCGACTTAAAAGTGAATGCAATATTAGTAATATATATTTTTATACAACTCACATTATCATCATATCAGCCTTTAACTGTCCACTGCTGAACATAAGCCTCCCCTTGGGGGGTTTTGCCAGTAATTGCCACGCTTGGCAGGCGGATTGGCAACCGCAGTCAGGTTTTAGAGATGTTTTAAGAGAGACGCTGTTGCCCATCCCTCACTTTCCCTTAGTCGGCTCTTACGACACCCACGGCTCTCACATCATGCACTCTGATATAACAAACAACAGGTTTACTATTGAATCTAATATCGATATCAATCCAATCTATTACCAATGATAATTTTGTACTGCACTCGTGAAACAACAATTAGAAATTAGGTTGATGTTGGGATCAGTTTGCAACACTGCTTTCGCGGGGGGAAAGGGATTATTAGTAATGGAGACTAAAAATCCCATTGCTAGCAATATGCCTAACCAGGTCGGCCTCCACGCGGTTCCACCTGGAAACTATCATGATTGATTCTTCATGATGAATTCATCATGATAGGCTAACAGGCCTGTTTTCATTCTCATCTATCACCCTTCACTGGTGCTCCGCCAGCGTATCCCGTTAGCGCGGGCGGGGTTACCACCAGAGGGAGACTTTGTACAAAAGTCGATTGCTTGGGCACCTCTGTCCCATTCGTGTTTCAACCGTGAAGCAGTTGTGTTTGCATGACTGTGTTTCGGTTTGAAGGGTGGGATATGGCGTGAATTTACTGGGTACAGAGGAATAACACCTGAGTCCTCAGGAATGGCAACGCATGGGAGGTATCATGGGCGAAACAGTATACTCTGTTATGTCCATGGTACTGCTCATGTCTATAGGCGACGGTTACCACTTTCCATCAGATGGGCCGTCAGCTTGTTTGCCATTCTAAGTTTTATAAAAAAAAAAAAAATTTCATCCAACAAAAAAAAAACACTGCTTTCGCAAATTACGTTAATATGTAGCTATCAGAATAATATGAAAACATTATGTCGCTATTACTTCAATTCAAGAGTGTGAAACATATTCAATTCCAATGTCGTTCTACTGGAATTTCAAGAATAACCCACATTTTATCCCGAGATTTTAGCACAAATGTTTTTAAAAAAAATACTCTTGGCATTTTAGTGTTAAAAAGATAAAATGTTGCCAACTTGGCTACGAGCCTACGGATAAACACCTCAAATGTAATGATCTTGAAATTTTACCTAACGTGTTTCACAAAGGGTTATATTAAACTATCAAATTACATATTACAGAAATATTTGATGTCTATATACATATGTACCGAGAAATTATTATATGTAATGATAACGAGAATATAAGCTATATAATTCGCCATTTGTACAAAGTTTGTGCAATAAAGAATAAATAAATAAATATGTAACGATAAATTATTAACGTACCAAAGTATTGAAACGTTATTTAAATAAGACGTAATAATTATTGTACAGCATAGCTTAAAAGTTACGGGTTCAAACCCTACCAACTTCAAAGTTCGCTGTATAAGCACACAAACACCTCAGTTCTCAAATTACTTATTTAATTTCCGTAACTTATTTCTATTCTCTGTAACCAAACTAATGGATCATTTGTTTGATAGAAGTCGATTTGCTGACACGCCTTCTAATGGCTAAGTTACAATAATTGAAGACTATAAAAACTTTGTCTACGATAAGTATGATCCTACATATTTGGTAGTATAATATATCCTATAAAGCGTTATTTGTTCAATTCAATGTTTGAGCTAAGCGGATTCCGTTCGATACATACACACAAACTAGGATTATTTTGTTTGGACTGCTAAACCCTGCGTAGCATTTACGGCCACGCGTTCAACTCCTCACATGTTATCTAAGGCAAAGGTTCTCAAACTTTTTGAGTGATAAATCTCTTTTAAAACTTTAAAAACATTTCGGACTCCCAAAATAATAATAAATCGATTTATATTTATTAATTTTTTGTTGCGCAATAAAATTTGTTCAAATGGCGAGCTTAATGCCGTATAGCATTCTCAACCAGCTAATTGTTAGATAAAAACAGAAAATGTTTGAAGGCAGTGGTAGTGAACATTCGTTACACAAACAAATGCGCCTATTTAATATAAATATCGTAATTATAAATATTGTACTAAATAATCCTATAAAATAATAATATATACTTATATAATATGTTATTATACACCTATTTAACTATTAAGTAATAATAATTTGAAAGATTTATGAACTTCAGAATTTAATGACAAAAAGATTTGTTACAGAGAATACTTTGAGTATAACTGACCTGTGCCCGTATCGAATTAGAAATATTACGCACTATCTTTTACCCGCGATTTCGTCTGCGTTTTTTTTTATGCAACTTAGAATGGCAAACAAGTTGACGGCCCACCTGATGGAAAGTGGTAAACGTCGCCTATAGACATGAACATTACCATAGACATAACAGAGTGTATTGTTTCGCCCATGATACCACCATGCGTTACCATTCCTGAGGACTCGGGTGTTATTCCTCCGTACCCAGTAAATTCATGCCATATCCCACCATTCAAACTGAAACACATTCATGCAAACACAACTGCATTACGGTTAAAACACGAATGGGACAGAGGTACCCAAGTAATCGACAAACTTGCACTAAGTACTCATTTTAAATTTGTAATAGAATACAAGTTTAAAATTTCAATCACAGCTATTATTTAAACAAAAAATAACAATATCTGAACTCAAAACGCGTGAGAAAATTATATATTTATCCAAATATTTTATTTAGAAAATATCCCACGCTTGATTGTCTGGCATCTATTTATATCTATATATCCGTTATCGATTTATCATTTTAAATCAATATTACATTTGTGTATCAAAAGCAAATATGTAAAAAGCTGTCGTCACGTAATAACTTTCTTAAAGGCCCTATATGTATATGAAATTCTTAATGGATGATAATGGAATGGTAACCTTACTTACGCTATAGGTATACGCTGGCGGGGTACCAGTGAAAATGAAAGTAGGTCAGTTGACCCATCGTAATGAATTAATTAGGGAATAACCACGATGATTTCTAGGAGGAACCACGTGGATGTTAACCTAATAGTGTATATTACTAGTAATGGAGTGAGTGAGCTCCCTGTCAAAGTTTTTTTCAAGGAACTACAGTATGGGGTTCTTCAATAAAGAGGTAAAGAAGTTTCTTCAGGATCTGCAACGCGCACGTAATGGCCGTAGTATTGTATGCATTCAAAGGCTGCGGTAACCGCTCACCATCTGGTAGGCAGTATGGTTGTTTGCCATCTTATTAGTATAAAAAAAATTTTGCTGTCTGACTCCATTACTGATATTTTCTTTCCCCTCAGTATATGGAGTTGGTAAACAAATATACCATATAATCTGCTTGCTTGCCCATATCTGCACTTTCTTAAGAAGTATTTACTTACTTTAGTTGAGACTTGGCAATCGTATAATATTAGTTACAATTACACTAAGCAATTAAGTGCAACGGTAACATTTGTTTATTAGAAAATAACTAACTAATATAGTTTATCTTAAAAGCTAAAACTACAGTAAAGTTTCTTCAGGATCGGCAATGCGCACCTGATACTCCTAAGCGTTACAAACGTCCATAGGCTACAATCATTGTTTACCATCACACAGGCTATGTGCTTGTTTGCCACCTCCGTGGTATAAAAAAGCAATATAAAACAACTTATAATCTATTATCTAAAGCAACTCTTTCCGGGTAATTATTGCTGAAAAACTTGCTCGCCTACCTTTATGCTCATCATCATCATACTACTACTATAAGGAACGGTCCTCAGCCACCTGCATCCATTGACTCCCTGCAATGCATTTGAAGTCGTCTTATATTGCGTTTGCTCATGCCCCGTATGAGTTACTCTACTTAAAAACCTTTCTTTCTTTGAACAGTTCTTCGTGCTATGTGTCTATCTCATTACCACTTCAGCTTGTTTATCCTTGGAGCTATATCAGTCACTTTGGTTCTTTTGCAAATATTCTCATTTCGGATTCTGTCACGCAAAGAAATCTTAACTTAGCCCTATTATACTACCATACATTAATGCACATAATTATTCTTAAATTATGTTATTACAGTTAGCAATTAATAAAAAGTAAACGAAACATTAAATATCCAAGCAAATTACGAACAATTGCTGTTATCAAATATAAAAATCTGCAACTGTACTCTGATTGTAAAAGAATAGACGTGAACATACTTGTAGTTATATACAAGTAGCAGTACAATCATATTATTATGCGGAACATTTTAGCTGACATGTGAATGATACCCGTATCGAAGAAAGATCAAGATCCAGAATGTTTGATTAGCAATACAACTGGTCTATTAGAGTATAATAATGGTGAAAGGTTTATTGTTCTCAATTCCCATCAAATCAACTTAATAATTTGATCCATATCAAAATAAGTATATATACGAAACGTTGTATTTTATTTTCTTAATGCATTGTTCTAGCTCTGGACTAATGCGAAGTGTTAGCATAATTACTCCATATATGAAGAACAGTGAAGTATGACCATATTGTAAAAGTAAAATAGATAAAATAAATACTCTAGCCCCATATACCCTATTTTTAATTCAATATTTCTTAGTTTATACATATAATGGCATGACACTCAATAAAAAAGTATATATTTCAAACAAATAATCGTGTTAATTTACTAATTTTCAAACTTAGATTCTTTATAACAATAAAACAAAATATATATTTATATGTATATAGATAGATAAGGTACTGAAATGACGTGTTCCGAGCCAAATTACCTGTGATATTTTTTAATAAATGTTAGTGGTTCAAACAATGGGGACAGCGCATACGCAGCCCCCACACACAAAAATTACGCGATCGATTTATCCTCATTAGGGATAATCGCAGAGGTCAACCCAACCGCAGTTAGGTCTCACCCTGGGGGAAGCACCTTCTTGATCACGGTATCCCCATCGCTTGTTATTTTCATAACTTTCACTTGGAGCATGTAGGTACATCATTCAGTGTAAGAAAATCTTAATATCTCGTACTACAAATTATACAGCGACATCTATTGGCAGCAATAACAAATAACAATATTTACTAATAAAATACTACAGAAACTATTATAAAAGAAAGTGGAAGCAAATAAAAATATTAAACAAAGTATCGGAAGAAGAAAATCATAACTATAAAAAAATTGCTCACGACTGTGTTTCCGGTGTAGTGAATATAGATTATACTTGTTAAAAATATTCGCATTTTGTTTAACAGGCAGACTATAATCTACCGCCTTTTTGTTACTCAGAAAAAGATCTGTACATAGCTGATTGATTTTATTTCTGTAGCGATAACGTTTGAAAATTCAAACGGAGAATTATCCAAACTTTATTTTTAGAAGCAAATTATATAAAATATTGATATTTTTATAAGTAATAGATAATACTGAGAAGTAATAATTTTCAGTTTTTAAGTTAGACCTTCAACAAAGCAGCAGTGAAAACCGAATCCAATTTTGTGTCCGGAACAAACATTCAGACAGACAGGCAAAATATTTTAAAAATATTGTTTTTTCTATTATTCTTATTAATATCCCTCATGTCAATTTTTTTTCAAATATCTCGCATGTACTCGTACAGGCATTGTTTAGATACAATTTTATTATATTATTAGTAAGATACATATTAATTAATAAGAATAAATAAGAACAGAATGCAATTTATAAAATTGTCCAATGGCGCTCAAAGATTAAAAATTTAAAATAAATATTAGCTTCAAATTTATACAAAATATATTTATCCACTGCAGCAAACACATTCATGAATATCTCTAAAACTTAATATAAGTACATAACCAAAATCATATTACTTAAAAATATGTATAAATGTGAAATATTAGTTTGCAACACCCTATTGTGTTTATATTTATTTTATGGTACTTTAGAAATAATAACTATATTTTCCAAATATCTGTATTTAGCACAAATAACTGAGAAACTTCTGAATCATGATTTATTAGAAGATTATATTGCATAAAAAAATAATATATTTTAATTTCAATTAGAACGTAAAGCTTTAAAGAAAATTTCAATTATTAATACTCTAATTATTTTCTTTACCTGTAGTAAAGTTCTCTATTTATTACAAATAATTAAACATGTAACAATATTATCCTACGTGTAAAATTACGTTATCTTTCTACCGTCCAATTTAAAATATCCTATTAAGATCACGTGGACAACCCATAATGTCTAGATTCAAGCTAAGTGAGATTGATTCAATTTCCAAATTGCTCTAACTGATAATTGAGCTCGAAACCTCATTTACGCAAAGCAACATGCCTTAGTATTCGTATTTCTTTCATTCATTTATACACAAAAAGTACAAAAATCTCTAGTCGAGATCCGTGATTTCACGGACAACTAATTTGATCCCTTTACTGTTTCACCAAACGATTGTGTATGAACAATGCTGAGAGAAAAACCATTGAGGATAGACAAAGCATACATGAGCTCCGTGACAAATCGTCGGAACGAATGAGGTTCCTGTCATTGTCTACTGGATGAACTACCGTGAACTGCAGGTTCACTGGAACTTCAATCGCCAATCATAAGTTCCCACGCTTACTATTTGCAAACACGAGTGTTACACAGTTACACACAAACATAATTTGTCATGAATATTTAAAAAAATAGGAAAAAATAAAATGTCCTTCAAATGTATATTATAAATTATACAACTAAGTACATCAAATTACAAGTGGGCATCTATTAATTAGACTCGTAAAAGCAGGGCTCCAAATTATATAACTAACAGGTAATTATCCCTAAGAGTTTTTCCTGTAATGAAATTGTCCTCTCTTGTATAAAAATTGTATATTATTAATATTTTTTTATGTAACTTAGAATGGTAAACAAGCTGACGGCTACCTGATGGAAAGTGGTAACCGTCGCCTATAGACATGAGCTGTACCATGGACATAACAGAATATACAGTTTCGCCCATGATATCCCCCATGCGTTGCCATTCCTAAGGACTCAGGTGTTATTCCTTTGTACCCTGTAAATTCACTGCTAAATCCCACCCTTCAAACCCAAATACAGCCATGCAAACACAACTGCTTCACAATAGAAACATGAATGGGACAAAGGTGCCCAAGCAAACGAATTTTGTACAAAGTTTAGTATAATAATATATTTTATTTATATCCATATTATACTCAGTAATATTCCTACAATTACTATTGAAAATAGGTACATAATTTTATGTCAGTCGAATACTTGAATTCTATGGAACTATGCCGATGTATGTAATATGGCATGCATCGGCTTCACAACATTAAACTATAATTTGCAATATACAAGGTAAGATAGTGCTCCTGGGTATCCTGTTTGTGACACTACACGATACGCTACTTGCTTTTCTGTATTTTGAAAAAAATCAATATTGTAAAAATGTTACGGACGTTCTACTACATACCTATATTAATATACCTGTAACATAACATGTTAAAATCTTCTGAGTTCGAGTTTAAAATTTTTAAAATGAGATTAATACACTTAATCCTAATGATACAGGGAAAGGGATTGTTAGTAACGGGATCTAACAGCCCTATTCCTAGCAACATACTCTATCATGACGACCTCCACGCGGTTTCCCCTGGAAACCATCGTGGTTAATTCTTGTGGAATTCGTCACGAAGGGCTAACTGACCTGCTTTCATCGTCACCTATCATCTGTCACTGGCGCCCCACCATCTTATACTGGTACAGCGCAGGAATACCATTCCATTATAATTTATAAAAAAAAAATCCTACTAATATGTAGATACTTTATATGTATGAATAACATTAAAATCTCATCTAAGAAGTTTTCTTTTGCTTTATTATTACATTGTCACAATGGTATTGCATTGCGATACATCTCGATCCGTATACTTACAGAAGCAGGGCAAAGTTCACCACAAGCCAACAAGGCATTTATTTTCATCGCGTGCCCAGAAGCGCGTCGGACTCTTTTGTTCAAAAAAAAAAATAAAAGAGAGAAAAGAAGCCAAACCCCCGTAAGTAGGGCGACAAATTTAGCCTTTTTCGTTGTGTCATTATATTTAAATGCAGCGAGGTGTCGGCACATCTCACTAAAGTAAAATCACCTGTCGCCAACTCGACCATACCAAAACAGGTTGTAACTCTTGGAGTAGAAGAAATATTTTCGCTGAGCAAAATAAAATCACAGTTAAAGTTCCGCTTAAATAGAGCGATAATTTAGATCTAGACGGTGATCAAAGAAACTTAGACCGTGTTATTACAGAATAACAGTATATTTTTCTTTGTTTGGATGTTGTTCTTTATTGAACAATAGCGTAAGTAGTTGGATTAGGGCGAGGGGAAACACGGTGTCAGCGTCAAGCGTTTTGTGTTGTATTGTCCTCGGTGCTACTTTTAAAGGAGCTTAAAACCTCGAAGCGTCTTGATTTTTTTTCTATGCAAGCCATTTTGTTCCTTATCTGTGCAACCTGTGGGACCAGCATTGGATGCTAGAAAAATTGGTTTGGGACTTTGGGACCGTGTAAATCCTATAATCTATATTATATCACACTGGAAAGGTAGTTGTAGAAAACATGTAACAAAAACTTTATTTCTTTTATGTAGTCAGGGCTAGATGTTAAATTGGTTAATATGATTTTGTTATAAAGCTTTATTAAGAACCAAAATCCTTTGATTATTTATTAATTATTCATGTGATTTTATAATTTTAAGTTCTCGAATACATTTCCAACAAAAAATTCTGAATTCATTCATTGTCATGAATATCACGTAATATATAAAAGTTCAGTAGGATTAAGAACTTTTTCCTTTTTAATATCGTTTCAAAAATTCGCACACAAACTATTATTATTATTATCCAAAATACGAATATTGAACAAAAGTTCCTTTGAATTTGTTAAAAATATAACATTTATGGTCATCAAAACAACACTTAGTTCCACCGTGTTACTCAAAATCAAGTAGTCGTGTGTGGGCATGGGACATCAGCACCTACATTTTAGTCATGGTCATTATTTCGGTCACGAATTCAATATAAATCTCCATTAAGTATTGAATCGCACATTATTATAAGAAAAAATTAAATAACTAAAAATGTGATTAACACAAGCGTGAGAAACATAAATAGTACTACTAAATATTGTACAAGATTCATTCATATAGCGTATAATCAAGAATATAAGATCAAGATAGTATCGAGATTTGTGCATAATGTGATGTTTTCATAATCTCATTACCATTATAATTATATCATCATGTATAAATGTAACACGTCAATACTGGCCACAGATTTCTCCCCATATAATCAAGATATAGCCTACTATTGTCACATTGGTCATACGGCCTGGTATATAGTTT
Source organism: Galleria mellonella (assembly GCF_026898425.1). Lineage (NCBI taxonomy): Eukaryota > Metazoa > Arthropoda > Insecta > Lepidoptera > Pyralidae > Galleria > Galleria mellonella. The sequence continues at coordinate 4,402,398 of NW_026442042.1, read as the reverse complement.
TATTTTATTCTTTTATCTTGCATTGGTATATGGTGCAAAAGAATGAGGGCACATTATATTTTTACTACATTATCAATCAGAGCGAAACATCAGCAGAACTGATCAATATTACTTTTCACACAATTTACACCAATTTTTCAAACATATACATAAATGAATTGTTATTATAGATACAAATAATAGATAATAAATAATTTATAGTGCGATTAGACGAATTCTGAAAATATCCTATGAACTTTAATTATGAAATAAATAAGTACACAGAAGATATTTCAGAATTACCGACTATTGTGTTAAACAATCAAAACAGCCACACAGCAGTCTATTATGAAATGCTCTTGTTCGGCTGTGAGCAGAAGTAGATGGAGACGCATTGCGAGGACCTCAATCGCGAAGGAGGGCCTCATCGACGATCCACTATCATCATAAAAACCACAACCGCTCTGTCAAGAGTTTACAACTGAAAAGAGTGAGAGAGTTATTGCTATTTTAAACACCACTTTAAATAATAACCTACTCATATCGTTATCGAAAAAGTTTAGAATTTTACTGAATACTTGAGCCAGAATGGCTTAATTTAAAGAATAATCTTGTACATGCCTACTGCTAGTCATAATTTACGGTAGCTAAGTACCAGAAAGCGGTCTTATACTGCAGGCTATATGAAAAATTCTAAATCTTTCGCGAGCCAAGTTAAACTTTCAATGAGTTAGAAAGTTTAAAACTAGGACATCCGCATCTGTGTTGCATGAAGGATTGGTGCAACGTCGTTGTGCAGAGTCCGATCTAGGACGGAAAAGAGGAGCCGGGCAAATAACTAAAACGGTAAAATTGATAGCTGCTGACTGTTAAAATGGACGACAAATATTATTTTTATCTAGAGAGGAAAAATTGCTAAAACAGGCTGTGATTGCTGGATGACAGCAGAAATATATAACGTTATTTAATTATAAGCTAGGTGGATACAAATAGAGCATTATTGTACGGTATTTTATAGAGATAATTTGATTTTATACAGAAGGCATAAAATTATATGATTTAAATTGGTTTTATACAGAAGGCCTAAAATTATATGATTTGCCAGTGAAATGTCCAAGTTCATGGCTGTGATTTATTATTTTACTTTATTTGATTACATTTTTTTATGCAACTTAGAATGGTAAAGAAGCTGATGGCCCACTTGATGGAAAGTGATAACCATCGCCTAAAGACAAATACCAAATCATAAACGAGACAGGGATAGAATTGATAGTACAAATATAGTATAAAGTACTGGGATTCAACAACATCTAATCTTTTAAGATGCAAGGTTCTACTAGTTAGTACTTGAATAATTTGTCTCATGAACACCTTGTTCCAACCGCTTTAAAAATTCCAAATACTTACGTAGATAGATAACTCTGTTGACATGTTTCTTTGTAACTGGCGATCCGGTCTTGTTTTATCTGTGTGTACATTTCGTTCGGTCAACATACATCTGTATCATCGCGCTAATCTCAATCTAATCTGACGCGCGGCGGAAACTTCTTAAAAAGTCCTCGGCGCGCTATAAGTGAATATTTGTATGTATAAATTGTATTTATTGAATACTTGTATATAAAATGTATTATATGTAATATGTATACAAATATATTAACAATCAAATTAATTTTTAGAACTGGTATAATAGAATTAAATGAAACTGCTACAAATAGTCATTATCTTACTATATATTTTAAATTAATATGACATGACTTCAATTTTTTTTTTTTATACGTAATGCTCTTTCTTTGTCTTCTTCTGTTGTTCTAAATATCCACTTTAAATGTAGCTTACGAAGTTTAACTTTCATTGACAGTATTATATCTATAATGTCACAATATAAGCGCTTATGCTGTAATGTCAAAAAACTAATAACGTATACTACCATCATATCAGCTATTTACCGTCCACAGCTAAACTTAGGCCTCCAGCTTGAGGAGGGTAATACTGTAATCAAATTTAAATTTAGTTTCCTAATTCAGCATCTTTTATCTATAACGCTTTAAATATTTTTAATGTGTATTTTTTACAAATGAAAAAAACTCAAAAGTATAATAAATAAAATAAATATTTCAATATTAAACCATTTAATCTTAAACCTTTAAACTTCACAATACACATTTTTTACGACTTTTCAATGATAAAGTCGTTGAATAGTCGTAAAACATTCATTGTTTATTTTGTAATAAAGTCACGAAAGTCTTATTTAAAATTTTATATCTCATCTAAAATACAAAATATTCATTTTCTCTGGTAATCACATTCACAATGAAATAAATATAAATCAATTGAAGAATGTATATATAAGCGCATCTTTTCATAACGGTTGCATCTATTTGGCTATTTTTTTTTTGTTTGTAGTAGACAAGGTTCAGTAGAAGGAAAATAAAAAAAAATCGCACAGCAAAGTTAAAAGTGTAGATTAAAACGTCTCCATATATATGATTGAAAGAATCAACAGACTGACGTTCAGTTATTTAGCATTTACAACCAACTTCAAAAAGAAGAAAGTTCTCAAATTGGATTTTATATTTTTTTTTATGATTATTACCTCATAACTCTGTCAGTTGAAATAAATTTAGACAATTATTTTTTAATCAAAATAACTACTGTTGTCACAGTTAAAGTCGGCTTTTTGTGAAACACAATCTTAATTATTATTTTTCATATAGCCATATAAATCAGATAACTAGTTGAATATAAATACATAACAAAACAATATATATATATATATATATTTCTAATAATAACAAAATGTATATAAAATTCAACAAGTGCCGATAATCACGACTGTTAAATTATAAAATCATTTTATCTCTACAAATAGCATACTTTCTCAAAAAAATTATTAACTTTCCCACGTATCAGCTTTATGAACAACGCCGCTCGTCGATTGACATTTATTCTCTGTGATTATCGACAGTTGTAATTACCCATCATTGGCGACCTAAAGCTCTTTCTAACGCAAAAACTCAATTCTCGTTAATTGTTCTTAATTGCGGAGACGAGACGAGCACCGCACTGCATCCGCTATGAATATCGTGAGACGCTCGATTTTTTTATAGTACTGATAATTTTTTAAATAACGATTATGTTAAATTATATACATTTATATAGCTAAGTGTAACATATGGTGATGATTATCATGTCGGTCTATTGATTGACATAAATTTCAAAATCGCGGCTCAAAATTAATGAAAAGAATATGCCAACTTCAAAAAGGAGAAGTTTCTCAAATTCTTAAATTTTAAGTCAATCTGAATACAAAATCATAATTATCTTCGCATTTGATAAACTTTCATGTTTTATTAGCTGAACAGATTTTTATTATATTTAATTTATAGATACACTTTATTCTAAATTAAATAAAATAATGTATATTTTTTGAGTGAAGGTGAAAGGCAATGGGGCCGCTAGTCTCCGGTACAAAAACGTTTAAATAAATTCTTCGCAAATCAACATGAAAACTAACACGCTAATACCTTAAGAAACTAGAATAATACTTATTCCTTACACAGCCTACAAGATCGGATCCGCTGCCGATAACCGTGGATAGCTATTTTTAAAAGACCGCTTAACTTTTTTTTCTGGTGCGGAGATGCGCGCGCGCACCTGCCGTTTGCCCGCGAGGCTGATTGGTCGTTGCTTCAAGTCAATAACATCTAACTCCCGGCCACCCTCATGTCTACACGTTTTTTTTTCTTATCTTGTTTTACAATTGAGTTGTGAACTTGAAATATTGCATATATTTTACATGTTTTTGATAAATTACATACCTATATTTAGTATTTGTTATTATCTTATTTGCCTTTTTTTAAAGTACAAGTAATCTTTCCTAGTAAATAATAAAACTATACATGAAAAAAAAAGTTTATTTATTTGTTTATCCATCACCATAAAATTTGTCATTCATGTATTTGCCAAAGAAATAAACTTGTCATTACATTTTCATCCTTTAAAAAAATACCTACATCATATTTGATATCATTTGTACATTTTAAAGCCATTCACAAAATATATGTCGTTAAAGATGGTCTAATTAAATATGTAATATCAGGACTTAAAAATATCAGTTAAGACATTCAAATCGATAGAAAACAATGAGTTTTTTATTGTCCATTTCTGGTACCAATATGGAACACTTCAATATTGAATCGGTTCTTTATTTGTAAGAGTAAAGTATTAAATTATAAGATACAGACTTCTTAAGACAAGAATGAGTACAATGGCGAAATTATCCCATAAAAGGGATTTCTTCCAGTCAACCTTTGAATGTCTGATATAAATTGTGAATTGGTGGTAATAAAAAAAATTATAGATAATAGAAAAATAATAGGTGTTACAGTTACAACACGAGCACAACATGGATACTGGACAACATAACACATCTAAATGATACCTAATACATCTAAAAGGATTATAACTCTATGCATAACACTTCTAATATTCTTAGTAAGATTGTATTACTAATTTGTAAATTATCCGTTGTTTTACTTTCATTTTCATTGTCTATTTTTTCTCATTATATTTTTTTTTATTCTGGTTTCTCACTCTATTTAATTCAATTTTCTCAGTGTTGAAGGCCTGCTTATATAACAAATAGATATCATTTCCTTATTATTTAACATACTAACTTTCTTTAAAAGATACCCAATAAATACGTGACAAATAACAGACAGATCAAAATATTTATTATATTGAATGCATTAGTCTTCGATACTAATCAGGCTACTTGATCTCAGCTCAAATTCTGTGTGTACGAATGATAAAAAAAACTAACGGACCATAGAGTTTTGAAACACTTATAGATTGACAATTACTGATAACATTTAGCTGCTACCTTGTCTATGGTAAGCCATTAAACAAATGGACAGCTATACGAAGGCAAATTGATTATTATGATAAGTCACTTTGACTCGGACAACAAATGAAAAAAAAAATACAGCTGATTAACTTATATTAGGATGCTTGCTTCTTTTATTTGTGCTTCAATTGGCTGCATAATCTTCTTGTGGACTTAAATATTATAGTTGGAGTGCGAGTCTATTACTGTGGAGACAATCGCGGACAGAACATTTTTATTTTTTAAATTTATTTAACTGCGACTTCATTTGTTATTCCGTTAGGGGTACGTAGTAAAATTGAAGTCAATTTAGCAGTATCTTATCATAACATAGAAGAGCTTTGTAATAGACAATACATTAAAACTAAAAGAACTAAATTTATGTAACAAGTAATGACATCGCCTCTTTTGTCATTACTCATATATGCTGTGATCAATATAGTCAAATTTAAGAATAACATAAATATTTTTGCCATAACATTATTCTATATTAAAACATAGAGAATTTTCATTGCAATTTATTGCAAAATACACAAGCGAAATCACGGCATATAGCTCGTATAATAATTTCAATACTCGTATAATAATTTTAAAAATAAATAAATACTGATAAAATATATTGCAAAATGAATTCACATATATACTTAAAATTTACTATTAAATTTTATTACTATTATGTTGGTCAGTAAAAACTTCCAACCAGTCAAAAGTATGATTGGAAAAACAGCCAAAACTACTTCTAACTGGTTAATATTTTTAACTGTAACCATTTTTTAAAGTTGTCAGCAAATAATAAAGAATCTGTTAAATTTATTTATTATCTCTTGGATATCGTTAATCGTTTTATTTCACTGAATGATCAGTACAAGTATTCTATACCATCAAACTTAAATATGCTACCGGACTCTGGTTCGAATGCCAAAGTCTTCCGATACTATCGCCATTTGACGGCCACCAGCTGCAACAGGAATGTGTTCTTGTACTTCGAATGTTTTTACATTTGCCGCTCCTTATATCGTATATCTAACAGGTAAACTAAGAACTGACGGATATAAAATGTTGAAACTCTAATTATTTCAGTTATGGATGAAATACCATCGAATTTGAGTCACTTTATTGTTTTTATTAGGTAAACAAAACACATTGACGACCTTAGCGTGCAGCGGTCTCTTTGTGAAACTTTCCGATGAGATTCCGCATTCTAAATTCAAACCTTTTAAAATTCTAATGTGCCACAGAAACACCTTTTCCAGTACATCAATGCATTGTATTCATTTCAATATTCATATATATATATATATATATATATATATATATATATATATATATATATATATATATATATATATATATATATATATATATATATATATATATATATATATATATATATATATATATATATATATATATATTTTAAGTTAAATATTATATGTTTATAATTACAACACAATATTAAGAACAGGTCACCTTGTAACTAATTCTTGAATGTGCTTCTCTTTGTTAATTCACAATTCAAATAAACTATTGAAATGGAACCTCAAGATATTCAATCATTCCGACTGTCAATAACAATTGTTCTGATACTGGCTTAATGGTAACCTATACACATACAACACTCAACCAGCACAGAGACTGTATCATATAATAAATAAGATTAGACACCGATAAGAAACAAAATTAATCCATGTAACGGGGGGAAAGGGATTGTTAGAAATGGAGTTTGACATTGCTGGCAATATGGCCTATCAGGTCGACCTCCGCATGGTTCCTCCTGGAAACCATCGTAAAGAATTCTTTTCAATTCAGGCTAAATGACCTGCTTCATCCTCACCTATCATCCCTCACTGGTGCCCCGCCGGTGTATACCAATAGCGCAGGTAGGGTTACCATTTCATTATCATCCATTAAAAAAAAACATGTAACGGCGGTAGGCTCACCCTCGACTACAAGTATATTGGATTCTACGAGTAATATGCTCGGCAAAATATGGGTATGTCAAGTATTACATTCACAACAATGGCAACGGTGAACAAATGCCTATGCTTACACAGCATCATCTAGCCCCAAACAAAGCAAAGCTTACCCTATATAATTAATATGTACTAGACAATTAATAAAAAAAGATATTCCTGAATACAAACGTTTGTAACGTGCGGGAATCGAGTCTGCGACCATCGGAAGATGATCACCAAAATATTATAAAATGGATTTTTTTTTTACTTCTTATCATCTTAATTCTATTGTCATGTAATTTGATATATCTATACGTATATAGTATTTGGCATAGAGAAGTATAGATAAAAGTACACCGGAATAGGTAGTAAATTTTATTATAACAGTTGTCCCAAACTCGTTCGTCCACTATACTTTATATTGTTCTCTATAGATAAATTCTGTTACATCATGCATGTGTAATGTGACCCTATTGTTTTTGTTTCTATTGTCTGCTTTTCTATTAGATTTGGTTACGAAACTGTATGCACGTATCGGCTTTGTTCACGATTTCTTTCGTGTGATAGTTATTTGTATTATTTTGATATTAATTTTCAAATAGAATAAAGCGTTCATTAAAATATATGATTAATACAACAACACAATCAGTGTCTATTATTTCAACCGATGGTGGTGCCCTCTAATATCAAGAGTTTCAATTACGCTTTCATTGTACATGAAATGGCGTGGAAGTGATGTGGCATATCTATAGAAATTCTTCTGTAACAATATCTATGATATTATTTCTTTATTATTATTACTTCAGCTGTTAACTGTCCACTGCTGAAGATAAGCCTTCCCCATAAAAGGAGTTTTACCAGTGCCTTACTTGGTAGGCAGGTTGCCAACCGCACTTAGGATTTTACAGATGTTTTAAAAGGGACGCTGCTGCTCATCCTACGCCCTCCCTTGTAAGAGGCGACTAATCTTACAACACCCACAGGATAGGAAGAGATGGCCTATTCTATGCCGGAACACACATGACGATAATATCTATGATAGTACCAATTCCATTTTTAGAACTTATATTAAAAAATAATACGATTTCTAAATACATGTATAACAGGAAATTAACAAACTCGCCGTGTTTGCACTTTTCGACAATTGTTTTGACTTCATCCGGAAGTCTTCTTCAAGAGGCGTACGGCATTTTGGATCACATCGCCAGAGGGAGACTTTGTACAAAAGCCGTTTACTTGAGCACCTCTGTCCCATTCGTGTTTCTACCGTGAAGCAGTTATGTTTGCATGGCTGTGTTTCGGTTTGAAGCGTGGGATATGACAGTGAATTTACAGGGTATAGAGGAATAACACCTGAGTCCTCAGGAATGACAACGCGTGAGGGGTATCATGGACGAAACAGTATACTCTGTTATGTCCATGATAGTGCTCATATCTATAGGCGACGGTTACCATTTTCCATCATGTGGGCCATCAGCTTGTTTGCCATTCTAAGTTGCATTAAAAAAACTTGCACTCATACCAACCGCATGCTGCTACGCCCCCTGGAGAAAATTTCCAGACGAAATCGAAACAATTAGCAGAAAAAGCAAACACTGTCAGTTCATTAATTTTTCATTATATATGTATATAGGACATAGTACCGATATCGTTTAAGTAATAAATACTGAAACCCAAAAATGTATTATTCGTTTAAATTCTTTACTTACAGTCACATTTATTAAATTACCAGTTGTAAACTCTTTGCGATATCGTCAGGAATGTTTTATCTTTAACAGAATTGCTTTCGTGATGAGCACTTTCTCAAATGGCAAGTAATACATAAAATGGCCGCATGCCATTCAGTCGCTGTTAATAATAAATAAATGCGAACCACTTTGTAAGATGTCCCGTAAAACCTCGTTTTTTATTCCAATTTTATCGCAATATGACCTAATAAAATACATAATTTTACTGAATATCGATATTAATTAAAATTATTTATTTTATTTGATTAAATGATATTTGGGCATTCGTGCGGTGGTTTGCCCTTGCCGATTGGGTAGTTTCAAGTTTATTTTACTGGATTTGCAATAATAACGAATTTGTTGTTGTTTTGGATACGATTTTATTATGTGAGCAACTGAACTATATAAATTTACAATATTTTGAATATCAACTCTTCGTTTCAACGAAGAGGTGACGGTATATAATGACGTGAATGTGGCTGCTGATTAGTAGGTCGTCGCAATTTGCTTCACACTTCACGATCCTTGCAGCAACCATAGATTATGCAATAACAAATGGTAGTTTATATTGGAATATAGATTAATCTACATTATTTTTAACTTTTATTTTTAAAATACTATATAACGTTCAAAATAAGCGAATACAAAACAAAACAGCTAAACGGACAACCTCTTTTAATTCGAAAATCTAAAACAATAAACGTAAAGTAATAATTTCTATGATTTTAAAGATTTTTTTATGTCATGTACTAATATAGAATGTACTGATCATATAGTAAAAAACCACTATTACAAATTAAAAACTTATGCACATACGCTTTTCTTCTTTATAACAGGGCAAATACAAGTCAACAGCTGCCACTGACAGGTCATAAGCTGCCGCCGTCAACTGCTGTCAACTCATCCACTGACCCCAAGAAACAATCGTTAACACGTGCTGTGCAGATTCTATTGTTATAATAACATTATTGGATTCCAATTTCAACATTCGACAGATACTAGAGACAGTTCCCTTTTAGAGAACTCAAGTTCTACAATTTTGCTAGTGTTCTTAAGCCCGGTTTACATTACTCTAATTAAATTGTGTTCCACAAAAAAAAACCGCTTTTAATTGTGGCATAACTAATTATTTTTATTGAAAAACTAAGCTATTGAACAGATTTTTATAATATTTCTATGGGGCCAAATAAACATATCGAAGTAAGTATATCCTTTTAGAAAAAAAAAGAATTTTCGGAATCGGTTTACAACTGACGGAGTTATAAGTTAACAAATATAAAAAATATATACAATCAAATTGAGTACCTTCTACTTTTTTAAATTGGTTGAAAATACTCTCATCTCTTTTGTAATACTTGAATGCGAATGTTTCATAATTAGAATTCTACTAATACAAATAATACTAAATCACTAGAAAGCTAAGCCATAAAGCCATTTATACGGTTCAACTAAAGCAGGGTTTCTCAAAGTGAGGTACGCGTAACACTTGGGGTACACCAGTAAATCATAGGGGTACGAGACAAAACGTTTACGTAATGGCGAGAGCTTAACTGACTCGAACGCACACGCACACGTTCAAAATTTGCGCTAAAAAACAAACACACCCATCACACTAAATTGACTAAATAATACAAATAACATATGTCTATTGCTCTTTAGCACTTCTTTTTTAAGGAGTTCGCTCGGAAATCTAATAGGAGTACGTAGAGACGTAAGTTTGCAAAGTCCTCTACTAAAGCATTCGTATGCCAGATATTACAGTAGGTTTACACGAGCGACACCTCATCAATGATGAAAATAAGACACGTGCAAGACCCCTACGGCTATTTGTCTTGAAAACCCTGAATGTTCATTCTTTTGACTATCTATCGCAGAAATCTTCAACATAAAAAAACTCGCATTTTCTGATTGTTACAAATGATATAATTCCATCATTTACAAAAAGATGACATTCAAAAACGCTAATCTCATCATAAACTGCACATTTTAACTGGTCGCAGCCCATATCTGAGTCAGCTGATAAACAGCCTAAACTCTGTATCACTTTATAGTCCATAAATAACTTGCAAATTGCTTTCTTAATTAGGTACCCAAAACCAGTTTTAGAGTTTATACCAATTTTGTTCGTTTAAAAGTACGTTATACATAATAAGAATTTTAATGGCACCATAACTTTAAATGATGTCTGTTAGTCGATGTATTTAAATATAAACTCGCTATATTGATTCAATTATGAGTCAATACTTCATTAATACATTTATTTAATTAATGGGTGTATGGATGAGACGCCTAATTATTTGTTTCGAAGTAGAATAGAGGCGTGGTCATGAATTTGCTGTTTCTTATTCGAACACATATAGACATTACGATACAGTCGTGGCCAGTTGTTATGAAATATAGAATTTTATTGCTATATTATTTAGGTGTCAGTTTATTACTGCGTAATTAAACATTATCTCAGGAATTTCATAAATAGATACACATAAAATGTTTCATTTTAAACGCGAATGATGGTAATAAAAATGAAACCAGTTTTTTTTTTAATATCTCTTTATTTATATGAGCATGATGTATATAAAAATGTCATAATAAAAACTAATAGATCATTAACATGCTAATTTTTAATCTGGGTCCCTTAAGAAAAACTTGATCGCACCTTATAAAGATTTTTGAAGTACCCAAGAGTACGGAAGATACTGATCTCATAGAAGTGATACATGTGAATTAAAAAATTTAAAAATTATTTATTTATTTATATGATTTTGTACATTCTCTTATAGTACCTATTGATATTAGGTTATAACAAAAATGTATACAGGCCTTATCCTTAATCTTAACCTTAATCCCTTAAAGGGACTTCTTCTAGTCAATCTTAAGAACTCGAAGAGAGAACGTGTTTATAGGGTTTGTATATGATTAAATTAGGGGCTCTAAGTAATTTTATTTTTTGGAAAAAAATGTACTTCAATATTTTTAAAATACGCAATCAAATTAATTTCAAAACTAGCATAAGATATATAAAAAAAAGACAAGTGAATTGACATCTGGTTAAAATAATATTTTTATTATTATCAATATATCAAGTCACTAATTGCCGAGTAATAGTCGAATACAGTAAAATTGATAGCTACCCAAACATCATTTCGAAAACTACCTTTGCTACCTACTACCCACGTGCTTGGATCAAATATGTACTCATACAACCTAACTGGTGGGCGTTAATTACATTAATCTAAACGGTGATGATCACCGCCATAAAAATACCGTTGTGTTTGTTTATTACGATCAGATAACGCCAGGTTTACGGTAGCTGTGGGAAGTATCTACAATACCACTATTTATTATTGATCAGAAAGATATCTCAACACGTTACATTGTCCGACACATTCTGTCCCTGTTTTAGTTCATCAATTAATTTATATTTTTATTTATTCTTTAAAACAAGACATGTATACAATTCCGAAAGCATTCTTCCTCAAGCAACCTTAAATTTTAAATTCTAAATTCTATTTACATAGATACACAAATAAATATTATACCTAAATACCAAATTTATTATTATTATTTCTCTCGTTAACTATCCACCACTGGACCCTTACCCATAAGGGAAGTTTTGCCAGTAGTTGCCACGCTTGACAGGTGAGTTGGTAACCGTTAGACTTTTAGACATGTTTTAAGAGGGACGCTGCTGACTTACACATATACAAAATATACAGTATATTGTGTATATATATAAGTATATTAGATATTTATATATTTGTCTGTGTATCTGTAAATATTAGTAGCCTATGAACGCCGGAGAACATGACTGTAAAGGGATGTAACACCCACAGTAATATGGAGCGAAAAATAATTTTACCAAAAAAGACTTTATACATGTGTCAATGAATATCTCTATCTCACTCATGTTTGCGACACCAAACAACTATATTGATGCCTAAATATTATGGTGCTGTAGATATTTACAACAATGACTATTTACCAAGTTGCATAAAAAATAAAAGATAATGTTCCATTTAAACCACCTTGTTTGCAACAAGAGGATGTATCTACATATAGAGTAATATCATAGTTTAAAAAAGATAAACCGATTTTAATTGCTATTTCTTTCTTGTAGCGATGTATTTTTGAGATTATTAAATATTAGTTACTTAAGGTAACGAAAGTATTTTAATGGACAGATTGAATTGTAGTCTATAAAATTGAGCCAATATCTCGAAATTATTCAAATTTTGTTATGATCTTTTTTTAAAAATATGTTATATATAGTTATAATAATCGTCAAAACAAGAAAATAATAATAATGATTCAAGCAAATGTGTTCAACGGTTATATCGTTCATATTATCAACATTTACGCCTCACCCGTTCTCTTGTAGATGGGCGATAATAACAACAAGGGACTGGCCGCAAGTGGATCTTAATAGTAGAGAGTGACACTTGTCAACGTATAACCATTCTTAGAAAATCTCACCTAATAAATATATTTACAAAAAATACAGATTTCGTAGTTCTGCTCTCTTCAAGCTAATGGATAAAGGAATATTTTATTATTTTTATTTTATTAATACTTCATGTTTAGACTGAAACAAAAAAGTTCTTTCATAGCAAAACTAAGTAATGATACTTACCCGGATGGGCATGGTTATACAAGGCTCCTTGCGCCATGCAACCATGAGTATGTTTTACTACGTGTAGAGGTGTAACCACATATAATCTCTTAAAGTGTCCTCAATAATTGACGCATCAAAGTAAATCTTAGAATTTTTATTATAGCAGTATGATACGGAATAAAGTATAGGAGTCTCATAATACCCATAATATACTGAGACATATACAAGTATGTATTATAAGATTCTACGAGGGATTTTCTCCGAGTAAATAAATTAATATAAGTACATCTTTGTATTAATTAAAGCTCTATTATTGTGGTGTCTAAGTACCGCAACACGCAATCACGCGATTCGAGTTGGGCAATTTCTAAAATGACATACTAATTGTTATTACAACTACTTATAGGTACATCTACAAATCATATTAAGTATGTACTATAATTTAGTTTATATTAAAAATATAGAACTAAGATAAATCAAGCATTCAGGAGTTCACAAAGGTACTACTACTAATAGAAAATGACATTAATATCCGATCGAGAAACAAACTAGGTTGTATTAATAGAAACCGGTTCCAAAAAATAACTACATATATTTTAATGAAATAAATTGCACTGCTTGCCGTACAAGAAACCTCTAAGTAGCTCAGCGATCTATAGAGAGAATTAGATATGCTTGGAATTTTACTATGTGATAGAATCTGAAATAAGGAAGGATATTGCCAGTAAAATAGTTTGAAAGATCAGCAGATTAAACAGGCAAAATGCCGGTCATTTAGAACTGCTAATCGACTAATCTTTGCAGCTCTCTTGGTAAATTTTTTCAGTTATAAAGAACTAATAAAATATTATCAAAAATTTTAAAATATGGTTAATTTAGTTATTTTTGCAGGTTTAAGGATAAAAACACGCTAAGTTGGAAGTCAAATTGAATTTCAAAATAATATATAAAGTTTCGCTCCTCAGTTCTGTTTCGTCTCTCTCTATCATTCACAAGTAGATTTAAAAAATATATATTTATACATAAATGTTTAAACCACTTCCCCACAATATAAAAAATATATATAATAAATACATATTTATGAAGACAGAATTATATCTACCGGACGAATGCTTGTTACTTTCTTATATCTCTAAAAATGCGTTTTTGTTCTTTTAGTGTATTTCATATGACTTTTTATATAATCAATATATGTATAAATAGACAATATCTGATAACTATTATTAGAACAATTTGTTCTTTGGACTGCTTGAATACATCTTTTTGTCGCTGCATTGGTTTTTGCCGACGATCAACGTCGACAATAGCGGCGCGTGACAGCTCGCGGGTGCGCTTTGCGCCTATCTACGCCAGACCATACCATATCTAACGGGGAAGGTAAAAAGACAGAAGCAAACAAACCAATTGAAACCTTACGTTCTTGCCTGAAAGCACATTTTAATAAAGGTACCTTTTAAATTAAACTGTAATTGCGTGACATCGAAAAAGTACTCTGTTGTTTGAGAAGTAGAAGTGACTTTTCATCGTATTAGATTTTAAGGATTTGTTTTGGTGTAACGAAATGATCGGGCGCTTCGCTCTCCGTAATAAAACGACACAATGGAACGGTCAATGTGTCTCGTGCCACAATTTTTGTTGTCCGACCCATGGGACGCTTATTTTTTGCTGAACAGCATTTTTTGAGTTTGTTGAAATCACGTAGTTGGATGATTTACAATGCGATGACAGCACGGGCATTTTGAGTGCAATAAACTTTTCGTAATTTATTATTATTTTTCTAGTGATCTAAAAAAGGAAAAGATTTTCAATTAAACTTTATTTTGTGCTGATAATGACTGATAATTCTTTTTCACTGCTGTGTTAGTCCTATATCAATATTCCTGATATATCCAGATTTTGAAATGTTATTTTTTAAGACAAAATTTTAAATAATAATAATTAACTAGTAATTTTAGATACATGGTATACATGTTATGAAATGAGCCGCCTCAATGGCTTTTTATTGCATTTGTTTGATCTTTAACTAATTACTATTTTAAATTAGTAACAGTATTATATAAATTCGTCATGTATTTTGGGTGGTCTCGTAAAACTACTAGTATAATATTATATAATCTGTGTTTAAAACCAAATAGGTAAATAAATCACTCTACTATACCGTACTGATAGAACGGAATACCATTTTATCTTATTATGGTAATAAATGGTCACATTATTGTAATAGAATTTACTTTTTGATTCTTTTAATGACTAGATCTACAATAAATTAAACTGATTAAATAATAAACAACACAAAATAATACAATTTCGATATTAGATAATTTAAGAAATAAATAATCTGAATAAAGTTGTATTACATTAACTTTATTCAGATTATTTATCTATTCCAGTCTGAACCTTCTTTTCAAGTACAATAAGGATTTTTTTAATATAATTTTCCTTTTTAATAATTACATAAATAGGTACAACTTATCCTATTAATTCCACTTATTATTATAAAACTATCTAAAAAAAAATGTTTGTGTTCATATTTACTTGTTTGTCTCTCAGTTGACGGTTGGACGAATATGAAAGAAATTTAGTACATAAATAGATATTTTTATAGATGTTTCACACAAGCAAAACTGTAATAAGCCCGTAGAGTTACAACTAATAACTAGTAAATTAAATATAAAAGATTATAAGTGTTTAATTTCAATATGTTCATAAAAAGTAACCGATTCTCTCATTAAATATAAGTTAGATAAGAATTGTACATACGATAATCAAACATTAGTATTCAGTTACAATATAAATATTACTTTTCAAAAATGCTACATTAGTATGTTGATGAAAACTCTAGTACAAAACAATTTCAACACCGAACGTAAAATCTTATTTCTCTGTGGAAAATAAGAAATCGCATTCCAGACAGCAACTTGACTCTTGAGAAAAATAGTTTTCTTTGAGTAAACTGACACAACTTCATAACAGGTTACGTAAATAGAATTTAGCTTGAACGAGTACTTCAGATATATACTTGCAATACATCAACATCACGAAGGAATATATACTTATCTAGCGTCATTTGTATCAATTAACTAGTTAATTTATTAAAGTTATAGTACACTAGTCTTTACCCGCGACTTCATCCGCATAACCAGAATAAACTGACTGGCTTAAATAAAAAATAATCATCACGCCTTATAACTTTACGAGTACAAGTAATAAGTATGCCAAATTTTATGTCTATTGACGGAGCTGTTTAACCATTAACTTATCAATAGTTAATTTATGTCAATTAACTGCCTAATTCATTTAGGAAATCATTAGGTATAGATGAACCCAAACATATCTCTTCTTCTAGGTATATAAATTTTGTCCTTAGCCTACCTAATGTAACTTTATTAAAAAGAAGACGTTAAATAATATAAAAAAATATATAATTATTTAAAATTATATTAAAACTATATACAAATCTATGTAAGTACATAGCCTGTGTATTATTTGACTATATACGTTTTTATACTCTGTAAAGTGTTCTAATAATTAAATAATTATACAAAAATCACAAACAAATATCCGACTGTTATATATTTTTTTCCAATTTATGTCAACCATATTAATTTAATGTATCATATATATTTAACTATTTAAATCATCTTAAATCACATAAATCCATCAAATACACTATTAATTATATATTATTATTTAATTAACTGTAATACTTATAACTAGAATAATCTATGATTGAACGGACAAATAAAACGTTGTTAACTATACGCCTGATAGTTAATTTTAAGCTTCTGCTCTTTAATTTTCCTATTACAGAAACCTGATTATGGTTATTAAAAGCTTTAATTAATATTTTGGGGCTGTTTAATCAAAATATATTATCAACGTTACCAGTCCCGTTTAATACCCTGTTTAAGCTTATCAAGTAGCGACGTAATTAAAAAATATAATACGAGTACACATAGAAAATAGCCATATACCTACCATAATAATGATTTATACATATTAGGTATAAAAAAAAAATGTTTAACAGAGAAGCATACAGCCGGTACTACTGAGTATGGGTACTTTATTTTCTCAATGAATGATAATAAAATGGTAACCCCGCTTGTGCTAACGGTATACGCTGGCGGGGTACCAGTGAGGATGGAAAAGTGATAAGTAAGGATGAAAGGGCAGGTCAGTTAGCCTATCGTGATGAATACACCTGGAATTCAGCACGATGATTTCCAGGGCGACCACGTGGAGGTCGACCTGATAAAGTATATTGCTAGCAATGGGACTGATAGTCTGCATTACTAACTATACCTTCCCTCCGGGTATGAGTACTGGATACGTATTGAAGTTCAATAAATAAATATATCTGGGTTATATTCATTTATTGAATCTCAATACACCTAGTCAGGACGACGAATGGGTAGCAGCGTCCCTCTTAAAACATCTCTAAAAGCCTAACTATGGTTGTCAACCCACCTGCCAAGTGTGACAACTACTGGCAAAACTCCTCTCATAGGGAAGGCTAATGTACAGTAGTGACAGGGCATATTTTTGATTAGGTATAAAAAGAATCACAGAAATTGGTTTAGTTGCGAAAATTACACAAAAAACGTTGTCGAATTGAGAACCTCTTCTTTTAAGTCAATTGAAAATAAGTTTACTAAACTTTCAATAAATTATATATGTTTAACGCAAACAAAGCAAAACAATACAAAGTATTCAAAAACCCTAAAATAAAGTAACCAATGTACATTTACAATTAGTATATTTATGATATATATTTAACAACATGATACTGTTGAAACCAATCTATAAAAAAAAAAAATTGCTTAACGCCCAACCTTTCTTAAATTAAAGCAATAAGGAAATAAAGACATTTCGTTTCTATTCACAATTCAAGAGGCGTAAACCCCTTCATTCAAAACTCGATTCGATCATCTTTTATTGTTACTGCGGGTCCCATTCAATTTATCGCGGGTTCAAATTTGGTAAAATAGAAAAACATCGTTGCCCTAACAACTCAGAAATATATAATATCACAATATAATGCAATTGCTTTACAAAAAAGAACATTTCAACCATATCAAAACACACCAATGAACAACGAGATATTTCGTAGACACATTAGACTAAAAAAAAATTATTTAGAACATAAAACCAAGTTTTGCGAGGTGTAATATTTTCTTTTGCAAAATACGGCAGCTACAGTCATCAGGACATTGATATGGGAATGGGATCAACACGGAAGTAAACTCTACTGATTACAAAAGAATCATTAAAATCACTTAATAAAAAGAAATAGAGACGAAAAAAAACAGCCTCTTCATTGTCATTTAAAAACTCTAGATATTCTAATATACAGCATGATAATAGAAAACGTTAATTTAATTAACACACATAAAAATATGTCAGGACTTATAAGCCGTATAAGTCCTGACATAGAATAGGCCACTCCTTCCTTTCCCGTGAGTGTCGTAAAAGACGACTAAGGAAACTTCCCAAACTTCCCCTCTTAAAACATTACCAAAAGCCAAACTGCTGTGACCAACCCGCCTGCCAAACGTGTCTACTACTAGCAAAATCCTCCTTATAGGCTTATCATGTGGCGGTAACTGTCAACGCCATTCGATTCTTTATTCACAATAAAACAAATATAACGCATTGGTCATGGCTGAAAAGAAGCCATATAGTATATTTAAAAAAAGAAAAAGAATGATTTGAATTTTTGCATACCATTCTTGTATCTCTTCGTGTAATGTTTTATAACTATAATTTTGTTATGTAAATAAATATAAAAAACACTAGTGGATCTATAAAAGTGGTATCATTTTGAAGTACGTCGTCTATTTTTTTTTTTTTTTTTTTAAATATACTATATGGCTTCTTTCCAGCCATGACCATAGGCTATGTTCTATGTTCAGCAGTGGACTGTTAAAGGCTGATACAACAACAAAAATATAAAAAATTAAAACTAATTTAAATAAAATTACGAATTTTTTACGCAAAAATTAAATAAAACTATTCTATTTTAAAATGTTAAAAACTACGACTACTCGTATAAGGGTGGCGCCACGTCTGTACAAGCTTTTAATCCACCCTCATTGTATACGAAGGCCTCTGACGTGGCTTACTGGACGACGGCTTTACGTGCCCTGCGAAGCATGAAACAAATGGCAATCATTTTTAAATTATCTGAACATGAAAAATTCAGGAGATTATGCAGAGAGTCTAACTTGTACCCTGAATGCAGGATAACATTATCCGACTGATATGTAACTACCGCTCAGTAGTATTTATTAATTTTTAAATAATACCGTGTATTATAATAAAGTAAAAAAAATCTGCTCACAT
Organism: Galleria mellonella; assembly: GCF_026898425.1. NCBI lineage: Eukaryota > Metazoa > Arthropoda > Insecta > Lepidoptera > Pyralidae > Galleria > Galleria mellonella. The sequence continues at coordinate 4,382,898 of NW_026442042.1, read as the reverse complement.
TTAATATTTATAAGTACATTAAACATATATTTGTAAGTACTTATAATTGTAAATTATAGTTGTACAATAAGAAATATAACTATAAATATTAACATACCTATACAGAAATACTTTCATTATCATCCATTATCTGTCCACTGCTGAACATAGGCCACCCCCATAGACTGCCATAAAAAACGATCCCGTGTTACCTGCATCCACTCTCCCTGCAAAGCATTCGAGGTCGTAACTTCATCTAGTGGGGGGTCGTCTTGCACTACGTTTGCTTGTACGGGCTCCCCACTGAAGAACCTTTCTTCCCCATCGGTTATCAATTCTTCGAGCTATGTGACCAGCCCATTGCCACTCCAGCTGGCTTATCATTCGGGCTATGTCGGTTACTTTGGTTCTTTTGCCGATATCCTCGTTTCGAATTTGTCATACAAAGAAACTCCGAGCATAGTTCTATCCATAATCCGCTGAGTAGTTTAGAGCTTTTGTATACATATATTTTGTATACAACCTGTCGGCAGAAATACCTTGAATTAATATTATTATATAACATATTAACATGCATTATATGCAATATACAGAATGAACTTTTGATTGTGTTATGTTATACTATATAAAAAAAAATTATACATTTTTATATTCAAAAAGTAAAATACAAAAATTCCAAACGAATTTATTCTTATAATAATAGTTAAAGCAAACTACGTATAACTCTAATATCTGATAACAATTTTCTCCCCTTATTAAACGCTAGCTTGCAACTTAGCTACAATATTTCAGATAAACCAACACAGAAGGTTTGCATTTAATTTTAGAAAGCACTTTTATCTGACAACGTCCAACGTGTAGTAGAAACAGCACGGTCGCTGGACAGTTTCACTGCCAATCGAGATGAAATTTGCATTTGCGTGCCGTCGACTGTTCGCCAATCCACTGATTTAAATACAGAGCACTGACTTCTATGTCGTGTTGTTTACATCTGTAAATTTTACTCACGCAAGTACATTACATAATTATCTTAAGTTGATTAACTGATCGATTGAATATAACTTAGAGTATTGTAAGTATGTTTACATTTTTTAATTGTAAAATAATATGTAAATAATTTCTTTATAAATTGTAATTGTAATGTGTACTTACGAAACTCTTACTAAGAAAATGTTTACAATTGCGTACTTATAGTAAGTTAAACTAAACGATCAACGACAGTAATCAAACAGTGAGTTAGTAGTTACAATGTAAGAACAAATGTTTACATTGTATATAATCAATTATATTTAATTGTAAAAATAATGTTTTGTGTGCATTTATAAAAGTTTTATAAGTAAAATGTTTACAATTGTAAAATTTTTGTAAATAGTAAGAAGTACTTTTATTAGTAAAACTAAAAAGTTTAAAAGAGGCCCAAGGGTAGTATTCACGAGATTGTTGCTCATTATTATATGTTAAGTATAAATTGTACAAGTAGTTAAGTTGTCCATACCAAATCTTATGAACAGTAGGGAGAGAAAATAAAGTTCTAACGTCCTATATTGATGGGGAAGGGGATTGTTAGTAATATGGACTACCAGTCCCATTGCTGACAATATACCGAGATCGCTCTTAGCGATAAGGTCGCCCATTGTTTTCTCATTGTGATTATTTCTTGTAATTATTTATATTTATAATAAGTTTACTATTGTAATCTTTTGGAGGAAACCATAAAGAGTATCTATCTATCTATCTATCTATACCCTGTCAGGTCGACCTACACGTAGTCCCTCCTGGAAACCATTGTGCTGAATTCCAGATGTATTCATCACGATGAGCTAACTAACCTGCCTTTTCATTCTCACTTATCATCCCTCACTGGTGCTCCGCCGGCGTATACCGATAGCGTGGGTAAGAGTACCATTCCATTATCATTCATTAAAAAAAACTTCCTCTATTATTACATGTATAGATAACATTTTTATGGCACTAACTACTAGTTTTTACCCACATCTACTTCACCAGGATATATTAATTGACCGGGATAAGAATAACAAGTTCTAATAATCCCCATACATTTTAATTTCTAAAATAAAATGAACGCTTATGCGTTACCATACAAAACATACAAAAGTTTGTAAAATTGCCCGTGAGGGCAAAATGCAAAATTAGTATTTCATTTTATTAAGTTATGGTTAGTTAACAATTTAAATAAAAATAATTAATTAACGGCATAATTTAACTATTCTTGTAACAGAAAACACGAACACAATAAACTTGTAATTTTACAACATTCTGTAATAATATTAAAAAATTCTTATAACTTTATTTCCTTGTCTATAAGTAAGTATTAATGGTCGTTCATCATTTTTCTCACAATTAACGATATTAAAGTACTAAATATGAATGACGATCATTAGACCATTAAAAATGATAGTTCCCATTTTATTATCGCCCGATAAATACGTTAGGAAAGTATTATATGTATCCAATCGTTCTAATTACCTAACCACTAGAGCCTCAGTGAAATTGCCCATTCGTCATTTTAATTAAAGCTGGGGGGAATAATAAATCAATGGAAGGTATTTCCTGTATACCCGAACGTATAACATCATATCTATTGCTTCTTAGTCTTACCACAACAATGTAAAGTTCCAATGTTTTAATGTGGCTAAATTTGTTCTCAGAATTTTTTTTTTATCACCACAAAGGTGGCAAGCAAGCATACAGCCCGTCTGATGGTCAACAATGACTGTAGCCTATGGATGCCTGCAACATGAGGGGTATTACATTATTAATAATTTAAGATTGTATTCCTAAAAAAAGTTGTAGCAAAACCAATTATTTTTATTTTAAAAACTAAACTACTGAACCGATCTTCATAAAATTTCTATAGGAATCTATTAAGTATATTTTTTTCAGATAAAAAAGAATTTACCAAATCGTGTACAACTGACAGAGTTATGTGGTAGAAAGCTTAAAAAAAATACAAACGAACTGAGAACCAACTTAAAAAGACCTTCTTAAACTTTAAAAAGATTAAATTGGTTAAAAAACAACTTAAAATCTATTTTTCGCTTTTATCTACAATATAATCATCGTTTGAAACTCCGTAAATATATTACAAATAGTCTATACCATAAGAAAATATATTTATAGCCCTTATTATTATGTCTTTTTTTTATGAATGGCAATCATCAAAATCTATACTAATACGAGTATAATTGTTTAAACACGCTGAAACCCGAAACCACCAGTCGGATTTAAAAATTCTTTTTATAATGACAGCTCATTTCCTGAAGTCGAAAGTTACTATTCAATATCACGACACCCCCACGAGCGAAGACGTATGATACAACTAGTTATATTTATACAGGGAGAAATCCTTATAAAGAACTATTATAATATGTATATGGCAAGCTGAAAATGTTTTGTTATTTAAGATCGTTATTTAAGAAAAGTTATTTAAGAAAATTATCAATTGTACTAATAGAACATTTACATAAAACGATGTTAACAACGTTGATCCTCCTTAATATAAAGTAACCTAGAGGTTTTTTTCAAGGCACTCTCTTCCACGCACAACCATTCTTTGGAATTAACTTCCAACAGCATTATTTCCGAACCGATACGACATTATAACCGTCATAAAAAGAGCATATTCCTTTTAAAAAAAAGGCCGGCAGCACACCTACTATGTCTTTAGTGTTCTGGGTGATCATTGGCGGCGGTAATCACTTACTATCAGGTGAGAGGCATGATAGTTTGCCCCCTGTGTTGTAAAAAAAAAGATATACAATATATAAAACAAGATATAAAATATATCATAATATTTTTACATACACCGGATGTTTAATCCATTTAATTATATTTACCTTCCGTTTATCTACTTCTACTGTCAATATATGTCACATTTATTTAACTTAACATAAATAAAATATATATAAAAAAATCATTCCGGAGACTCGTTTCCTGGCTTTTAAATTTATTACCTAATCACTAAAATTAGAAATCGCCAAATCTCGTCCAACATCAAGCAATACATAACAAACAAGTTGCCATATGTCAAATAGAAATATTAAAATAACCGCTCTCAAGAACTAATAAGTAGCTTTCATCAATGTAGTGACACTCATGAGCAAGCCTTGAGGCGTATCACTGAATTGGAACTTGAGTTAAAGCAGGCATATTCTAAAATCAATGATTTAGACACAAGATTGGAATCTCGACAAAGTAATGAGATTAGTAATTTATATGAGGAACTTATTAGTGTTGACTGTGTGCCTCCTTCTACTACAGTTCCATGCACCCATCCTGTTGTAATTGACCTTACTAGTGATACATCACCTAAATTAGGCAACTATAACAGTAATATTTGTATGTTGAGTAATAATAAATTTAAAAAATATTTAAAACTAAAAAAAAGTTTATAATTAAGAATCGGAATATATTAAATAAGCGTTGCAAAAAGGGACAATTATTGAAAAAAACCACTTTGAATAATTTAAAATTGCATGATTACATTAATAAGTGTAATAATAAGTTAGTGGAAAGCCAAAAGTTATATGACATTGATACAGACTACCTAACTTCAAAAATCAATAGTTTAGAATCTTCGCTTCATGATTTAAATACAAAGTATATTATCTCTCAGAAACAAATCCAGGAGCATATTTTAGCAATGGATGATCTGATTGATGTCAGTAAATACAATGCTGACCGTTTTGAGTCGTTGACTAAGCATTGTACATGTAATCACACAAATATATCAAATAATAATTCAGTTGTAACTGTGCTGGAAAATGAAGTTCAGGGTGTTTGTGCCAGTGACTGTAACCCTAAGAGTAGCACAATGGTGTTCTCTGACAGAATAGGCTGTAACTTTGGGTCTATATTGAAGTATCATCTTAAGGGTGATTTATTAAACTACTGCATGCCAGAAGCATCATTTACACAAATAATAAATAAAATTAAGTCTACGAAAATGAACAATATGACCACAATTGTGTTATTTTTTGGTAATAGTATTCAATTAAATAGGCAGGATGTAATTAAAGGAATTGAATATTTATTACAATTAAATGTGTATAAGATTGTATTGTGCGCTTTTCCTTACACAAATAGACATCTTCATAAAAAAATTAACAGTAAGGTACATTACCTGAATAACTTATTACATACATTGACATGTCGTCATAGTGACATTTTGACATTTTTTGATACTAATAGTTTTATTAGTGATTTTTATTTGACAAAAGATACAATGTATCTTTCTAAATCATCTAAAAATAAAATAGCCACTTTAGTGGCTTATAATATTGACTACATGAACAGTTTACATGGTAAACTTAAACATAAAAATGCTGACATAACAGATAATTCTATTAATATTTGTGACATAAGTACTATGACTGCAGATTTAAACTGCTCACAAAGACAAAGGGAAAGCAATCAGAATTAATAATTGATCATCAGAACATACAAAGTTTTCCCGGCAGCGAGTTAATTATACAATTATTTTTAGAAAAGTATAATATTGATATTGTCTGTTTCACAGAACATTGGCTTAAAGAAAGCAATATGATGTTCAATTTAAATAATTATAACGTTGTCAGCTGCTTCAATAGAAAGTCAGTTAACAGAGGCGGGTCTATGATAATTGCAAGAAATAATATTAAAGTAAAGGAACGTGCTGACATTGTTAGACTTTCTATTGAGTGTTGTATAGAATTATCTTGTATAGAACTAGAAAATTATATCCTTATATGTGTGTACAGGCCTCCTAATAGTGATTACAATGTTTTTGAAGGGGTGATGGAGGATATTTTAAAAAAAGTATTTAATAGTATTAAAAAAATTATTGTATGTGGAGATTTTAACGTTGATATTCTTTGTAACACACCCACATGTACAAAAATTATTAGTTTATTTCAGTCATTTGATTTATGTCATGTCTTTCATGAACCCACTCGTGTAACTGCCACGTCTGCTACTTGTCTTGACAATGTTTTTTGTAACTGCGAGTATACAGAAAAATTCATAATAAATAAACTTCCTTCAGATCACTGTGGTCAAGTTGTTAAGTTTAGCAGTCAAATCAATAAAGTCAACAATAATAAAAAATCAAAAAGACAAATAAACGTTTACAATATTAATAAATACAAAAGCGCGATTAAAAATAAATTGGATTTGCTGTTACAATCTAGTAATAATCCTGATTATCTTTACACCAAGCTAATTAATATTTTATCCGGAGAATATGAACAATTTTTCAAGAAAAAAGAAGTTCATGTTAAATCTAAATTCACGGAATGGGCAACAGTAGGAATACTTAAAAGTAGAAATATTTTGTTTGATTTATACGATCAAAAAAAATATCGATTTGATGACAAATTCACCACTTATGTAAAAAATTATTCTAAAATTTTTAAAAAAGTTTGTATTATGGCTAAGTCTAATTATTTTAATAAACAAATTAAGCAGTCTTCTGACAAAATTAAAACCATCTGGAGCATTATAAATAAAGAAACTGGAAGATCTAAAATAGCCTGTAATCAATTTACATTAAATTATGATAATAAATTAATAACAACAACAAAAGATGTAGTTAATATTTTTGAAGATTTTTTTGCTAATATTCCGATTGATATTACATCTTCTCTGGACTCATCTCAATCTCGAGCAAAAAAATTACTAGAGACTAATATCGGTTGTTGTTCTTTAAGATTTAAATTTTCACATGTTAGCCCCTTTCATATCATAAAAATATTCAAACAGCTAAATTTAAAAAATACGGAAGACCTTTGGGGCATGTCTGTAAAAGTAGTTAGTTCTTTCATAGATATTGTTGCATATCTAGCCACTATTTTTAATAAATGTATTGATAATGGCGTTTTTCCACATTTAATGAAATTTAGCAAATTAATCCCACTATTTAAATCAGGAGATAAATTTGAGCCAGGGAACTATAGACCTATATCTATTTTGCCAGTTCTAAGTAAGGTGTTTGAAAAGATAATGTTAAATCAAATGTTACATCACTTCAGGGTTAACGGACTGCTTCACAGTCAGCAATATGGTTTCACCGCCGGCAAGTCTACCACTGACGCAGGTGTTGCGCTAATGACACATATTTTCGAATCTTGGGAGAGGTCACAGGATGCACTCGGAGTTTTTTGTGACCTATCAAAGGCATTTATCATAAAACGCTTTTGTACAAGCTCGAACATTATGGTATAAGAGATAATGATCTAAAATTAATGAGAACTTATTTAGAGAAACTGTAGATATTGACGGTGTGAAATCTAAGGGAGCTAATATTAAGATGGGCGTTCCACAAGGGTCAATCTTATAATCTACATAAATGACCTTCCCTTTATGGTAGAGAAAATTGCAGATATAGTGCTGTTTGCGGATGATACTTCGTTAGTGTTTAAAATTGGACGTCAAAGTAATCAATTAGACGATGTAAATTGTGCTATGTCTGCAATATTAAATTGGTTTACATGTAATAACCTATTATTAAATTCCAGCAAAACAAAGTGTATAAAATTTACACTTCCTAATGTAAGACTAATAAATACACAGTTATTGCTTAATGACGAAATAGTAAATTTTGTTAATGATACAGTTTTTTTATATAACAGTGGACTCGAAATTACAATGGGGGCCCCATATTTCAAAATTGGCCAGTAGACTCAGTTCTGCTGCATATGCAATTATTAAAAACAGACGTGGCGACGGCTAAACTTGTATATTTTAGTTATTTCCATAGCATAATGTCTTATGGCATACTGCTGTGGGGTAAAGCAGCAGATATAAATACTATATTTGTTTTACAAAAGAGAGCCATACGTTCTATTTATGGTATGGGTTCAAGAGAGTCATTACGTCAGTGCTTTAAGGACTCAAATATCCTCACAGTTACTTCACAATACATTTATGAAAATATTATGTATACACGGAAGAACTTAGCGAGTTTTAAAAAACTCAAAGACTGTACAAGTAGAAACTTACGCAATATAAATAAGCTTATTTTACCTAAATGCCGTCTGCACAAAATCAGTAATTCATTCTATGGTAATTGCATAAGATTTTATAATAAACTGCCGGAATCTGCATTAAATCTGACAGAGAGGCAATTCAAATCTTATATTAAACAAATTTTATGTAAGAAAGCCTATTACAGGATAGACGAATTCATAGATGACAACATATCAAGTAAATAATTAGTTTATTAGCATACAACGTTATAATTTTATTTTCTCATTGCTTTCTTGATTTAATTGATTAATTTTAGAAATATGAAAGCGTAGCGGTTTTTTGTATTAATTGCCGCATGCATTCTTATGTAAAATGTGAATACTATAACTATCAGATGGCAATTGTGAGTAGCTTTGACGTGGTCTAGTGTTTTGAGTAGTCATGCTCACTAAAATGTCCAGACTTGTGGCGGCGTGGTGGGCCGGGTCATTGGGCTCCCTAAAATATGGTCGAGCGCAATGGCTGGCTCATCCGTCATACTCGTGAACGGGTGCTGCTTGTAGGGACTGGTCTGCTCTAATCACTATGACTGATTTCCTCTTATTAATTGTAACCAGTTGGTTATGTATTCAATTTTTTTTTTCTTTTTTGAGTATTTAATTGAATTAGTGCTAATTGGTGGTTTGTATTCACACAATTAAACTTAAAAATGTAAAATAATAATAAAATTATTTAAAAGAGCATCACGCAAGTTTCTTGCTCGTTCTTCTTGTGATGAGACAGCTTTCCGAACGAGCGGTAAATTAAAAAAAATGTAATGACTTTTCAAAAGTGCTTCAATGTAAGTTTATTTGAATAAATGATTTCTATTCTATTCTATTCTATTCTCATTTAATGTACTTTCTAAGTTTAATTAGTTTCGTTTTAATAAATCATGAGCTTATCGATGTAATCACTCCGCGAAATCCAGCCACGGCGATTCATGTCTCAAAATAAATGAAACAGGTGTACTCAACTGTACCACAAGCGGATCGTACACATTCATATTAATCTTGTCAAAATATTGTAACGGCTTCGACTGGAGACATATGTATATTCTGTTTACAACTAGTAATTTCCCGCGGCTTTACTTGCTTACATCAGTTAATACAATGTCCTATGTGGTAAGTCATGATATAATCTACATATATTACAAAATTTCATTTAAGCGTAATTGAATAATAAACGATGGTATTTTCAAACACAAATATATATAAGTACCTATGATATAACTTCCGTAAATAAAATATTAAGACATAAGACGAGGTAGACAGAACATTTGTCGACTGTACTCGCAACACTCAACATGCCCATGTTTTGTTGAATATATCATGGTAAAGAGAGATAGCCTACGACCGCGTTTCGGATTTGATAATTACATTTGATAATGGAGTCGATTGTAAAGCGCCATTCGCTAACTCTATTTCTAAAACAAAATTCTAGTTCGTAAATATATTTCGTTGTAATATCAAACTATAAAAATGAGTAACGATATAAAAATTTAGTTCTCGACGATCGTTCATATAAGCAGCATTTTTAAACTATGATTTTTTTAAAGTTAGGTTTGAGAAATGGCATATCGAATTGAAATGGTGTTTCTTACCATCAGAGAATTTGATGGAAATTTAAATCATTCCAATTAATATCATCCTAATTTTTTGTTGTCCTCTAAATTTAAACTCCCAACATTTGGAGTGCATTATCAATCAAAATAAAAAACTATAAGTTCACGATACTCTCCAATAAAACTACCATAATTAATTTTTCCAATTATGTAGGTATGACCAAAATTTAAAATAACTTAATTGCTTGGCATTAGTCTGAAATGTTATTTCATTTTTATTTTTACCATAATAGTAATAACAATAATGACATTAATATTTATTGAATTTATATTTAATCTATATTCCTTATTCAAATGATAATTATGTATTATTGCAACCCACGTTATCATAAATTTTATTAAATCTGATCTAAATTGGACAGGATGCTTCAACCTTGATCTTGTTCGCTTTTGATATGATTATTATTAACAACATTATCAAAATTAAAATTTTTGCATAATATTTACAGCATATATAATAATATAAAATATATATAGTACCTACTACTAATATGGCCCTATATATTATATAATATTATTTATATATATATATATATATATTTATATTTTATCATGTCAAACTGTACATTAATTCAGTTTAAAAGATATTCCTGTTCAATATAAATTTATTTCACCATATTTATTTCTCAAATACTATTCCCGTATATTGATTTCGATCCTAAATATATATTATTCGTGAATTAAATATCATTAAAGCTAAATTGGAATTGGCTTTCTTAATGAAAACACATTACCCGCTTATCTACCAATTTGGTTTTGTTTATTTTCAGCGTCTGGCGTTGTGGCAGTATTACAAAATATATGACTGCATTGCGACCGATTTGCGAATGTTGTAATTTGAACTTTAATGTCATGGAATTAGGAGTAATTTTAAGGAGCATTACATGCGGTTTACGCAGTCACCTTGGCGCAGGTTCCTCACGTAGGCTTAGTTACGGCAATGGAATACAAAATCTCTTGGCACAAGTATCAGTAGCCCAACAGAATACTGCAACATCATAAACAAATTCCGTTAACCATATTCATATTTTCCATACATTACATGCATTATATCTTTCATCAGAGTACTATTGGGTTTAAGAGGTCGTTGTATGGTTTTGAGATAGAATAAGTTTGGATCATAACTGTAATCAGTAATGTAATGTACATCTTTAATTACTGTTCAATGATGTTTACAATGTAAGGTTGGCAAACTGCGTATTGATAAATTTTTGTATTGTTTTCTTTTTAATGGTTCATTTCTGTTTGCAAACTGTTATTGTAACTTATAACAAATAAATAAATAAATACATGTTGAAGCCGCAGATGAGTATTGTAACTTCAAATACATATATATTTCTTGACAACACATGAAAATAGTAACCATCGCCTCTAGCCATTCATGTCTAGAGATATCTTTATACATATTAATAGAAATCTTTTTTTATCTGTTAATGAATTTCTAAATGACAAAAAAATGCTACCAATGCAATTGTGATCTATTTCCATTAAATTTTAATTTTGACATTAAAATATTTACTAAATCTAACGTTATATACTACAAACATTGGTAATTGACTTCAAAATTATGCTGTACCCGTAGTGTTTATAATAATTTATATGCTTTTATATATTTGTACGCTGAAAACAGGAGAATATGATGAGACTTTATTTACTACTGTCATGTTGTTGTACCATAATATAGCAAACCAAAATAATAATTATTATAAAATATTCATATCTATATGGATATTATTACATCCATATCATAAAATAGTAAATATTAATTAAAGAGTACCTACCGCCGGAGGCTCCATAGTGCTCTAACTTCGTTGCTATTCCTGAGAACTAATGTTCTATTTCTCCATAACTGGCAATTTTTACTTCAAAAATGTATTCTAGGAATGATGTCATAACAAAATACAATATTATTTATCCCCTCCACTTTTTGTATATTAAATTTCTTCCTACTAAGGATATTAATATGATCTCTAGTAGGAAGTAATTTCGAATAAAAAAGTGGAATTCCCTTCCTATGTTTCATTTTCCAGGTTCATAACTTAAACATTTAAAAGTAAATATTTTAGTTTACAAATAAAATAGAAACTCGTCGTTACTTTTCATGCTCTGAACATATGGAAAATGATATTGAGTGTTATGGGAAATAATGATTAAAAAACATATTTCTGATATCGATACCCCACTGTCCAGGTTTCTATTCTCATTTAAGCTAAGTTAGTTAAGCTAAAAAATCAACAGACTATTCAATAAAGGATATACTAGAAAAAAAACTTAAACTGTCTTTGTTCTAGTTTTATAAAATACAAGACAAATTATTTAGTTAGCCTTTAAGTTCGTGTAAACTCTAGAATGGTGCACTTTCAATGTGTAATTAATATAATAGATCCATAATAGATGGCGTTACTGTCACATTGTTGTATCGCTTTTCACGCATCCTTAACATTCGTAACACGTATGAAGTTCTATCAGCTTCAATGCTGCTAATCCAGCGATCAAAGTAAATTTCTCTGAAGACAAACTGGGTAGGTAATCAACTGAAACTTCCGCAAAAAAGTATATAAAAGATTTAGAAGAATGAGAGTAGTAAAGATACAGAATACTGCTGCATAATAATAATAAATAGCCGTGGCTAGATCATAAACAACAATATGGAATATTTCATTAGAAATGCTTTAATAAAAACGGACTATGTTTTTTTAATAGCGCACTTTTCAATAACGTGACTTTTATTACCCAAACCGTCAATTTATTTAACTCTAATATAGAATTGGTAGTGTTAGTCTGTGCATTAGTGTTACATATATATGTGTATAGATTTTATGTTTGTAGATGTTTAACATGTAAATATATTTATATATTTTTGAATGCCTATAAAATGAAACATATATACAGTTAACCAATTTGTTTTGATTGTACCTCATCAAAGAATATCGATAAAGTTTACATACAAATGCATAACGTTATCCAATTAACATTTTAAATATATACTTATAAACAGTGCTACTAATTACGTTAATCATATCAAATCGTTTTAATTATTTCAATACAGGCAATCAATTTTAGTGTTAAAATAATATGGACCTGTTTGTAGGAATGACTATAATAAATCAATATCAACAAAAAAAAACAGTTGTCATTATTTACCTAAATATATAAAAAATATTATATATGCTTTATAATTACATTTAATAGTAAAGCACTTATTGCAAATAACGAATTGAGTACTTAGCTTCAAGCACATTATAAAACTTACAATAAGAAATTAGAGTTAACGGAATACTTGATATGCAATTGTAATTTCAAAAGTGATTCATTAACAAATAAATATGAGTCTAAATTTTATTTGAAAGCAGAGCACTAAGGATATGTCAAACTAGTCAACATTTTAAGGATATTATATGACATAATCTACACGTTAGTAGAGTGAAACAGGGGAAAGCATAAAGATCCCAATACCGAAAAATCCCTATGTATGTATGTTTTTTTTTTCATGTATATCTATATATGTTGTAATTTGTGTGCTGAAAGTAATGCAAATAAATTATCTATCTATCTATGTAGTTTCTTCTACAATTGTCACTAGATTATTCTATCATAATAATAATGTATACTATAAACGAAAGTTTAAACCTATTATCTGAATTTTGTTGTTATAAACAATAGTAATACCAACAGTTGCTAGAAGGAATTACTAACAGAAAACCAACTTAACGAAGAAATTAATTAACCTATTTAACTAATAATTCACTCTTTATGTTTTATTTTTACGACGTATAAATGTATAGATATATGTACCTACACAAAAATGGACTATAACTATCTATGAATGTAAATATATTAAATGGTACATAACTATATATATACACATTTGATATAAATATTCCTTCCAGAGGGAGACTTTGTGCCAAAGTCGATTGTCTGGGTGCCTCTGTCCCATTCGTGTTTCAACCGTGAAGCAGCTGTGTTTGCATGGCTGTTTCAGTTTGAAGAGTAGGATATGGCGTGAATTTACTGGGTACAGAGGAGTAACACCTGAGTCCTCAGGAATGGAAACGCATGGGGGGTATCATGGGTGAAACAGTATACTCTGTTATGTCCATGGTACTGCTCATGTCTATAGGCGACGGTTACCACTTTCCATCAGATGGACCGTCAGCTTGTTTGCCATTCTAAGTTGTATAAAAAAATATATATATTAAAATCTCTAAGCATATCCATATTTTCCCGTCGCAGTTCGTTCAATTAATATAAAATATTTTGATAGTTAAAACTATAAATAAATCCCAAATTCGCTGTATAACATATACTATGATATTTCAGTACAGTATCAAAATGTTTCTGTTAAATATATGTCTATTGTTATGTGTTACGTTGATAGCCTCTGAAAAAATAAGTGAGTAATTCTTCATATTATTTATTTGAGTGTATTATATTTCATTTTATACAAATTTCATTTAAATATTTATTATGACCATCTTTTTCAAAACTAATTTATGGATGAAGTATCTGTTTACTGACGCTGACAAACAAGCTTATAGGTCACCTTATGAAAAATAGCAATCCCCGCTTACAGACCATGAGCACCATGATATCAATAGTATATTATGGTGACCATGGTACCTCATAGTAGGATTACTATGTAACACTGTATCTCTGATGTCAATAATGCTATGCGAGTATGTCTATAGGCTACGGTCACCACTCTCCATTAAGCGACACGTTGTCTCTTAAGTTCTCATCAGCTTGTTTGCCATTCTATATTGCATATTTCTTTACACCTACATGTAGGTGTAAAAACATTTAATTATTTGTTAACAGATAATGGTGGAAGTTCAGAAAATGAGTTGGAGTGGCCTGAACAATTTTCGTGCCAAGCCATTAAACTGTATCTAGATTCTGGTTTAGTTGAGGACTACAAGATATGGTGAGATAAAATATTATATAATTATTATTATTTTTAATAAATATTTAATAATTAATGAAAAATACGATAACATTATAACATATTTTAATGTGTCTTTAAAAGAAGACAAATTTGCTTATATTTTTCTGCGTGTATTTTACATGTAACACAATATATCGTGTTTAGGCAATTTTATACCAATTTTAATATGTATTTTTTTTATAATTGATGGACTTTATTCCTATATTTTATAGCATATTTTTATTACTTATCAACATCGTTTCCAGGCGTACGCCGAAAAGATCTAGAATCGACTATAATAAAGGTGCTGTAAAGTCAATTATAGTACCATCTAGTTCGAGAGTCAGTTATGGCTTAAAATACTCAGTAAGTATAATTAAAAAAAAAATAACAATAGTTGTATGCGAAGAATAAATTCTTTGTTTTATTTTGTTTTATAAATAATAATATATTTTGGTCGACGAGTTGAGTTGAGTTTTCAATTTTGTAATAATAATAAGGATTTAAAAAATGCTTAATTAAATAAATGTTAAATTGGTGCACACTCTGCACATTGATCTAGAGAAACCGATTTGGTTCCTGTACACATACTATTTCCATATCTATAA
Organism: Galleria mellonella; assembly: GCF_026898425.1. Taxonomy (NCBI): domain Eukaryota; kingdom Metazoa; phylum Arthropoda; class Insecta; order Lepidoptera; family Pyralidae; genus Galleria; species Galleria mellonella. Next base: position 4,367,759 of record NW_026442042.1, on the reverse strand, counting down.
ATATAAAAATATTTAAAAACTGAATCCTGCAGAATAGATATAAATTAACAGGAATTGAATAAATGCATCGATTTTCATTTTCAAACATATATTTTCGAAAATGTTTCGAACTTTTCACAAATAGATCTGAAACTCGCTATTTCTAAAAATATACCCTATCAAGTTGGCATCTACGCGATTGCCCTGGAAATTGTTGCGGTTAATTGCTGGTGAATTCATCACTATGGGCCACCTAAAAAGACTTAATGTTCACTTACGGGTAGTAAGTGAACATTAAGTCTTATCCTACCAACGTGAACAGAAGACAATTTTATTTTTCTCTTCTTAAAAAAAAAATAGATTCTTGTGTTCTTATTCAAAATTGAAAGTATTTATGAAATATTTTTAGATTCACCCACAGACTACAAACGATGAAACAAATAAAATGGTGTGCACAATAAAGAAAGGTACTAGATTCGACCGTCAAGAGGTTGAGACTATTTTACCATCTACAGATTACGAGTTTGAATCTCAAGGTAGATGTCTATATTTTTCTATTAAAAACCTACAAAACTTATTCCCAGATACTATATATTTTAAAATTAATTATTAATCATTTAAAATATTAGTCACAGTAATTGATTTAAGTTAATATAAAATATGATGTATTTTTCAGTATAAATTTTGCAGAAAATAACTTTAAAATAATGAAAAGCATTACTTCAAATACTATCAATCATTAATTTACTTAATTTTAACTTACTAGTTATAATAAAAATCGCCAATTTAGAATAATACTATATTAAAATCGTCATTCTTAAAAAATGACTGTTTTTGTCGAAGCATTTGAAGAGGAGACTTCATCCATTCCATTCATTCCATCTAAAAATTAAATCTATTCTTTATATATGTACGTTTATCATTTTTTTTTCATAAATGTTACGAATCAAAAATGTAATATATTATTATGATTTTTATTATCATAATATATTACATATATAGTATAGGTGTTTCTAATATAAGCATTGTGAACTTCAAATTTCAAAGATAAATATGATTCACTGTTGATACTGACCTTTCACTGCTTAATATATCACTAGTATATCGCTTTACGTATACAGGTCCAGATACAATAAATGATAAGTCTTGTGTCAAATATTATTCTGTAACCGACTATGGAAGTTATGAGACCAGATCCACTCTATGGGTTACTTTTTCTAACGAGGTCAATGGAACAGTACCAATAAGGTAAATAATTACATTTTCCTACTTTTATTTACTAGAAAATTCCAATTAACAAATAAATTTGTACTGACATCAGAAGGTTGAGAACCTTTCGGAATACAGCTTCTCAATCTATCTCTGTTTTCAATCAACTTCAAAAAAAGGAGATTCTAAATTCACTTATATGTTTTTTATGTTTGTTACCTGATAATTCCGTCAGTTGTAAACCGATTTGGGAAATCTTTTTATATCTGAAACAGTATACTTACAGATTGATTTAATAGAAATTTTATCAAATCGGTTCAGTAATTTAATATTTAAATGAAAATAGTTGGTTTTGTCACAATTAAAATCGGTTTTTATGAGACACAATCTTTAATTTCAAACTTTTACTTGATATCTTCAACATTCGCAAGATTATATTAACTTATTTTTAAAGTATTTCTTTTTTAATATTTTAAGTCTTACTTACTTTAATGCATTGCTTACTTTAAAATAATTAAATGTATTTAAATTATGAACTATATATCTGAAACAAAGAAAAATGTAAATATAATAATAAAAATTTTCAAACAAACGTCGACAATGTTGTCGGAGACATCAAACATGATGATAATGAGTTCTTTCAATTCTCATTAATCAATTGTCTCCAGTTACCAAGAAACATTATTCTTAATTAAATCAAAACATTGTGTTTCCATTTTTTATTTTCATGTCTCTTCAATATTAAAAAATATTCAGTTGATACTCACCTTGAGATAATTGGTAGGTGAGTAAATATGAAATTAATTAAATAAAGAAAAATAAACATATTTATTAGTTTATTTTAGGATTGATAATAACTACATTAGTTACAAAGAAACTGTGTCGCAGCTATTAACGCTCGCTCCATAACATGGGATATAAAATATAAATAACAATAACATAGGAGAAAATTAACAAAAGTTACCAAAAATAAAATAATCAATGAAATTTGTGTGTGTGAGTACGCGTGTGCGTGCGTGTGTGTGTGCGCATGTGTGCGTGCGTGTGTGTGTGTGTGTATGTGTGTGTGTGCGAGAGTGTGCGTAATTAATGACAATATTCCGTAACTCATAATATGGGATAATTATTATATATAACAAAGGTGGCCAACCGGTCGATCGCGATTATCAATGCAATCGATCGTGGCAAGGCTATAAATATAATATTTTGCTAATCTAGCAGAAGATGATCAGACACAATGCTCACACTAATATAAATAAGTAGTTACTAAGAATAATTTTCAGTTTTATATTTTCCCTTTTAATAAAACAAAAAATACTACATTATTACATAATTGTGTATTGAACTATGTTGTTTCATTTGAGATTTCAAGAAGAATGTAATTGGTAGATCGCACTGTGTTCCGTTAGTAAACAGTAGATCTTGGGTCTAGTCAAGCCGGTCACCCCTGATATATAGGATAATAGATAAAATTTATGAATTCGATAATGTTGTAAACTTTTTTTATACAAATTTTAAATAATTATATTTGAACCACTTTGGATATTAGTTCTTTTAAAAAATCGTATAATATATGATTATGCGAAACTCTTTAGTTAGATGTAATGTTTATCTTTACATTTAAAAATGCACAATTTACATAGTCTTGGCTCGTTTATTTATTTAATTTTAGATTTATCATGGCAAAATATTTACTCTTGTTTAACAGGTTTGAAGAAAAACAGTACAATAATGAACATGGTTACTTGGACTCCCATTACATCTGGGAATTTTATAATTACGACTTAGAATTCGATGACTCTGTCTTTAATATATCACAATGTAAGTATCGGTTATTTTACATTTTAATCAAATTTCAAGCATATCATATAATTAATTTATAAGAAAAGATGCTATATAAGCTGCAAATACCACCTACCATCTGACGAGCCATATGCTTGTTTACTACCATCGCAGTGAAAGAAGCTTAATTAATTTTATTAATATTAATATTTCTGCCATCATTTGTGAAACTTAAAATATTTAATAATTATATATGACAATTTTCATTATTGTAATATACTCTTTTTTTACCTAATTTTACTAAAATAATATTGCATATAATTACTCAAGTTCACCGTGTATGCCCCAGCATAAAATAGGCCACCTCTTCCTTTCCCGTGGGTGTCGTAAGAGGCGACTAAAGGAGAGTTAGGGATGAGCAACAGCGTCCCTCTTAAAACATCCTCAAAGGCCAAACTGCGGTTGCTAACCCGCCTGCCAAATATGGCAACTACTGGCAAAACTCCCCTTATAGGGGAAGACTTATGTCTAGCAGTGGACAGTTAACGGCTGAAATAATAATAATAAAAACTCAAGTTGAGTTTATTTAGGATATTTTTAATATTGCTGCTATAATAGGTATATGTATTACATGATATTTATCTGTTCTCCTTTATTCAAAGGTTGTCTGTAAGAGATTGTCATAGCGATAAGACCGTCTTTTGTACCTTTATGTATATATTTTAATCTAAACTTTATATTTCTATATTTCACTTTAAATGCTTGTCATTGTATATTTTTATGTTTTTGGTGCAATAAAGAGTTAAATAAATAAATAAAGTATAATGAGATAATAGATTAATATTTTAAATACAAATAAAACATAAAAATTTACATAAAATCGACACTAATTCATATACTTATATCAATCATCCTACTGTACATATATAAATGTAGTAAATTCATCTAACAGAGATATTTTAACACAAAAATATGTCGCGAATTGTCATTAATTATTTTTTTAAGAAATAATAAATATCATGGAATTTTTTTGCAGATGATTGCTCCTATGAGACGACAAACAAGGCTAAGGCAGTCAAAGATCCCATTATACATTACGAGAATCAAGAAGATGTAAACAGAGCTTTCGAATCGTATGTTTTCCTATGTCAATATTATCCGTACATTCTTATTTCAATCACTATTGTTGCTTAAATATTCTTTATAATGCCTTTAATTTTGAATTATTAGTTTTAAGACTTTTTCAATAAACCAAAAGTAAGAACAAAATACAAAATTCAAAATAAAAAGAAATAAAAATGGTATAAAATAATTTGGTTGTATAAGATATACTCTCAGTAACAAATATAGAAAAAACTTATAAATAATGTTAAAAATGTATAATATTTTTTTCTATAAATTACTCTAATATTTTTCTAGGATTTTAATTTTTTTTTATTTTGTAATTTGTTATTCTGTATATTTGCCTTTAAATAATTGCTTTTTCTATACATGAATTCATTGTTAAATATAACAAACAACATTATTATTTACATACATAATATAAAACATTATTTTTTAATAATTTTTATCATCAACAGATTCAAATTAAAATTCGATAAAAAATACGCTCATAAAAAGGAGCACGCCATGAGACGGAGTATCTTCGAGAAAAACCTGAGGTAAGGTAGTTAGTTAATACTAACAAATACCTATGAAACCTTTAAGTGATATCAATTTTAGATTAATTTTTAAAACATTGATGGATTTACAAATTCTTCTTTCCGACCTTCCTCCTATACTTTATTTACTACTTACGTTACGTTATTTTTTATGTGTCGCCAACTATATCCTTAAACTGAATATCCAATATTTAATCTCATATCGATCAATGCTCACAGATAATCGTCCACATAGGAAAATTTATAAAAAATCTTCTGAAAACAGACACGTCGATAAAGATAATCCCATTTTATTCTCAATATGGTGAAAATGAAATCATTAACCTCATTTTAAGAGAATATAAGTAAAATTTAACAAATTACCTAAATAAAAACACATTATAGCTGCATGCTTATTTGTCCCTTATGAAAAAATAAATCAAAACTTAACGTCTCCTACTTAACCTCTGGACGCAATGTGTTAGCACAGGAAAAATCTTTTATCGTTTTTTAATAATTTATTAGGGAAAAATGTTAAATTTCATTGGTAGATTATTTTATTTTCCATATCCAGGTTAATTAGAACAACTAACAGTCAAAACCTTGGTTACAAATTGGCAATCAATCAGTTCGCTGATCGAACTCCTGAGGAAATGAAAAGACACAAGGGTTTAATAAGACGGAAGCAGAAAAAATCCGGCAATATACCGTTTCCTTACGATGATAAAAAATTAGAAGAGTTGTCGCAGAATTTGCCAACGGAATTTGATACACGGCTTCTAGGTTTAGTCAATCCTGTCAGAAGTAAGTATCTAACTTGAAAAAAGGATGCCCCATGAGATATATTTATACCTATTTTAGTGTATTTATGACTACGTATACATAGAAATCAACTCACAGACTGACACATTTATATGTGTTGGTATCTGTAGTTGTATAACCACAGATAATATAATACTGTACTAGACACAACATAAGCATATGTAAAATGGAGATACAGATTACTCTAGTGCTCGCTTCAGGATTCGAGCAAAGCTTTCAACTATACGCAAAGGCATATCTGAGAGTACATTATGCGCCTTTTCACATACAAGCCTCCTTTCACAACATACTTGCCCCCAGAAAATAATCTTAAATACACCTATACACAACCAAAACTACAGAGGCTTATAAAATTTTATATCCATATAAAATCCATAATTTTTCAATAGTAAATACCCCAATGATGGATGAATAATTGTTTTTTTTTTAACAGATCAAGAAAGCTGTGGTTCTTGTTGGACGTATGGAACGACAGCAGCCGTCGAAGGAGCGATTGCTCGCAAAAATGGAGGCCGACTGCTAACTCTTAGTAATCAAGCTCTAATTGACTGTGCATGGGAGTATGTATTATATCGAATCCACTTGTATACTCGTATAGTCTTAGAAGTCTTGCGTGAGTATTATTATTAGATTTTGACTTTTTTTCTTAAAGAAAAAAAATCCACTACAAGAGTATTTTTTATGTTATGAAAACTGTACCTTGAAAAAACAACATATAAAATTACTCGTATTCACGAAGATAACTGAGTAAGTAAGGAACGCTTTTATATATATATATATATATATATATATATATATATATATATATATATATATATATATATATATATATATATATATATATATATATATATATATATATATATATATATATATATATATATATATATATATATATATAAATTGGACTCTTTTTTCCGCACTAAGTTTTCATTTGGGCCGTTATACGTATGTAGCTAGTACAACTAACCCAGGTCCGCACAGAAGCACAGAAGCTTCCTGAAATCTTTACAGACCTCACGGAGCGACTTCACTGATCCGAGGATTTCTGAACATTGAGAGGCCACAGCTACATATTCCAAGATTACGTAAGCCAGGCCAGCCAGGATTCATTTTTTCGGCTTCAAAACAGTCTAGACATAGAGAGCTGTCTGTAGCCCCTATAATGTATGCCCCTATGTGTATAAATATTTATTTAAGGGCAATGTCCCGTTATTATCCCTATCACTGTTTTTAAGGTTTTAATATAATAAACGATTTGACAGTCGTCGATTCAACATTGACACGGCCAATTTTAATTGTCTACAATCAGTAATTTTTGTCGCCGGTGCTGTGTGCTCTCGGCATAGAATAGGCCATCCCTTCCTTTCCCGTAGGTGTCGTAAGAGACGACTAAGGGACGGCGAGGGATGGGGAGCAGCGTCTCTCTTAAAACATCTCTAAAGCCTAACTGTGGTTGCCAATCCACCTACTGACAAAACCCCCCAAGGACAAGGCTCATGTTCAGCACTGGACAGTTAAATGCTGATATGATGATGATGATGAATAGCCTGTGTCCATCTTTAATTTTTTGTATCAGTGGATCTTTGACAAATCCATGGTCGCGCTTATATTCTTTCACTTACGCACTTAGTACGGTCATAGTTGGCAAAAATGATGGATTATGATAAAACTCAATCTTTTATAAAAATTAACTCAAAGACAAACCATAACATAATTATTATTTTAAATTTAGATATGGTGCATTCGGGTGTGACGGTGGTAGTGACACCGCAGCCTTCCAATGGATGATACAATATGGCCTGCCTACTGAAGAAGAATATGGACCTTATGCTAATCAAGTAAATATTAAAATAATAATATATCGCTATAAGTTCTCTTTGAAAGTTCCTGCGCGAATACATCCGCAATTCATCCAAAATGTATGAGAAACACCTCGTATTCATAAAAATGCCAAGGGTTAATTAAATCTACGTATTTTAGTTGACCAAGTGTTGAGACTTTTTCTTATAGATTATTTTCTTAATTTGAAATAAAGTTACAAAACCCTCTTACAAATTCATAAAAGATTTATAAAAGTAAGTCTGACATTATGAATAAAATAAATAAAAAGAGATTTGAACAAAGTTCTTACGAGCGTTTTTAAATATTTATCAAATGAAAAATATAAAGATTATATATAATGGATGTTAACAAAACTTCATTAAAGATTTTTACGTACATTCAAAAGATTCAAACAATTAAATATTCAACATATTTATTACTTTTACAAATAATCCTGTAAAATTCATGCCCTAATATTTGTATATATGCAATAATATTTTCTTAATTGAAAATATTGCAAAATAGTCAATGCATGCTTTTTATAAGATTTTCTTATTATTATATATCCCAAATATCGTTACTGATTCTGTAGTATCATAATAGCCACACGAGAAATAATTTATGGGTAATGCCCTTATCTTCTTTCCGCATAGAAGCTCTTTCAGGTTTCCCAATAATTGTCCATAAATAACTTGAACAGCCTCGACGATGTCACACGTCGCTGACTGACATTCTGAGATATGGGACCAGTCCACGAAGGCATCATTAATTCCGCTTTCAATATACAGGTTTAATAAGTGATAACTATGACAGTAGGGGCAGTAAGTACTGTCGCCTATTAGTACAAATGTAATATACTGTGTAGAGATTTATTATTTATTTTATTTCAAAGAAACGTTCTACCAATAGCATTGAACAACTGTATTTCCAAAGTATGAGAAAACTAGAAAATAATAATTTTAATTTCTTTAATTACAAAATAAAAACATGCAATCAAAATGTGTACCATATTATTTATGGTTAGGATACACGGTTTTAATGATTACTTCTTTTATTTATAAGATTTTAATTTTATTAAAATAAAAGAGTTTTCCTTTATAAAACTGGTAGTTAGTAAATATTTTGTTTTCTTTTATCTTTTAAATTACTTTTTTTTTATTATTACTATAAACAAGCACAACCTGTTTAATGCAATGTATTTGTACCTAAGCGACTTTAATTAATGGAAAAACATTCTCCATTTCACTGTATATTCTGTGCATGTCTTCATCAATTTGATTGTTAAATGCTTTGACCTCATTTTAACTATTACAATAATCGTATTTCCATATTTCAGGATGGTTATTGTCTTATTGAAAACATGACTACAATTTATCCAATACTGGGTTTTACAGACGTCACGCCAAACAGTATTGTTGCCCTTAAAGTAAGTAGTTGAAATTTTAAATATTAATTTATTTAATTACATATTCCCAAAAAGTAAAAAAATCCGTTTTCTGTAAACTATAATACAATGGATTTCGTATAACCCGCCGAGTTTAATAGACATCCCGCGCTGAGTGTGTTAACGAACTATAATTTGTTCCAATAAAACTGAATGAAAATTTAACCAAGTCTTATCGAAATTATCACATAAATACTGTAAATGAAATGAGTGACAAATCACAATATTTAATTATTTTTTTATTGAACTATGTGTTATCTTATGGAAATCCATATCATTGATTATTTGATAATTTTATTAGAATGACTGAGTTTGGGTGCCGAAAAGTTAATACTAGGTTTCTAGCAGCGATCTAATAATTTGCTTGAAGATACCTCGTTTTGAGGTGAAACGCGTCTCGTAAAACATGCGTGAACAAAATGACAGTCGGAGATTGATGGCCAATATGAAAGATTGTGGAACATCTAGTAGTAATAGGGGTGGTCAATCTTCGAGTATTGGCAGTTAGACACATACCAATTAAACCAAAAAACCGAATTAAACAAAAAAAATCCAATCAAATATTTAATTAATCATTGTATTTTGTTATAACATAGCGGACAAACGAGTATGTGGCTTACCTGATGGTAAGTGATTACCGCCGCCCATACGCATCCGTGACATAGAGAAATCGCAGGTGTATTGCCAGCTTTCTAGGAAGAAATATGCTCTATTCTTGAAGGTTTCAATGCCGTATCTCGTCCGGATATACCGCTGCTGGGAGTTGATATATTATATTTACTATTAGACTTCATCGCAATCATTCGCTTGTTTACATTTTGATTAAGTTCTATTAAAACAAATTATAATAAAATTTTATCATCAGATTATACAAAATAAATCGTATATTTAATAAAAGCGGGTTTTTAACTCATGAGAGATTCTTCTTCCTTTAATACGTTAATTATTATTTCAGGTGGCATTAATAAACCACGGTCCATTATCAACGTCTATAGATGCAAGTGGCTCATTTTCATTTTATTCTGGTGGTATCTTTTACGATCTCTCATGGTATGGTATAGTATATTCATTATTATTATCTAATAAATTTAATTTGTCTAATAGATATAAAATCATAAAAATAAATTGTAAGCTGGAAGTGCATATTCTAATTACGAAGTCAATACTTTTATTTATTTATTAGCATAGTAATTATTAAACACTTTTTTCGTTTTATAAAATATATAAAATGCGTGTATAGCTAGTCATAAATGCTTTATATAGGCCTCCAATGCATTGCAGAAAGTCAATGGATGCAGGTAACTCAAGACGGTTTCTTATAGCAGTCTATGGAACTCTATGTTCAGCAGTGGACAGATAATGACTGAGATGATGATAATGATATAAGTATTTTCCGTGTGGTTACGCAATAAGACTACGATGTGTTTACATTATAAATAGCTCTTTTCATATCTGGGTCATCATAATAAGCAAACAGTGGAATAAAGCACAATACACAATAGCAAGGGAAGGAAAACTCAAAACAAAACCCTATACCGAACCACCTTGACAGTGTGTTTGTAAATCATAGACTGAAAACATCCACTTATTGAATAAATTCTATACCAAACAAAGGAACGCTAATGTGTTATGATGATTAAATTTAATATTTTTTTTATTTATTGTGTTGTAAATAAGTTTCTACTCATATTGTAGGTGTAAATGTAAGTTTGTTTGTTTGTTTCCTCTTGGTGCTTTAATGGTTCAACTAATTTCAACAGTGTGTTTGTAAATCATAGACTAAAATCATCCATTTATTAAATAAATTCTATACCAAACAAACGGACGCTAATGTGTTATGATGATTAAATTTAATATTTTTTTATTTATTGTGTTGTAAATAAGTTCTTACTTATATTGTAAGTGTGAATATAAGTTTGATTGTTTGTTTCCTCTTGGCGCTTTAATGGTTCAACCAATTTCAACAGTGTGTTTGTAAATCATTTTTTTATGTTTTATTGTATTGTAAATAAGTTCTTACTTATATTATAAGTGTGAATTTTAAGTAAATTTGTTTGTTTATTAGCTCTTGGGGCTTTAATGGTTCAACCAATTGTCATAAAATTTGGGTACACTTACTATTTTAAATACATACCCAATGAACATACCCCGCTCACGCGGACAAAATCGCAGATATAAATTGGTGATGAATAATAAATTATATACCTAGTTGTATGTTTTTTATACTCTTATTATATTTATTGTATATTTGTATTATAATACATTTATTTATTTATTTATTTATTTCAGCACCCAAACCAACCTCGACCACGAAGTCACTCTAGTTGGTTATGGTGAAGAAAATGGGGATACCTATTGGATAATAAAAAACTCCTGGGGTTCAAACTGGGGTATAGACGGGTACATGCATATTTCTGCACGCGACAATAATTGCGGTGTGGCTACGGAACCCACATATGCAGTGGTCTAATGATAGTTACGATTTTACTTCTTTGGCGGATTTACTTTTGTTCTATTTATTCTTATCTCTTTTGTCGTATGTCGTATTATATTCGCTCGTATATATAAATATAAAAATATGCAATATTAATATACATTATATTGTTAATAATATTTTTATATATATCAATAAAAAATACGGATCAAGCACATCATTACTGTCATAGACATTTCTGTTTTTAATTATTTATTTATACTTTTATTAAGCATTTAATTTAATCTATTTTATGTAGGTTATATACATATGTTATAAACGCTGATTAAAAATAATATATAAATTATTTTTGTGAATGTCAAAATATTAATGGTCATCATAGATTAAGGCATTGTATTATCTAAGTCATACACGATGCAAATTTTGTATATTTCCATCACGTAAACAAAAAGAGACAAATATAGAACTTAAGTTAATTACATTGCAGAAAATCCGCCAAACTGATCATTAAAGGCGATAATATGGACTATGATATTATGTTTTTTATTATGCAAATACGTAATATGTACGTGGAATAAAATTAATAAAATGCAAAATATTATGCTTATTACAAATATGAAATGATGGTGTCTTATTTATAATGTTATTTTTACAACCCTACATTAATTAAATCGCTTTGTATTACTCATACAATTTCTCAATTGAGTACGTAAGATATTTGTATATACACCATGTATATATGATAAAAATAACAGAATATTCTAAATGTATGATACACATACACGTACATTTACTTTGCAAATAAAAACTATTCTCTCTTCCCTCTCTTTTCCTTTATTATATTTGTAGTGTCACGAAAAACGGAGTGTTTCATGCACAAGATGTCAACTATCGAGAGGCGAATAAAGAAACAAAGCATAATACTCCAGTGTAAGAGAGAACAATCAAACTACCTAATTAACTTATACCATGTCGCTTGACAATTTTGGTAATGGTAGGCTCATATCGTTTCTTATGGGGAAGCGACATAATGTGACATTAACTTACCTTAATAATACATTATTGTCCACCCCTGAACACGAGTCATGGTAAGCTTATACATGAAATTGTCAAAAATAACAAAATATGAGCCCTATTACTAATAGTAGTGAATTCTACCGTACTTCTCGTTATTTGCAACGACTATGGGTCCGTCTAACAAATTGTCAGCAATTTATCTCGGAAAAATCCCCTGACCGTAGGTGTCGAGTGGGTCAGTCGGATGAAAAATATATTCTTTAAACATTCAAAAATAGGTGGGTTAGGTACATCTCTATCTTTATACGAGTATAAATAACATTGGAAAGTTTTCAGTGTGTATTTAAGAATATTTTTTTAATATAAAAATTCAAAAATCATAAAAACAACTTATTGAAAAAGTATGTTTAAAGAATGTTTAGTAATATGTATTTACATACTAGCTGTATCCCGCGGCTTCACTTGGATCAATGAGTACATAAAGTATTCTATGTGCTAATTTAGGATATAACCTACAGGTACACCAAATTTCATTCAGTTCCGTTCAATAGTTTTTGTGTGAAAGATTAACAAACATTCATTCACCCATCTATCCATACATCATTACAAACTTTCATAATTATTATATTAATAGGATTACGTGACTTGGACATTTATTACTAAGAAAAGACCAAATATGACATCCTTTCTTTTGGCTGTCGGTTTTAATTACTTGCAGCATTCAACGTACTCCGTGCGTCATTGCATGGTGCGAGTGACAGGTCACTATTATATACCTTATATAACAATTGGTCATGAGAACATATGAGTTTCCGTTAATATTATGGACTGTTTGATTTGGACACTCAGAATCCAAATACGATGATTTTAATTACAAAAAGATATTTTTTATAAATGTGTTATGTAAACTGGTATATTTACGAGGTCTGTCCGGAAAGTTCGTATAAAAGTGTTCTGGAATGCGAGAAAGAGGAGTGGGGAGGCCAGGTAAGCGCAGGACCCCTTCCTTATGTCCCTAACAATGCTTCAGTTCTGGTCTGACCGCCGTGCGGTATCTGTGATCGGCATGGAGCCCGCTTCCGTTGAAGAGCAGCGCGTCGTAATCAAGTTTCTCTCGAAACTCGGCAAGAATGGCCGTGAAAGCAAAGAGTGGAAGACATCCGGGGAACCACGAACAAAAAAATCAAGAAAATCCCGCTCAAATGTCAAGACAATGTTGATTGTTTTTTTCGATGTTCGGGGGATTGTCCATCAAGAATTCGTCCCTCCAGGCCAGACAGTTGATGGAAAATATTGTGCTCAGACGCCTCAAAGCTCGTGTGGCACGAGTTCGTCCAGAATTGGCGCGAGAGGGGCGTTGGATTCTTCACCACGACAATGCCCCTGCCCACACCTCTCTTGTTGTCCGTGAGTTTTTGAGTAAAAATTCCATTAACCGAACACCCCCTACGATTTGGCCCCGTGTGACTTCTTCTTGTTCCCAAAAACCAAATTGGTACTTCGGGGGCGGCATTTGGGGGACATAAATGAGATACAAAAAGCTTGAGAAACCTACAACCAGAGGACTTTCAAGGAGCCTTCTCACAGTGGAAACGGCGTTGTGCATTATGTCACAGGGGGAGTACTTTGAAGGGGATAAAATTGATTTACCTGAATAATTGTAAAATAAAATTTTTAAAAAACTTTTATACGTACTTTCCGGACAAACCTCGTATAACAGTTTTTAAAATGGAAACTAAGAATTTATAAGTTGTCATTCGCGTCATATTACAACGCTCGGACTATAGCTGCTAGGTAATAATAGATACGAGTACTAGCCCTCCAGTGCGAGCGTCCGTAGTAATTCTACAGACAAAAACATCACAATACATTATTGCAACCGAGCTGACCACTGCGGTGAAAGTAGGTGCATTTGAAATGTTGCTAGATCCACTTTCCCATACACTGTCGTACTATCAGATAAGGGAGCAATTAGATACGAGCACATTATCTAAACTATGCGATTCACTATCTAAAGCTACTGAGAATTTTCTCTTCCCACATTATTTGCGGAGCATTTTCACTTTGTTTTTAACCTAGTTCCGTAAGGAGGAGATTATAATTTTGTCTATATTAGTCTAATATATATTATAGTGCCTACTTACTCATGGTCATATTCAGATAAACATAACCCTACTAATTCTATACCGTGAAACTTTCTAACGACAGCAGCCGGCAGAACATCTGCAATGCCTTTGGTGTTGTGGGTGATCATGGGCGGCGGTAGTCACTTACCATCAGGTGAGTCACATGCTCATTTGCCCCATGTTGTATATATATAGGCATGTAGGGTAATTATTTCGATCTATCCATATTTCTTAAAGCAAGATAAAAATCCCTCAAACTTTAAATAAAATGGATAAACTTTGGACAAATTTTAAAATAGTGATGTCAAATGACAAAGTAATGATAAATTTATTGACGAGAAATAGGTGAATAAGTTGGTACCTACTAAAAGTACCGAAATATAAATGAGTGGACTCACAGCTTGCTCGCAGCGTGATTAATGAAACACTCGTGTAAACAAACTGGGACAATATACGTATTGCTGTTTTCACAATATATTCGTTCGTAGAATTCCTATATTCTACGGCAGAGATTAAGACCTTAAAGTAAATAGATAAAAGGTACGTATAAGTAGCGATAGCGTTTGGACAAAGGCGTATGGTTAATTTATTCTTTATTTATTTATTCTTTACTAATTTATTCTTTATTACACAATAAACTTTGTACAAATAGCGAGTTTAATATTGTATATTCTATACCAGCTAACCGTTAGGTAAAAACAAAAAGTGTATGGAAGCAGTAATAAATATTATATCGAATAATATTATATATATACATAATACATACACACATATATATAGACTGGAATTTTATATCTACTATGTTATGTTTCCGACATTTATTTCGTCTTCATCCGAAAATATTCTTCAGGAGCGTACGGCACTGTGCATCATAGTGCGTTCGTCTCGTATAGCACAGAATAAGTTTATCATTAAAAATATTTAAAATAAGTTTTAAAAATATTATATTTATACCTTTCAACGTTTAATATATATTACATTATAAGAAAATGGCACTGACATATTCGTGTTTAGGAATATTCCCTATAACTTATTTATTTATTTACTTACTCGTTTACTACAACGCTATTATTACAGGCCTAATGCGACAATGTTTAATATTTATAATACCTATATCTATGATGTTACATAGCAGTCGGATAAAAATAAAAGATAATAAAAATAATCGATAAAGTAAGTGAAAGACGACCATGTAATTGAGAGAAATTAGACGAGTATTGTTACCGTTCTAAGAATAAAATTAAACTAAAAATATTGCCTAGGGTCATATCGTTTTATTAGACGATGCCTACCATACTATTACTATAGCGGGCTGCGCTTGCGCATCAAATTTAATTGCCCCCTACGGCAGAATAGTTTAAAATGTCTATGACATTTGCCATGGGAGTGGTAATGTATTAAACGGTGATTATAATTTTACGAATAAATCAAGAATGTTATAATTAGAAGACACGATAATAACTTTCGTAGTTTATGTCCTGTGGGCTTATAAGGATTATTATTGGATTATATTTGATAGTACATAGTTCATTTATGAACATAATATTGAATGTGGATACAGAGGTAACACCTAGTAACACTAAGTATGACAATCTTTTCTCACTTTTCCTTCTTACTTTTCTTTCTTATTCACTTTCCCTTTAAATTTTACCTTGCTGGTCTCTGTTGGATTGTTTTATTTGCTCTTCTAATACAATTAGGTAATTGTTTATTATAGTGCTATTTTATATATATATATATATATATATATATATATATATATATATATATATATATATATATATATATATATATATATTTTTTTTTTTTTTTAACATATTATGTGTACATTTACATTAGTCTAATTATATGTTTACAATATATGAATATATTAAGTATTACTTTATATTTCCTCAATTCAATGGTGCACCACCTGCTTATTTCTTGGTTCACCCAATAGTTGACTAGTAGGGAACACCATCCAATATTAAGTCCACCAAATGTACATAGAATTTCACTGTGCATTAAAGTTGAAATAAGTAATTATGAAATTAGTTTATTTCTTACCTCTTGTCATCTTGACGTCTCTATAAATTCTTGCGAAATTTGGTATACATGTACATAGTATTTGGGGTGGACAGAGACTTACACTATTATTATATCGATTAATCAACATATCTCGGTCACGCAGACAAAGTTACGGATAAAAACTAATAATATTGTGAATTTGTTTATTTTTTGTCTTAATGACTCGATCATCATAGTGAATTTAACATATACTTAGTATCTGTGATGAAAAAGAACTTAAAACTATTTTTTATTTCGGTCAATCAATATAATTACAATCACATGGGAAAAGTTGCGTGTAGAAACTAGTAAATTAAAATAAAATATAAATTAAAATAACAATGATGCAGATATTAACATAAGTATAAGCTAATATACCATGATGAACATTTACAAATGCGATGAGCATGTCTATCATAACCCCATGGACCGTTAATATTATCACCGTACGGCTATTGTATGTCCCCATCAAAAGAAAATACAACGTTTACAATTATGTGAATATTCAAATCGACATGTTTATTTGTCACATGTATGCTTAGGAAGAATGAAATATAAGAAATTATCTCAGCGGGGCGAACCTGGTTAGGTGTTAAAGTTTTATAGCCCAGTAGAATCTAATAAGATATTCCATGGTGAGATTATGTATACAGCTTGTGGCTTGTAAATTGAATTATGTTTGACATGCTGCCTTCTTTATTGACAACCAATACATAATTTTTAAAGAGAAGGTTATTTGCATGTAACTTTATGTTACTAAATCAGTTTTTAAGTTTACTTCCTATTCTTTGCCTATATTACTTAAATGTATATAACTATTAAAGAAGAATGGTTCCTAAGACCTTATAATTATATATTTATAACAATATGTGTATATTAAAAAGGGCCAAACATATTCGTTTAAGTGAAAATTAACTTAAAAAAAGTAATTTAAAACAAAAATTAATAACGATTAAAATCATTTGGTATTGTTTTTATATCTTAGTGTTATTTTTCATAGTTATGTTTAATTGTGGTCAATGAATTAATGAATGAATTTTATTGCTAAAAATGTAGTACAATAAAGTGATATGATAATATTACAATGGTTTTACACATTTTGTCAATACTGAAGTGCGACAGTGATAACAAAAGTTATTACAAAATAATTCTTAAATGTGTAATAATGTAAATCCATATTTACATATCCATATCCAAGTCCATACTTCTGTGTTAAATCTTAGCACGCATACTGGTAACTAAATTAAAAGAATTTTATTTAAGAATTATTACTAATTTAATAATAATGTATAATTCGATATAACTAAAATATGTAAGTAAAATACTCTTAAAATACAAACTTAAAACAGTAACAATGGATTGTTATTTTTGTCATTTCCAAATGTTTAATATGAAATGAGGTATAAATTGATGTATTTATATGTACATTAAGTAACAGATAAAACCAATAAATTACAACAATAAATCCGCAATAACTTTATCCACTCGTACAATCCAATTATACAACTTACGCAAAATGGGGTGCCATTTGTAACTGGATATTTCGCTAATTTCCAAAATCTCGCATCTCAAATCCTGCAGGGTCTCGCTTGCGAACTTTATGAATGAAATACTAGGAAGCTTATTGTTCGTTGTATATCCCTTAATTAAACAATGTTTATCGCGTTTCTGTGTCCACGGAGTTACAATATGCTTAACATTTTTTATGTATCGAGAATTTCGAGAATTTCAATAGTACTTGAACAAGAATCTCGCAATGCTTCTTGTTTGGGTTTTCTTTTTATTCAGTCTCAATTTTAATGAATGCTACAAGTTTTAGATATGCAATTTTATAAATTATATAATTTTATAAGATTAAAAGAAATATTAATTTCAAATATAGTCCATATTTTTTTATACCACTGAGGTGGCAAACAAGCATACGGCCCACCTGATGGTAAGCGGTTACCGTAGCCTATGAACGCCTGCAACACAGAGATATTATGCGCGTGTTGCCAACCCTGAAGAAACCTCTTTGGGGTTCTTAAAAGGGGGGCCCTTTTAAGAACCCCATGCTGTAGTCTCTTGGAAAAACCTCGACAGGGAACTCATTTCATAACCTGAGTGTTCGTAGGAGAAAACATCTCTGAAACCGCAACTGAATATACGTATCAAATTTCATAATTCCGTGCATGATTGAGTAACGAATACCCAAACATCTTTACAAATTTTAGCACCTAACTATTATAATAAAATTGTAATTTGACGTGGTCCGTAGATAAGAGATTATTAAGAGAAATTAACACGAGGAGTCTCAATAAGACCAAGACAAACTAAAACATAAACTTTTCAAATTTTTGTGTCTGTATGTTTTAATTAGAATTAGTTCGTTCCGGTATCACGTAAAAACTACTACATCATATTAGGTGCAGTTTTCACAGTTGTATTTTAGAAGATCTAACTTACAATTTGGTGTATGTTTCATCTTGATATGTCATCTAGAAATATTGTACTTTATTAGTGTTTCCATGTCTGAAACTACGCGCATATAGTACCCGTTACTAAGCAAGTAAGCTAGTTTATAATAAAATAGTAATAAAAACTCAAATATTTATCTATCTCCACACCAGAGATTCCACTTTCTCTACATAGTATAAAACAAACTTTAATAATATTATAAATTCAAATCAAGATAACAAACATTTATATGACGTATGTAATCAAGAAATATGAAATCATTCCATCATAGAAATTTGTAGGAAAAAGAACCATTGAAAACGCATTAGTCCAAACGGTCCCCAGAACGTGTGTTGACTGCTAACCGTCTCACTGCCGAAATCGTCGGATTTTGTTAAATAAATGATATTAGATTTCACTCATTTCTCTTTCTATTTTTCGTGGAGAGACGAAATGTGCTCGTTATTATTCGAATTTTACTACTGTTGTACGTTCGTTGTAGAATTTTAAATGCTACGGTTTTAAATACACTAGGTTGTGTAAGCTGCATTGTTTCCTAATAGATGAAGGAACAATATTTGTTCGCAATCCTCAGACATCGAGAGACCGGGCAAGAAACATACTCATACCTACTAAAACTTTAATATTATTCTCAAAACTTAACACATACATATAATATACCTCAAAGCTGTATAAAAATAATAATAATAAAGCGCGTGCGAGGTTTCGCGCGCTAATCATTCTGATGTTGTCATTACTTAACTATATGTACGTTTCAATTTGCTCATCACTCATTCACATGACGGAGAACTTTAGTACTAAAAAGTATTATCAAATATAAAAATAAAATTAATTCTGCATTTAATATATTTTTAGTAGAATTTATGTCCATCCATTATTTTATAACTAAAGTACAATACGTGTAACTACTACAGAGCTAATTTAAAAATTATCCCTCATAATTTTGTAAAAAATTTTCAACGAACTATCAATATGTAAAATCTCAAAGCACTTATAATCCGTATTTTTAAGAAAGAGTCTTATCATTAGAACTGTCTAAGTAAATTAACTTGCGAGAAATTGGTGAACATAATATAAATAAAAAAGATACCTATCAAGCTCATAAGCTCTATTTTAAGGTAGCTTAAAAACAGTACATTCACCAAAAGTGAACTCTTCTTATTTGTAATTTTTTACAAACATAAGGGTCGAAGTGTTTTTTTACGAAGGTCAAAATTATAATTATAATAAATTGCAAAAGATATAAAACCTCTGCTATATAAAAAGATTCTACACAAACGAACAAACAATCAAATAGAATTATAGAAATAGTAAAGTTCCATTTGCTACAAATCCCTCAAAAGTAAAATCGTAGAGAATTTCACATTCAAAGTGAAACCATAGACACGAAGTGGCCGTTTGAGGCAAAGATAATACGGTCTGTTCTATTGGCCCAAGTGTTCATATCACGAGATTGCAGGCTCGGCCGACAGCTCGCCCCGAGCGCCCAACAGATGCTCTAATTCTACCGCACAGATAAATAAGTGCACAGATAAATTAGAATTAACTAGTGAATTTAATTTTAAATATATAATTCGTGGTTGAAATTCGACAATTACTACTTACTTATAAGCTTCACTTTGTGTACCTATATACGAGCAACTGAGATGTTACATCTGAAGATGAATGCATCCATGTCATAATGAGCCAAAATTCAATCAATCGAAAATGATTATAGAAACATATAGAATTTTTTTGCTAACTCACGCTAATAAAGCAACAGAATACAACTAGCATATTATTTCCTTAATCTTTAAAATTTCAACACACAATAACGTCCATAAAAATATTAGAATTAATACTAGTCTACCAATTTGGTCTATCTACGTACTGACCGTCAATCTAACTGGAAGCGCAATAATGAATGCCTACAGGGGCTCTAGATTGCTAGCATGTGAAGTAAATACTGTGAAATTGGATAAAATGGCTTATTATGTGTAACCAAATGGGACTCGATAGTCAAGTACATGTTTCACCCTTCCTTTTGCTGCCTTTTAATTTGATACTGTCCTAAAATCTCATATAACATACCTCTAGAAGGATGCTAATGATTTCGATATCAGACTGTAGTATGCTTCAATTATACCTTGGGAGCAGATATTTCATACAAAAATGGTGTAAATGATCAATCATAATCAGTATTACATAAACAAATGCCGAGTATGTATCATACATACTTTTGCACGTGTACATACAAATGTAATATATCTTCCATAGACGGTACAATCTTATTTCATTGTAATCGTCAGAGAAGCAAGAGACTATACTGTATCAAGTAATACTACACCAATGCCATACTTCTACAGTTATACAGTATCATGAATATACTTATTATTACTGTACATCGATTGTAGACCGATTTCAAAAAGGAAATTTGAATTCGATTGTAGTTCCTGTTACTACAGCAAATATGAAAGTTTGTGACAATGGATGGATGAATGTTTTTCATTATCTCGCTCAAAAATGGATACTGAACGAAATTAAATGAAATTTTTTACACAAGTAGATTATATCCTAATTCAGCACATGGAATACTTTATATACTTGATTTACGCAGGTGAAACCGCAGATTGCAGCTAGTTTTTAATAAATAAGAATAGCAAACAAACTAACGCCTTACTGTGTAAATATTTTTGTGTAAATGTGGCCTTGAATGATTTTTTAAATTGGCATATTAATCTTATATCTAAATACTGATTTTTTAAAGATTAATATAAACTTTTCTGGAAGAAATTCTTATTTTTTTATGCAATAACTACTTCTGTATAAAACTCAACCTACTTATCTATAACTCATACTATAAAGATCCTCAAAATGTATACAAAATATAAGTGTAACAAAATTTAACTACCACCATCCACCGAACCGAATCGCCTACTTCCTAAACGGAGCTGAAAGATTGATATTGTACTGTTACTCGGAAATATTCACCCCATTATGCAATAAATTGAGCCGTACCGACCTCACACCAAATAAAAGGGCAAATCTATTGTCGTGTCCCTACCGTTTATCCCGTTGACATGACATATTCAGCTAAAGAATCTTTTATTATGATTATCTTAATTATTGTCTAAATATGTTATTTCGCTAATGAAAGCACTATTGTATTTATTTGATTACCATTGTTTTTCATTATCATCATTAAAAATAACATTTATTTATTTGCGTCAATTAAATATATTGAAAATAAGATTAATGCAAAAACGACCTCTATTTACGAGGATTACAAGAGCAGCGTTGAACTAAAAATAGTTTTGAATATTTTAATGCTATTAATATCAAAAAACTAAAAATTAGTTATATAGGATTTAAAGATTTAAAATTATTGTACCTTAAAAATTACTTATATATTTAATATAATTATATAATTTAATAATATTACGGACGTCCATATCGGTACCCTTCGTTAATCTTTTATTTCTGCAACTAGAATAGCAAACATGCTGACGGCCCACCTGATAGAAAGTGGTAACCGTCACCTATAGACATGAGCAAGTACCATGGACATAACAGAGTATACTGTTTCACCCATGATATTCCTGAAAACTCAGGCGTTAGTTCTCTGTACCCTGTAAATTCATTGCTATATCCAACCCTTCAAACCGAAACACAGCCATAAACACAAATGCTGAGGGGAAAGAGATTGGTAGTAATGGAGACTGAGAATCTTATTGCTAGCAATATACCTAATCAGGTCGACCTCCTCACAGTTCTCCCATTATATATATATATATATATATATATGTATGTAGATAAATGAGATTATAATTGCATATATACCTTATTATTTAGATAGTATGAGAGGCTCAACATCTTTAACCATTTTCACTTCCTTTATATTTCAGCCGATATACTTATATGATTCCTTGATACGTTTTCTTTGACTGTTTGTACCTATATATTTCAGATAATTTCTCAAAGCAACTAACTGTCTAAAGAAATCAAACATAAAGAATTACCTACAGCTTTGTATCATCAATTTCTTCGCCTTTACAAAGAAAGCTTACTTATATAGAAACTTATTCAACTGATTCTTAACAAAGAATACAATTTTTGTATGTTTATTATAATAAATAAATAATTGTTATTTTTGCCTTCTGATTAGATAAATGTTATTTTATGGCAAAATAAAAAAATATTGTACATATTGTATTTGTATCGTGATATTTATATAGAACTTCCACATACGAAGGGAGCTTAATTATACTTTTAAATCCGCATATAGATCCACCATATAGAAGCGAATAGAAATACTCGCATAATAATTAATCAATAATATTTTAGATCAATGTTCACAAAGTTATAATTAGACTTCACTTAATTCGTTTTATTTTTCAATTATTCTCATTATATATTAATAACTACAAAATAATCCCGCATTGCAAACTATAATTAAAATGACAGGAAATAAACGATGATCGATAGTACGTAGTCATAAAACGAATTGCAACTGCATTTCATCGATTCTGTCATATTTCAGCGTAATCATATTCTGATTTAATTAAATCCGAGCGATCCGAGCGATAGCTCGATTCGGATAGTTTGCCAACTTCACGGATATTAAACTTCATTGCAAATATCATTCTGAAATGATTTTCGTGCAGCACAAAAAGAAATAATGTGGAAAACTACACAGTACATAATTTATATACACGTTACACAATATTATTTTCAAATTATTCACATTCAGTATAGAACAATAGGCCGTGTGGTGCCGCCATAAAATGGGTCAACACTTCCTTTTCTGTGGGTATCGTAAGAGGCGACTAAGGCAATTTAATAATTAAAGGATCGGCAGTAGTGTTCCTTCTTAAAATGCCACCAAAGACTGACTGCAGTTGCCAACCTGCCTACATAGACAGTTACTGGCAAGCCCCCTCGAGGAGGAGGCCTAAGTTTGGTAATGGACATTTAACATATAAATATATAACAATAACAATAATTAATTATGAATCTCATTTTGTAATTAAAAATTATTTTCTTACAGCTCAAGAAAAATAATACAAAAAAGCAATATAAATAGGTATAACTTCTAAATTAGTTTTATGCTATCTAGACTATCCTATTGTGTTCTAACTGTAGGAGGAGTCAAGAGTCAATAGAACCGGTTTATTGAATGATATAAGTTTTATATATAAGTTAGTATAAAACAAGAGATATACGTTAGTATAGACGCCTTTAAGACTGGATTCTCTATGCCTATATTGCAAGACACTTAGCGTGAAAAGAGATAGATAGTTTTTTTGCAGGACAGATTTTTATGTCTGCCTTCTATATAAGTAGACAGTATTAAAGGAATGCTAAATGATCTGATTTAAACCATCCTCTTTCGGCTCTTCCACTTTTATCAATCTATCTATAGAAATTCGCAGATTACGAGTACTTTTAACTTTGCCCTTTTTAACACGTCACTTATTTTGTCACCGTATTTCCGCGTAGGTGACCCTTACCGACATCTCCACTCATTCGTACTCGATATATTTCTTTAGTGATCCTTCTTTCTCACATCCCTTTCAAATGACCAAACCAACGATACCCTTTTCAATCTTTGTCACATCATATTTCTGTCTGCACTTCTCTCTAAGACAGTATTTCTCACTTTTTCCTTTAATTTTCGATACACCTAGACTCTCACCTCTACGATACATATGAAGAATAAATTAAATAGTATTTGAATCAAATATTCACACATTAATTACTAAAAATCGCGATTACCATACGAACTAAGATGCCACACTAGTACAGTTAAAATTTTGTAAGTTTTGTAAATTCTTAAGTAACATAAAGTTTTTCAATGAAACTTCGTATACAGATGGACCATATATTTGATTAAGTCAAATAATACTTATGTATGTAGTTAGCAACAAATAATAAGGAAACAAATGCTGAGATATCCTTTCAGTCTTGCACACAAGTTCAATGCTCATCTCATTATCTACTCTCATCCAATACTGATAATTGTAATAACGCTTATGTATATAATGATAAAGTTTAATTTACTAGAATAATATCTTTGCAAACTGTGCGTCATGTTGATGACCTCAAGACGAGAATAAATTATATGTTGTTATCAATGAAATTAAATAGATACGAGGGGAATAACTAAGGCCTCGATATTTGTTTGGAAACTTGGAACCCCCTTTCGTCGAAGATGCATATAAATATGAAAGAAAGGTGGGAATAAGCATCAGTCAACTGTTCTTTCAACACTTGAAGATTTTAAGAATCATCAGTTTTTGGTAAGCAAATTTTTTTCTAGCTAAATTTCATAATAATTAATTAATATAATCTTATAAATACTTTAATAATATTAATTTATTATAATGTTCTCAAAAAGTTTTTATTTTCTCAACACAACGATTTCACTTCAAATGTCAAAATCAATACTAAAAATTGAAAATAATGTAAATTTAATAAATGAAAATGAAATTATGTTTTCGACAAATGGACATTACAAGCCACAGTAAAACCTATGTGTTAAATAGGTTTTTGAAACCTTACTATAATTTCAAGAATTCAATTCAATTTCACGGAAATTCAATTATACTATTACAATTTTATTATTCATATTTTAAGCTCCTCCTAATAATATATTAAAAACAGTAACTGTCAAATTTCATATATAATTAATTATTTGAAAATGTTTATAATTTAAATACAATTAAAAAATTCCTTCAAGTACTTTTTTGCAACTATCAGCATCAGAATGGGAAGGAATTATTAGTAAATTTTTGTCTACCCGTGCGAATCGCTAATTCTAATTAAAATTACGAATAAATCTAACCCAATAATACTTCTGTTGCAGCCACAATGCAGTTCTTGTACATTATTGCCAGTGTGCTAGCTGTAGTTGCAGCCCAAGATTACGAGATACATCCTCAAATGATTGTGAACAGGTATATTACTAATATAATACGAGTTATATTGAAATTATTTAACGTATTTATTATATTTATTCTCTTTAAAGAATTATAGTTTTTTTTTTTTACGTCAGAATCATTGATATTAAAAATAAACTAAGTTTATAAGATGTTGGTCGTTTTCAGCTATAAAACTGTTTTGTCTCTTTCTTTTGTGCAATATTCCCACTTTGAATAAAAGTGGCCAAACAGTTGTGGGTGACCATGGGCGGCGGTAGTCACTTACCATCAGGTGAGCCGCATGCTCGCTTGGCCCCTGTGTTGTAAAAAAATAATAATAATAGTTAAAATAGGTTTATAGAAGGTTTATTTGAATTTTTTTATGAATAAGGGAATATGACTCACATTCCCCATAGAAACACATAAAATTTTATGAATTAAAATTACTCATCATTGAACAAAGCAGAAGCGGAGTCGAATAGATAGTTGCTGTAATTAACCGCGCCGACATATTCTTATAAGACTTGTGAAAATATATGATCCACACAATGAGTTTCAGCAAGTCAATTACATACATGTACATCACTATCCTGTGAATAAGTCTGTTTAAAAACATTATTAAAAATACACTTTTATGGGCTTTTAGGCAAACAGGGTTATATTATTTCTCTAGACAAATCAAATAAGCCGAAGTACAACGGATTTATCAAACGTATTTTACGAGTTATTAGTATCTAAGGTGAATTATTATCTAAAAATCTAAGGTAGGCATATTGAAATATAAAATATGCCTACCTTAGATCTTCACATACAAAGGAGAATTCAGTATAATTTTATTTATGTAGGTACCAACTATGAATATAATCGGGGTCTTACTACGTTATGAAATTTTAGCGATTTCCAATATTACGGCAATATCAAGTATACTCGTTAAAATTTCATAATTATATTCATAGTAAATGTAGCGCAGTTTGTACAAACTATAAATATATGTAACAAATATTTATAACTTTTTATTTTACCAGTTGGAATTTGACCATCAGCAAAAACATTGTGCAAATTTAAGTTTCCAACTCCAATAACAAACGACAACAATGATAAATGTTTTTCCAACTCCATAAGATTATTGTTTTAAAAATATGTATTTATTTTATAAATCACTATGCAGGTATCCAGAATGGTACATCCGCAGCGAATACTCCCATCCAAGATTTCAGAGGGATCTATCAGTAGATAAGAAAACCGAAGACGTAACCTTGGACCACAAAACCTCGCCTGATGGCCGCATATTCGGAACTTTAGGTTCAAGAGATGAGGCATTATTTGTAAGTATTATATGGCATATTAGCTGTGTGGTTCCGGAAAAGAATGGGCCACCCCTTCTTTTCTCATGGGTCTCGTAAGAGGCGACTAAGAGTATTTAATGATTGAAAGATAGACAACAACGTCATTCATATAACGTCACCAAAAATCCTAACTGCGATTGCTTCCCTTGCCAAGCATTACAACTACTAGCAAAACCTCTAAGAGGGAGACCTATGTTCAGCAGTGGACAGTTAACGGCTGATATAATGATGATGATTAAATATATACAAATATATTTACGAGTGTATATGATTAAACAAACGACTCATCGTATTTCTCCTTCTTAAATTTTTGTTTATTATAAATACCTATAACAAAATTATATTATAAATATCAAAAGGTAAATTAAACCTGGTAAAACTTTAAAATGTATATTAATTATAGTGTATTTACAGAAAAAATATCATATATCATCATCTATAGCCAAGTAGATGGCTCTAATGTGTGTAATATCCAAAACTATTTATATCTTGATGTTAGTTTCTCCCTTTGTACATTTTACAACTATACCTACTTTCAGGGTAAAGCTGGCTACCAACGCAACGTATTCGACGATCACCGTGGTAAACTAGATGCTTCTGCTTACGGATCGCGTGTTTTAACCCCTTATGGCGATTCAAGCAATCTGGGAGGTCGCTTAGATTATAAAAACGACCATTCTGCTGCCTCTTTAGATGTAAGCAAGCAAATCGGCGGACACACTGCGGTAAGTTTTCAGTCATTTTTATATCTGTCTCGTGATATAGGTATAAAATTATATGTAATATCAATAATTTGAGATTTTGTTCCACAAATTAATATACGAGACTCAAGCCAATAATTGCAAATAGTCATCAGTATCGGTTCAAACTGATGAACAAATTACATAAGTAACATAAAGTAAAAAAGAAGCCAACCTTTAAACAATTTTGTTTAAGGAAATAAAGTTATTATTATTATTATAATTCATTATCACCTATAGACAAAACAGCACCTTGGATGTTACAGAAAACTTAATGATGCTCATGGATATCTCACAGTTTTCTAATTTTTAAAACTAAAGTAACCTTCAAAAAAGAACATATTCCATTTTAAAAGGCCGACAGAATACCTGCAATTCTTCCGGTGTTTCGGGTGTTCATGGATGACTGTGATAGTCACTCACCATCAGATATGCAACGTGCACAAATTACATACATATTTGCCCTCTGTGTTACAAAAAAAAATACTATTATTACTATCTACCTCCTGTACTCAGTAATTTCACCGTCATAAATCATATCCTATCCTTCAACCCAAAACACAGCTATATGCAAACGGAGACAAACACGAGTAGGATACTCGTAAACGTACCTACCCATACAAACTTTTTTTATACAAAGTCTCCTTCTAGGTATCGGTAAAGTTACTTTGGAAACTAGTAGTAACATATCGTTATCATATAATTTGGGTAGTAATGTTCTAATTGTAAGGTTCTGTAAAATTGTAAATAGCTACAGTAACGAGGTCGATATTAATTTTGATAGTCTAAATTGTTTTGTAAAAAATGTCTATAAATGTATAAAATGAGTTATGTTGCTGGATCTGCTTATGGATATGGTGGCTTGAGTTATTTTTAAGCTGTAATGTAATCTTGTGAAAACAATTGTTGGTGAACCTAAATAAATTAATAATTAAATTATCATGTAGGTCGACGCTGCTGCTGGTGGTAGATGGCCGATTGGTCGCAACGGTGACTTCACAATGCAAGGCACCTACAGTCGCTTCGGTCCCCTACAAGACTACGGTGCGAGAGCCGGTTTGAACTACCGCTGGTAAAATCCAGTCTAGTCAACTAGATTGTACATAATTTTAATGATACTGTAAAATTTATGTTTAATGTAAATATCATATTATTATTCGGTCATTCGTTCTTCCTATACAATGTACATAAATTATTTAAATATATATATAATTAATATACATTTATTTCATTATTAATTTTGTTTTATCTTTACCAACATTATTTTGTACCACTTCCTTCTTATATCTACTTGAAAATTTTCCTAAGCGTACAGGAGCGATATCCAATCAGAACTAGTTTAAACCTACCCTAAAATAAAATACACATGCGTTTATAATTTTTTAGGTTTTTGCCTGCTACTTTATATCCGTGAATTTTAAAAGTAGGAAAGAGTATACCATAAATTTAAGTTGTGACAATTGACAAAAAGACAATTGTGAACCGCATCTAAAATAATGCAGTAGTTTTTATGTGGTGTCAAAACAACCATACAAATAGGTACACAAACAAGATTTCTAAAAATTATTTTATTAGCATCTATTGGTCTCAGTAAAGCCCCCCATTTTATTTTCTCTTAAATATCTCTCATATAGAAACATCGTACTATAGTTAAAAATTTTTTATATTAGTAAGATAAAATTCTCATACAAATTCAGTTGCTTAAAATAGGTATATTAATAATACTATAATCTTTTGGAGGATATAATAAACAGTATCTACCTATCTATCTAAAAATACTAGCTTTTTTTACAACACAAGGGGCAAACGAGCATGCGACTCACCTGATGGTAAGTGACTGCCGCCGCCCATAATCACCCACAGCACTAAAGGTATTGCAGGTGTGCTGCCGGCCTTTTAAAAAGGAAGGTAGACAAAAATTACAACATTATTATTGTCACCAACCTACTTCTATTGCCTGTAGGATATTAATATGCCTCGTTCACACTTACATTCATATAATAATGAGGTTTCTCCTTCACGCATCCATTTTACTAAAATGTATAACAACAGTTAATTAAATATGAATGCCTTTAATATTTGATTAGTAAATTAATTCTAGTATCACAGCTACACACTACAGGCATTGTAATGAAATTCATAATATTAATGCTCGTAAACTCATAGTTCCTGTATTCATGGACTTAATTAATACTGTTAACGAGTAATTTTATTACCAAAATGAATACATTTTTAAGTAATTATTTAAAAAAAAATTCATCAGTCTTATGAAATTTGATAATGAAATTCTAAATTTTAGAGAATCTTACGATATTTTAATTCTTGGTGCAAGAAGGTCTTTCTTATTCTTGGACCACGTACATTATTCCTCCAAACTAGATAAATTTATAAATTTCTTTACAAATAAGAAAGCAGATCACGGCTCAACGGTTGAACGCTAACCTTTTCTTGTTTGGTTCCTCATACTATAAGGTATGGCTTGAGGACTAAGCTATTAATGTAATTGTATGGACTTATTACTTTATTAATTGTCAAAAGTTCTAATTAACGCATTCTAAATATATGAAGCATGCATATTTTCCAGAACATATTCGCACTTATTTAAAAAGAATAGTGATTTTTGTAATTTTAACACAAACAGTCCTCACATCCTAGTATTATCTTATAAAACTACAACTTTGTATAGCAGAAATGCCTACTGTTTGACAATAAGCATTTATAATAAACTAACGAAAGAAATAAAAACACTACCCTTAAATATATTTAAAAAGAAACTAAAGAGGTGGGTAATAGAATAATGGATTTTACTCAGTTAATACATATTTTAATCATTTTAAAGCTTAAATATAATATAACATGACTCAATTTATTGACTGAATTATTTGTAATTTGTATAATGTATTATTAATAGGTAAATATATTAACACTGTAAATATACATATTATCTGGCATTCGGTTTTCATTTCGTGTTCATAACACAATTAAATAAATTTTATATGCCAAATTCTGGTGAATAGTATAAACAATATTTAAATATTATGTACCATCTATTGTACCCCTTTTCAAACAAAATAAAGTTAATTGTATTTTTTTTGTATTCTGTAATGCCAAAGTCAAAAAGTTGCAAGTATAGACACTTCTTTAGCAAGAACAGAAGTAATTTTAATAAGATTTACTTGCATTTACATATTAATGCATGTGCCTATGCGTTAAGACAAAGAACCCGTATAATAAATATTCATTCTCAAACAATAAATTTGTTTTTATTGAACTCGACTATGACATTTTCGATTGGTTAGTTCGTTAAAGAATAATATCTCATTCCAATGCGTTTCACTTAATTACCAAATGAACTATTCAAAAAGTATAATAAAGTTCAATGATTCATACTAATTAAAGACTTCACAATTATGTTAACAATGGACAATCTTATTATAAAAAGTATTAAAATAGATTTAAACAGATGAAAAATATTTTTATTCATAAAAAAATATATCAATATTGCATTAAAACAACAAAACCAGCATCATATGTAATATACACAAAAGTTGAATAAAATAATACCCATAAGAATGAAATATAGTTGTTTAATGTAGTAATTTTTTTTAATTAGTCAATATTTATTTCTAAATATTTATGATTAGTTTTCGTCAGCCATGAGCGAAGTAACTGATCTATCGAACTGTAAAATTATTAGCGCATGTTTGAGAAAATGTAACATAAGATTGTGAGTATTGTCTATACATCAGATTCCCACACCCACATTAGCAGTTTGGCTGCGAGTCGTTTTTTTTTTTCTCTGCATTAATTAATATAACGGTATAAACTCGTGAACTTTGTCAGTTTACTAGGTACTAGTTTCCTGTACTCAGTTAATATCAGAGGGTTAATAGGTACATCGATGAATTCTCATTAATTGAAAACAGTACATGAAAAATACATTACGAATAGACCAAAATCATCTATTGGTTTTATTCGACTATTTTTTTTTCTTCTAAATAAAACACAATATTTTCACCAATTCTGATTTTCAAATTCAATTATGATAATTATTTTTGTAA
Source organism: Galleria mellonella (assembly GCF_026898425.1). Lineage (NCBI taxonomy): Eukaryota > Metazoa > Arthropoda > Insecta > Lepidoptera > Pyralidae > Galleria > Galleria mellonella. Next base: position 4,335,933 of record NW_026442042.1, on the reverse strand, counting down.
TATTACTCCCATGATGATGATGATGATTATAATGACATCAGTCGTATTGTCTACTGTTGAACATAGGCCTCCCTTTTGGAAAGTTTTAAAAGGGATACTGCTTCCCATCCCTCAATCATTAAGATCCCTTAGTTGCCTCTTACGACACCCACGGGAAAGGAAGGGGTGGCCTATTCTAAGTTAGGACCACACAGTTACTCCCACATTAGTACAACATTTTTTTTATTGCGACGCAAAATAGAAGCTGGAGTAAATAGCACCATTATAACATATATAAAAAAAACTACGGAAAATTCACATATCAAGTCAGGTATGTCGAAAATAACTATATAACTATTTGTCATAGACCAATTTCATTTTGGTCTATCTGTAAGCCAGTAGGTAATCAACGGCGTCAAATATTGCCTCGAATACAATACAAATCGTTCTCCAAACACTAGAATTGAAATATGTCAAAAGCATTAGGCAAAGCTTTGTGAGTATTCGAACCGAATTCTGAGAGGAATGTGTATCGCGTATTTGAGGTCGACCGAAAACTATGCGCTAACGATAATAATTGGGCGAGATACCGAACCAATGCCTATGGGCTTATTCTAACCTCGTTAATGAAGAGTCAACAAAACAAGAATAACAATTGCATGATTCCTATATACATATATATATATATATATACATACATACGAATATATATACATATATAAGCGATAAATTCTCCAACTATAATTAAATCGTAACATGATATGGTTTACTAATATTACAAACATGAAATTTTATACATAGATATTTAGTTGTTTGTACATAAAGCACAAATTTTATTGACATATAATACACAGATTATACGATATGTAGTCCTGACGTAAAATCGGTCACCTCTTCTTTTCTCGTGAGTATTGTAAGCCGCGACTAAGAGAACTTAATGGTAGAGAAATGGGCAGCAGTGTCCCTCTTAAAACATAACTAAAAGCCTAACTACGGTTGCCAACCCGCCTGCCAAGCGTGAAAAATTACTGGCAAAACTCCCCTTATGCGGAAGGCTTATGTTCAGAAGTTGGTAATTCATGGCTGATATGATGATGATGATGATGATGATGTCACAGATTATACTCTAGATTAACATTTACTTTTATCCTCAAAGTCATGGGATGTATAGTTTTTTTCTCTGGTTACAGCATCTGAGATACATGAAATCTTCGTTTTGAATCAACATGTAAAGTTTAATTTAAGCGTGATTAAGTAACTAACACGCAGATATCGTTACAAATTTTCTCATTTATAATATTTAAGATTCCTGAAGGAAAATTTGAGGGATATGGCTTTCTATAAATACATTTGTGTTACTTAATATATGCCTAGACAAAAAAAAATAAAACATCATGGCAGTAAACAATATACCCCCTCTATCCAAACTCGAAACTATTTACATATCATCATATCAATCGAAAGATATCCAATGCGCAATGCAGAGTATGTACAGCGGAACTCATAGGTAGCTACTTACATAGTTGTTTTAGTTGTGTGTCGTCAATTCGAACCACATGTGCCAGTGCTCGGCCATGATTGTTTGTAGTAGCGAGAATCAAGCACATGGTTAAAAATGACTGGGAACGGATTTAATATTTATTTCTTTAATAAACATAGAATTAGTTATTGTATTCTACTGCTAATAGATATTGATTGATGATTGCCAGTTTCGTAGAAGGTGACCAATAGATGTCAACAATATTATGGGCATTACGTATATACTAATATATCTTCATATATTGCTATTACTAAGATCTAAAGAGAAAAATATTAATATATTATTTTTAACCACTTAGGTGGTTTTTTTATAGAAAAAGAAGAAAGTTTTAAGAAGACTAAAACATGGCAATTAGTGTGAATAATAGTGTGTGGTAACATGATAATAATAAAAAAAAAATAAAATGCATATATTTCTTTAACATGCATGATATACACATAATTTATACAATTATTGTACAATTGTTTCTGTATGAAATATAAAGCAAAAAATATTAAATTCTTTAAGGATATTTATTTCTAATTGTAGTATCATAAAAAATGATTATTCTAAAATACTTCAATTTAAATTCACTTGAAACAAATAGTTTGCATTTGTTTCTTTTTCAATATTATAGTCGATTTTTATTATTAAAAAGAAAGTTATTACAGTTTAAATTTAATAATTTCAATTTACAATATATACAGTGATATGATCTAAAACTGTCTTATTCATTTGAATCATTAATAAAATCAAGGTCAAAACTATTACTGAACTCGTTTAACTAGTACTATACAAAAAAAAAAAATAAACAAGAAATGAACTTGCACCTGTTTAAAAAAATCACTATCGGCTTGTTGCATCGATTGCACGCTCACAACTTTTAATTGGAAGCCCGTTGTTAACCGCGCTGCATTTATAACCCTGACAATAAACTATAAATCACATCAAAAATAATTATTTAAAAATAAAACATGATCGTGACAGCGCAGCAATAGAAACTTAATATGTAATTAAAAAAATTAATAACACTGCCTACTCGTATCTGTACTTAGCTAACGATATCATCTATTTATACATACCTACAGATATATAAAAAAAAAAAACATTTACATCCAGCCATCCAATCATTCAGCCATTTATGCGTAGTACATCCAAATTTTTTCATCGCCAGAACATTAGTAGAAATTTAAAATACCACAGTTTTTCGATGTCGATCAGAATCAAACTTACTACATAAAGCTATAATATTAAATCTTTCAACAATTATTGTAATGAAGATCAATAAAAAAATCATAACACACGCTCATTATGATATAATTTATGGGTTTAATAATTAAGAAGAGTTTTATGGATTATATATATATTTATGAAGAGTTATTTTAGTTTTAGTCAGTATTGCTTTACATTTCATATATTCATAATATAAAATGTCTGTCGAGTTTTAAAACAAAACCTAAGGATTTTTATTTAAGCAAGGTGTCATCTTCTTAATTTGTTTATTTGTCTGGTTAGCATACTTAATTCTTCAGATACCTAAAAAATATGTAACTTAGTGTTTTACGTATACATGTGAGCAGTATTTATATATTTTATACATTTGTATATGTATGTATGTATATATATAATAATGGGCAGGGATATATATTTACATTATTACATCTCCATATTTATAAATGATACAATTTTCATCGTGCCTCCGATCAAACTGTTTATAATTACTCCTCTCCATCCAAAGGTTACCTGAAAAAGGTCGCTTTTAGCGACAAGATTGCCCATTCTTTTCTCACTGTGATTATTTCTTGTAATTGATTATATCTATAAGTTTACTATTGTAATCTTTTGGAGGAAACAATAGAGTATCTATCTATTCAACGCCTACAATATTGATGATAGCAATTATGGATATGCACAACACAACTGCAATGATAACAAAATTATCAATCGTTTTATTCTTAAGCCATAAAAGCTAAAACATGGGTTCATATGACTTAATATAATCATTTTGAAATATGTATATAAATGAATACGTAGAAATATTCATACTTACTCGTTTCTTCGGACATTCTTATTTCAATAAAAATATTTCTAGGTATATGTTTTCGGAAAAATGTTTACAATTTCATTTACCATATATAAAAAATTCTTGTTCAGGAAATATTGATAGGTGGAAAATATGTAAAATAAAATATGTTACAATTTTTAATATTAAAATCCAAACATAAACTTAAGTACTTTAAAAATACAATTATTACTACTTACCTACAATAAATCATATTTTTTATATTATTAAGTTTGAAGGTTAATGGTTTATAAAAATTAAATGCCAGATGTCAACGGCAATACTTATTATAGATATTTACCTACATAATTTGAACATATTTTTACATGAATAAAATTATAAATATAAAACACAAATATTTATTTCCTAATCTTATGCCTTAACGTACAGATAGGTATCTTCGATAAAGTTCTCAAAAAATAAATGCCAAACATTCTCAACAGAGAGACTAACTCTATTGGATGGACAAAACACACTGCTTTGGAACAAAAACACTATTTCATATTAAATAAATCTATGTATATAACAAGAAAATTCATCGAATAACCGTCCAGCCACCGTCGACCCTTTGATCAAACCGCCAATTAAAATACCGACCCTCCATAACCCTCTTACAAACCTGCTGGATAGAATAACACCAAAAATATAAAACGAAGAAGACATTAGCACTTTTAATACAGAACTGTAGATATCTGGAACTCAGTGGAATGTTACCAAAAGAAAAATTATACTTAACATAAAAATAAAACTAAATAAATAAGACAACTTTATTTTCAATCAAATTATTAAGGAAGAAATATTTTTAATCAACTTGTGTATCTATATTACCCGATATTAATAATTATTTTTTAAATCAAAAATTCTTTCTCCCAGGATATTCTTAGAACAATTTGATTGTCATAAATTCTAACTCGACTTAACTTCTACTAAACATTATTGCCGTAAATTCTCGAATCGATTCTTCACATCTCGAATTATTACAACTGTGTAAAAACTTTTTTTTAATGGATTATGCTATTCGCCAGCGTTATCGGAAATACATTGGCGGGGTACCAGTGAGTGAGGACAAAAAGACAGGTCAATTAGCTATCGTGATAAAAATACACCTGGCCCTCTTGATTAGCGGAAAGCGAATTCGACGAGACATGAAACATCCGAGGTTGCTATCTCATTCCATCTCACGGATCCGCTAGCGATCTCGACTCCATTGACGAACCCGCCTGCCACCCGTCCAGAGGACCCTAGTTTTTAGTACAATGCTTTCCAAGGAAGATCACGTGGAGCTTGGGTCTTTTAATGCTTTCTTACCTTCAAATGAAAATGATGACTAGCGTATACTATTTCTGAGTGAGACAGCTCTATACCTTTCCAAACGAATCGCTAAGTAATTTTTTAATGAAATGATAAACAGACTTCTCTCATGGTGAAATGTGACAACAAAATAAATTATAACGTCCATGAATTTTTAGGGAGAATTAGTTTCTGCATCATGCAATTTCAATGCTCTACCCCACCCTTCAAATCGAAAAACAGTTCTACCAACCTACATTATGTATGTGTTTTTTTATTATGTGTATTATATATTATATATGCATGCATCAGAAACACAATAACAAAATACATGTACCTACTCAACATATATTTTTCATTTCACTAAGTTTTAATAATTCTCAGAATACTTAATTTCTTTCGAATTTTCATTACAAAACTGTATGAGCAAAGATACTAACTGCTGACCAAATATCTAGACAATAAATTTTCATTAGTGTCAACATAGTCAGTGTTCTTTTCTTGTTGTCAAATCGGACCCAATTAATTCCGACGGGACAGTTTCGATTCGTCGCTGAAATCTTGGAATGTGAGAAATGAGGACTGGGAACGCCCCAGACTCTCCGATAACCGTTCTTTTTAATTTTATTACTTATTTCGACCTTTACAAAATGTAAACAAACATATAACTATATTATAATGTTAATTAATTTAATAAGTGCTGTCATTATATTTAAAAATACAAAATACACATGAATCTTATTTTTTTATACTTAGGTGACAATGATATTGCAACTTCTATGCTCTATTGGTTTATTCTGGTGAAGTACCAATGAAGGATGATAAGTGATGATAAGATCAACCTATAGTGATACATTTCCCAGAAATTAATCAAGTTAGTTCCCACGAAGACGACATGGAAATTGACCTGACAGCTATCCTATCACTAACAATGACATCAAAGTCCTCGTTATTAACAACATTATGGTTTCTAAGATGTTACCCTTGGATTTAAGGTGTAAATATATGGAGACAATATAAGATATAATTTTTTATTAAAAATATATCAAATTAAGAATTTTTTTATGCAACTTAGAATGACAAACAAGCTGGCTGTCCACCTGACGGAAAGTAAGAACCGTCGCCTAGGGGCATGAAGAGTACCATAGACATAACCGAGTATACTTTGTCACCCATGATACCATCATGCCTTGTCATTCCCAAGGACTAAGGTATTAAGCTTAAAATAACTGTCTGAACCCTGTAATTTTAATGCAATATTCCTCCCTTCAAACTCTTTACAGCGGAAACACGAATGTTGAATATATTGATTATAGGATTCTAGTCTTTAAGTTTTTGAATTTAAATATGTCCTGTCAAAGCATTGGAATCATACATCATTTGAAATGTATTTAAAAATGAATTAAAGCTTTTTGTAGCAAATCTGTTCAGAGTATATAAAAACGTTTCCTAAACGACACGTTCACCATGAAAGTTCACAGAGGCTTTTTAATTTTTATTCTGATAATTGTAAATATTAAAACAATAAATTGCTACTATTCGAACTTTTCAACCATCAAAAGTGAATATAATTGTACTACAAACATTATTTTGGAAATAATGAAAACCCATTTTCCATGTAATGTTCCATGTAATCTTGTGAATGTTCTTTCTTCGTCAGATGAAATTAATAGGATACTACTATCATTAAATAATGATATTTGCTTTAATGTTATTGTACGATCAGTTTATAATATAGACGATTGGCATTTTGTTACGGATATATACATAATTGTTTCCGAAGATATATATGAATTGTCTACACGAATATTTGAACTGTCATATGATTTTTACTGGGCACCTGAAGCACGATTTATTGTTCAAGTACTTAATGTGGTGAATTTGCGACCAATATTTGAAATATTTATAAAATACAATATATACAATGTAATATTATTGGTTTGCATTGACGAAGTTACTGAAGTATTCACTTATTACCCATTTGCTGATGCGAACTGCGGAAAAGATTTCGGTGAAGTGGCAAATCTTGGTAAAGTGACTGCTATTGAAAAATATTTCTCAAACAAACAGCCAAATAGAATGAAAAATTGTACAGTCAAAGTAGTGATGCAAGAAACAATACCATACGTAAATCTTGGAACAAGTCATCATGACACGTATGATAAACATATGGAAGGTATAGATCAGTATGTTTTAAATATTATGGCAAAAATAGAGGATGTCACGCTCGATTACATTGTACCTAGTACAGAAACCTCTACTTTAGGTTTCGTATTACCAAATGGAACCGTCACTGACCAGCTGGCTTATTTGCAAAATGGGAGTGCGGATATAGCCATTGGAGGTTACATTTTAATAGAAAATCAAGCTGAACACTTTGACTACATTTGGGGCTACAAGTATGCTAGTTATTACTTGTTTACACCAGCAAAAAGTAACGATAATTGGAAAGATATTTACGAAGAATTTAGCCTTACTACCTGGATACTGATTATTAGTGCTTATTGGTTAATAGTTGCAGTATGTTTAATGGTTCTTCAGTTACCTCCAGCTATAAAACACTCTCGTCTAAATATAATGCTAGTGCTATGGGGCTTTTATTTGTGGAATTGTAATAAAAGGATCCTACAAATAAAACGATTGAGGCTCATTCTAATTTGGTGGATATGGTATACATTTTTTGTTGTAAATTTTTACACCTCTTATTTATACAGTTTGATTGCAAGTTATAACCAAAAACCGGCTAATATTGATGAAAATAATCTAAATTCATCAAAATTAAAACCATGCATTAGCAGTAATGTCAGAGCTAGTTACTTATATTCGCACAATATAAGTTTTCCTGAAAATGTTGATTTACCAGCTTGTAAACACTCTGGATCTGCTCTAAAGGCCGTAGCTGAAAATGACAATTTATTTACAATTCAAAGACATTATCATTATCTTGCAAATGAATTTAAATTTTATGATGATAATCATTATCGAAAATTGGATCTAAAGCGTATTGGTAATACCATGAATGTTGTTATGTATACAAACAGAGGATTTCCATTACAGAATCAAATGAAGTTACATGGTACACGTATCTTTGAAACTGGAATAGTGGACAAACATCTAGAGATACTTATTCACACAAACAAAACGGTCTCTAAAAAGGCTGTCACCAAATACTCTAAATTAAGTATGCCAGATTTAAGAATTAGTTTTTGGATTCTACTTTTAGGTATTATTATATCTTTATTGTGTTTTTTATTAGAATTTGTCATAAACAAATACAATTATTTTTTTGTAAAAATTATTGAAAATATCTCTTGTGTACATTTTAAAAAAAGGAACCGTAATTAAACGGAATTAGACATAGAACTTGTTAATTCAATACCTTCGTAAAGCCAAGAAAAATATTTATCTTGAACGATAAAAGTATTTGTCTAATAGCAAAACACTTCTTATTTTTCATGTGTACCACCAATAAAATATATAGAATGTGTTAATAAGGATTTTTTCAATACGTAATAATAACAAACTATCTCTAGAAATAAATATACATCAAATACTAGTTTAAAGAAGAAATCTATTATTCATTTAAAGTTTCTTCAGAACTTGCTAATTCAGCATATAATTTCAGCATATTTTATATTACATACTACGTAGAGTCTATTCTAATCATATCATTTAAAAGATTAGCGCGCGTCGACTCAGTGAGGACGAGGACTAATCTAAAGCAGCCTAGATAAGCGTGGTGCTCTCCCAATTTGCTTCACGTTAGGGCTGTGACTTTCTAAATATTTTTAAATACTTAAAACTTAGTAACTACACCTGTCTTTTTTATTAGAATTGCCATTCAAGCCAATGTATTTAACAGATACATATCGCTAACAACACAATCACACACACACACACACATATTCTATGCTGAGACTGCTGTAATATGCATTTCTTAATTTTTTGCTTCTACGTATTTCATTAATTCAATAGTACTTAGTTACCGTTATTTTTATTTTTTGGTTTATTTTTTACGCCTGTGTGGGTGTTGCCGCATGTTTGGACAAAATAAAGTTATACCTTTCTTTTTTCTCTCTTTCTTTCTTTCTAACTGTATAACGTGTAGAAGGATTGTAGAGGTGATACAAAAGAAAAACAAAGTATTAATCAGTGAATAAAAAATAGAATAAAATGAAAGCCCACTCACCTTACCGTCCACTCACATCCACCCAAATCAGCGCCGACTGTTCTGATTTGAGGATTCGCGGTTTCACCATAAAGCACGACACAAAAAAATGTGATTAGATTTAGAATTTGAATCTTCCACCGATTACGAATTTAGTATGAGGTTTATATGCACTTTCACGAGAGACAAAGATATTGCCATCACTTAACTAATAAACTTAAGTAAGGTACGTTTATTACGGTACTAAGTACGGAAACATTAAATGCGAATATCCAAAATAACCATTATTGTTTGAAACTATAGATTAATATTGTGTAAATTAAATCTAAAACTAAGATGTCAAATGCAATACTAACCATCTTTTAAAACATATTATTAGGCAACACATGTGGCATGCATCTCTTAAAATAAGATATTATCCTCCCTTTGTCGAAAATTGCATCAGACTATCTTCAATTGGACATTATTCTACATTCCTACTAACCTCAAGTGACCTACTGATAAAACGATTCATCCAAACGATTCAGTAACGCTACTATTATTAATATTTGAATATCGATATAATAAATCGTCTCTAATTGGCAACCCTAATGCAAGACTGGCTACAACCTCCAAATGTGAGATCCGTTGTATTTCGAATGAGCAAAGGAAAACTGTGAATATGCTAAATAATGTTTAAGTAACCTCATTTCAAAAATTATTATGAAAAAATTTATATCTTTTAAAAAGGTCGCTCACCCGATAGATACGAGTATATAACTGTGGCAAATCCTAATTTCTCCTGATATATTTGGCCACTAACAAAAACTTTGTGCATCGATTTAAATTTTAAACTAACTCTCTATTAATGGAAAATATTATTAATAAACCAAATTAATCTAAGAAGTTACAGTAAGCTTATTTTATTTTATGTTGAATTCTAGCGTATATTACGCTCATAACTACAACAACAATCTCGACTTGAGGGTATCAGTATGGAAAAGTAGGATCAGAGTATTTGTTTAACAACTCCGAAACCTCATCTACTCGTATTTTTTACTCCGAAATTTTATTTCAAATTCGAAACTAACACAAACTGTTACCGGGTTTAACTTTCTATTTAAATGTCAAAGCCTATACATCTATTTCATTTATTTAGGCACTTAGGTACCTAGTTTAAAATTAATAAATTTAATAAATTTTAGTAAATGATTTTTTAATAATTTTAATAAATTTTAGTATTTGAATAAAAACTGTAATTATGTAAACCTACGTATATTTAAAATAATGTAATACATTTTTGTTGTTGTGAACAAGTTTATCTTAAACATAAACCTTTTGTTAGTTTATAAGATTGAGTGATTTTAAATAAAAACATTTTAAATAAAAACTTTAAATGTTGTTTTTCTTTATTCTGAATTGTATATACTAACCTCACTTATTAATACTGATGAATATTCTTCTAGTTTAATTAACTCAAATAAATAATAATTATTTAAATGCATAGAAGACACCAACTAACGTAGATACTCCCAACACTGTAAATATGTACTTCAAAACCTGCAATAAAATACAAGAACTTCATACAAACATGCACAAAGGTCAGTAACATTAATACGTGTGTAAAGCTGATATATATGCAATACAGTATGACTCAAAATCTCGGCCAAAAATGGACCACCCATTCTTTTCCCGTAGGTATCATAAGAGGCGACTGGGGGAACTTAATGAGGAGGCGTATGTTCAGCAGTGGACAGTTAACGACTGGTATTATCATGGCTCACAATATTTTCGTATTATTATTATTTCTTATGCAACTTTTCATGGTAAATTAACCGACGGTCCCCATGATGAAGATAATCGTCGTCTATAGTTATAAATAGCACCATGGGCAACACAAAATATACTATGAAGTAAATTTTTCTGATCACTAAAACAGTAAAAGGAAAGGGCATTAACTGACCTTATTCTGCCATTGCCTGTTTTTTGCACATTCACTGTACGGCATCGTGGTAAAAGTCACAGAGTTGTAGAGTGGCACCCAAATGTCAGGTAGCAACCAATATATCAAGTCATCTAATGCTTTGCGAATTCTATACGAGGGACGAGTGACTAGGTCTCGCATCTGAAAAGTGAAAATATTATTGTGATCTGTTATTTTATAATTTTTTTACTTAAAGAAATAGGTGATCACTGGAACATGTTTATTATAAAATAAAATACAAATATTTATATTGTATTGTATTGTAAAATCTTTATTGTACATAATTCATACGGAATACATCAAAAGATTTAATATACAATGGCGGACTTATCCCATAAAGGTATCATAAATGTTGTATTTTTCTAACTAAATTGACATTATTCTTCTCTTTCTTATAATATCTCATCATGTTGTGGTACATCAAATGCTTGAAGAATAATCTAAAATATACATTTAAAATAATACCATACGGAGACTTTGAACAAAAGTCATCTATTTGGATACCTCTGTCTCATTTATGTTTCTATCGTGAAACAATTGTGTTTACATGGCTTTGTATGTGTTTCATTTCGAAGTGTGGTTTATGACAATGAAATTACAGAGTACATAGGCATAACACCTTAGTCTGGGCAGCAAGAAGAAGAGCTTATTACTAATGCAGACAACAAGTTTCATAACTAGCAATCCACGTGGTCCTCCCTGGAATGCATCGTGCTGAATTCCAGGAGTATTTATCACAATGAACTAACTGACCTGTCCTTTCATTCTCACCTATCATCCCTCACTAGAGTCCTGCCAGCGTATACCGTTAGCGAAGACAGGGTTACTATTCCATTATTATTTATTAAAAAAAACCTTAAGGAATTGTAATGCATGAAGTGTTATGAACGATACAGTTTCTGTTATGCTTATGGTACTGTTCATATCTATAGGGGACAGTGACCACTTTCAATCAGGTGAACCGTCAGCTTGTTTACCATTCTAAATGGCATAAAAAGTATTAGCAAAAAGTAAACTGCATATGTGTACATATATATTAATTATATTCTGTAAAACTTTAACAAGTAAGACACTGATACAATAAAGGAAATCAAAGTATCAAAGCAAATAATGATTAGTATCTATTTTTAGAATGTTTATATAGATAATTTTATTTAATTATCTGGCAGTCAAGCTACACCCTGAATCCTATCATTGCGGTTTTATTGTTTTTTTTAATTTTTTTATGTAAAATCAATACGAAGAATTAGACATATGTAATATGGATAACGATCCGATATCTATATATTGGGTTCCCCTGGACATTCATGGTGGAAAAATGGTCATCACCTATTTCAATATCGTCCATGTCAGTCGGATATCTATTTTCTAATATATAAAAAGTCTGTTATCCAATATTATTTTTTAGATAACAGAGTTTTAACAGATTTGTTACTGGACCAATGTATACAAATTGTAACTAAAATATATAAATATTGCTATATATGTATTACCCACTCCTACGAAGAATATCTAGAGCCACAGCCCAGAATATAAATTTGAAAAAAATCTTTTTTAAAAACAAAAGTCCCTTTGATAGATAACTAGAGACTAACTTCAAAACAAAATCTTACCTCTATGTAATTATACAATGCCAAATCACAAATCTCAAAGGTGTCTATCCATCTAGTATCCGAAAATTCCAACAGAATTTTAGCTAAATCATCGTTGTACTTCTGGAAAAGATGGTCTAGTATTGTGCAATCTTCGAAGCCAGCGTTCATGCCTTGTCCATAGAAAGGAACCACTGCGTGTGCTGCGTCACCAATGAGGAGCGCCTTATCTTCTACGTGATAGGGTCGGCACTAAAATTTAAATAGGAAATATTATAATATCTAATTGAGAATATCGTCTTTCATGTGGATGGAGGGTTCTTGACCCCATTGCTACTGGTTTCTCTTCACCATTGTCCATAATATGTGCTAGTACAGCCCCTATCCCATACTCTGATGAATCACAAGTTAAAATGAGTTTTTTCTTTGTATCATAGTGTGTAAGACTGACATCATTTGTAAGTAAGCTCTTTGCTGTATTAAAAGACTGTTGTTCCTCATTATTCCATTTCCATTTATTTTTCTTGTCTAATAATCTATGTAGAGGCTCCAAAACTGTTGCTATTCGGCACTAAAATTTATATATCAATATCTTTAGAATCGACTAAGTCCATCTGGTGATTTCTTTTTACCACGCTTGTAACAAATTTCATAATCATGTGCAGATAAAGTCAAACATATAAATATGCCAAATAAAATTGCTGTAGCCTTTATCCAATTGAGAATATCGTCTTTCATGTGGATGGAGGGTTCACCCCATTGCTACTGGTTTCTCTTCACCATTGTCCATAATATGTGCTAGTACAGCCCTATCCCATACTCTGATGAATCACAAGTTAAAATGAGTTTTTCATCATAGTGTGTAAGACTGACATCATTTGTAAGTAAGCTCTTGCATTAAAAGACTGTTGTTCCTCATTATTCCATTTCCATTTATTTTTCTTGTCTAATAATCTATGTAGAGGCTCCAAAACTGTTGATTTATGAGGTACAAAGCGTTCATAAAAATTATATAAGCCAAGAAACGCTTGAAGCATTCCTTGGAGGTGGCGTGTTTATTATTGCCTCGATATAATATCTATAAATAATGTTATAATCTCCGTACTTTTAGATTTAAAAACTAAAAGTTCTTTTTTAACACAAACATGGTAAACAAACAAACCGACGTGCGGTAAAGTCGTAATTATTTTAAATAAAAAAAAAGACAAAAATAAAATAGTAAAAAACAAGTACTCTACTAACTAAAATATTAATCAACAGTACTTTATATATAAATCTACCACTAAAAACTTTGTAGCCACTTCATATTTCGGTTAGTTTTGGAATTTGTTCAAGTACTTTTTTGCTATCAAAAAACAAATTTTCAAATACAACTAAATAAGAGTATTATTGCATGATTAACGTTTTCAAATAATCAGTCAACGAAACAAAAACAAATATAGGTGATTATTTACATATTAAATTCCTTCTTATACTTTCCATCATAATATAAGATAACGTAGTGTATAATTACAATGTAATAAATAAAATAATCTTCAGTCTACGGAGTTAATAATAGTATATTATAATACTAATATCAGGTAAATATTGACGAAAATATACATTTTTTTAATATTTCTAACATGGGTTTGCATACGATCTCATCTAGTTTGATAGTAATTGGTAACAGAGCATGATTATCCAGAAAATACTTATTCACCATCGACTTGAATTGTCTTAAGCTGTATTTTCTCTAATTTTGCGTTAATAACTCACCTTAACAAAAACTAAAGGCGAGGGCGACCCTCCGAAAAAGTCTTCAATCAACTTCTTTCTACCGATTAACGCAATTGAGTCTGGAAAGTATTTCTCAAAGAAGGCCAACAACTTATCTTCGGTGTCTATACTTTTGAAACTAGTAAAAGGCATAAATAATGTAACTGTCCATGAACAATCCTGGTTGGGTAGAGCAATCATCATAAAGTTACCTCTAGGCCAAATATGTAAATAATTTGCCGGCATCTGAAACTGATAAAAGATGTTCAAGTACAAGCGGGAGTTTGTATAAATTTATTTATTCTTTTTTTTTATACAACTTAGAATGGCAAACAAGCTGACGTTTCACCTGATGGAAAGTGATAACCATCGCCCATAGACATGAGCAGTACCATGGACATAACAGAGTATACTGTCTCGCCCATGATACCCAATATAAAAATCGTACGCAAGATAACATTCTCCTCCAGTCAACCGTTGCGCTGAACGGAGAGAATAAAAGGCGATGCATTGAACTGTCAAATAATGGAATATATTAAGTAGTCTCTTGTGCAGAAACTGTGAAATAACCTAGAAATCTGTTTACTTAAAATGTATTTATAATATTTTTAATAATAAAAAAGAATTAATAGTTGATTCGATTCTCTATCGCTTCATCTGCCACTCTTTATGAATGCGTTATACTATTTTAAATACACACTCACGTGTCAACGTGGATTGCACCACGTCGAAACGTTGACAATAAAGTAGCAGGTATGTAAGTACTATTTACCTGTAAAGGCTTTTTCATCGCGTTAAGTCCCGATTGTGCATTTAAAATATGTGTAAACAACTGGAAAGTTTAAAATTAACTACGTTATAACATCTATACGGGCACAAATAAGTATATTCTGTGAAAAGTCGAATGCGAATAATTATTTATTACTTTTTTTACCCTCACGGCAGATTTAGATACCACGTTTTGGATATTCAATGACCAATATAATAATAAACAATATCGAAGTACACTGGTACATTGTAATAATAACGAAACTAGACTGAGTGTGTTTTGTAGATACTAGTGCTCTAAAGTCACAGTAAATGCATTTGCAATAAAACATAAAATTATAGTAAATAATCCTAAATATTCGCCGTGTAGACCCCGGCATAGAATAGGCCACCCCTTCCTTTCCTGTGGGTGTCGTAAAAGGTGAATAAGAGAACTTAATGGTAGAGAAATTGGCAACAGCGTCCCTCTTAAAATATCACTAAAAGCCTAACTGCAGTTGCCAACCCGCCTGCCAAACATGGCAACTACTGATAAAACTCCCCTTCTAGGGAAGATTTATGTTCAGCAGTGGACAGTTAACGGCTGATATGATGATGATGATGAATCCTGAACATATCGTACATCAACATCTAGTCTCAAACTAAACAGAATTTCTGGTATGTTTATAGTACTGGACATTTGATAAATAGACAAATTTAAAATCCTTTTTTTTTTAATTATACATCTACACGAACATCATTAATACAGTATAAAGTACTTAGACAACTACAAACAAACACACTCATAAATACAAATGTTTGTGGTGTGCGGTCATCGAACCCATAACCTTCGAAAGGTAAGACAGTTTATTAAACTGCTATCAAAGTCATCTGAAAAACTAAACAAGAACATAGAAATAACTCCTCTTATTATAAACTAGCTTTATACCCGCTACTTCGTACGCGAGAATTTCAAACGTAGCATACCCAATGAAAAGAATCACTCTAGTTAACGTTTCAAGATAAAATAGACACCAAATTCCAAATAGACCTTCAGGAATACAACAGTGAATCCGCATTTAATTTGGTGCAAAAGTTTTTACGTGATGTCGAAAGAAACATGCAGAGAGACATACAAAATTTCTAAAAAATAATTTTTTAGCATCTATTGGTCTCATGAAGAGCTCTCATTTCGTTTTTCCTTAAATATCTCTCATGTACTTATAACGTTTAGTGTAACTATATTATTATATTCGTAAAATATAAAAGTGCGGTTGTTTCTTTGAAACCTATTGGTGCTTTAATGATCGTCACGAAATTTAGACTAAATATGGTACTTATACAGTATAACTTATGATATAGAGAAGCACATAAGCTATTTCATACCCCAATCATTCTATATAGTCCGGTTGGACGAAATCGCGGAGACAGCTAGCTAGCTAGCAAATAACAAACATTACGACCATTTACCATTATGCCGGGTGAAGGCTTATTTAACACCTTTGTGGTATAAAAAAATTATGTCTATCAACAATCAATCAATATATTGACGTGAGTGATATAAATCAATTTATACTAATATTATAAATAGAAAAAATTTGATTGTTTGGAATAGATGAAGTCAAAACTACTCAACGGATTTTAAAAATTGTTTCACATTTAGAAAGCTACATTATCAGCGATTAGTAAAGTAACAAAGGCTGTATTATTTTTTATATTCTATTTGCCCGTGTGAAAGGCCGGATTGCCAGTATAAAAAAAATAAAGATTTGCAGCTGATAAGCTCCGCTTGTCAGCTGCAAATCTTAATTTTTTTTATGGAGTCAATTTGCAGATATATGTTGTTATTACAAATATAGATATCAGACATGTATATATAGAATTAACTTTATCTCTGCGTATGCCTAACGATATGCGGTGACAGATCAAATAAACATCGCTTGACTGCGTTCAGGGGATCCCAGAATCGAATCCAAGCCTAAACTTCTAAATTTTATTATTAATAATTTATAAATTTTGTTAGATCAATGCATTGCCATTTACTCTCTTTGTTTGTAGAAAAAGCCATCAGGTATTATGCCTGCCTTGTAGACATTTTAATGTGTGTAAAAGTATAAACAAATAAAATATTGTCATTTATTTCGTGCTTTGGAGAAATCATAATACTGTTATCCGGTAAACCACGTCAAGACATTACGGCAAAAGGCCATCATAAAAAGTCTTGTCACCAAAAGATGCCACCCTCGCACGAATAGTATTTACCGATCCTTGCTCATCAGCTGGTATGCACAGCTCCAAGTAGCCGTGTTCAATGTACTTCTGAGTATAATCGAAGAGAGGCTGCTTCATCATAGATTTACGTACTGCCGAGAACGCACCATCTGCACCGATAATTAGATCCGCTTTCACGTCCACATTTTCCTTCGTGTCTGTCCTAAAGTTAAAAAATACTATATTATTTTCTAATATATAAAATATACAGTCGGTAGTAAATTTTTACCAAGCTAGAACTTATAGTAGTGAAATAAAAATTTTAATCTCCATGTTACCACAAATATATTAATTTTGTTTTATATTAAAAAGTGGAAAAAAAAATATTCACAAGTATAGTCTTAAATAATTATTTTGGTAAATAGAAAAGATTTACCTACAAATAAGTATTAGATTTTTTTTTATGAATCTTAAAAATGGCAACCAAACTAACGGCCCACCTAATGAAGTGACCTATAGACACGAACAGCACCGTGGGCATCATAGAGTATTCTCTATACATTGATGCCTATGATACCCTTCAAGCGTTGCTATTTGTTATGCTTCCGTAACCAATAATTTCATTGCCATAACCCACTCTTCAAATCGAAACTCAGTCATGCAAGCACAACTGTTTCCCAGCACAAACTCAAGTGGGACACAGGTACTCAAGCGAACGACTTTTGTACAAAGTCTTTCTTTGATTATATATATCTACTTACTTCAAAAATGTCAAAGTTCCCTTCTGCAAATTCGCTTCAATTAATTTATGATTGAAATATTTGGTTACGTTCTCATAATTATCGGACTCTGTAAAATATTAAACAAAATAATTTATAATCATATTATAAGAAATATGTAAATAATATGTATAATAGAATATCATATCGTTTGTGCCTACCGTGATAGATATTCATTTAGGTACAAAGCAACTAATTCAGACGTTAGATAAAACAAGCATTGTATCAAGTTATTAATAGTATGAAGTTGGATGTGTACTCAATGATAATAACTATTTTAAATACAAGTTATACTAACGTAAATATTAAATATAATCATACTACGAGTAATGTAATAAAATTGCAACTAGATGATGAGTCCTGGTCTTATAAGATAGACGCACGTCTTATAAAATATACTCTAAAATTATCATTATCAACATCATATCAGCCTGCTGCTTCTAAACATAGGCCAAAATATTTTGTAGAAGTTTTGTCTCTCAGTCTGAACAAACATACAGTCTAATCTGCTCATACGAGTATAATAACTGCTGCACCAAATTGAATGTGGTTTTCACAGTCGTTTTCCTGAAGAACCTAAGTTAAAATTTGGTGTATGTTTCTTTTTGATACATCATGTAAAAATTAAACACACCATCTACTTCATAGGTTTACCTGCTTCTAAAATCTATGTGTACGAAGAAGCAAGCAAAAAGCTAATAAACATATAAAATATAATAATAATATATATAGTAATTTTTCAAAAATTACCTTTTAGGAGTGAAGCATTTAAATAATTTCGCCCAACTGAATAAATACACTGAAATAAAAATTATGCATGAAAATTATTTACAGCATTTTTGTCTATAATTTCTTCTGTCTGATCTATCTAAAATTTATACTATTAGAAATTGCGTTCAAGTCGAGATTATCTAGAATAAATATAATACGTATAAATCTCTTTTTATAACTAAGATGTATTTTTTCAGTATATAAATTGTTCAATAAAGTTTAAATAAAATAATAATAAAATAATTTTAAATGAATAGCATAAATGTTTCAATAAAAACAATTACTTTTTATTTATTTTTAAAATATACTGGCCTACCAAACCGGCAAAAGCCTCCAGATGTTAGCCTATGTTCAGCAGTGAACAATTAACGGCTTTATCATCATCATCATGCTGACCTACAATCATTTGGTATCTCTATACCGTAATAAATAATACTTATAAACACAATAAATAAAATTTTGAAATAAAAAATTACCTGATTATTTCTAGCATCATATGGTATAACATACGTGGATCCATCCAGTCTATGAATTCTTCTTCCCTTCATCGGTATCCCATGTTCTTCTATAATGTGTTGTTCCAAACCTACATCTTTCAAGGCTCTCCTTCCGCGAACTGACAATGCTAAGTTGATAGATCTTCCTCTCACTTGAGGAGTCTTTCTTATGTCTATAATTATAAAAAAAATCTTAAACATTATTTTGACACATTTGTGTGACTGGTACATAGGGTTGTCGTAAGTTTCTATGAAAGTTCAAAACTACCCTAAAGAAATATCTTTATCCCTTTTTTGAAAAACCCTATGAATAACACAGCGCACATCACTGATTTCACTGTGACGCCCATGGTTTTTGTGCTGCCATTTCTAAAGACTAGTGTTATGCCTCCACATCCTGTAATTTGACCATATTCCACCCTTTAAATAGCCATGCAAACACAACTATAAAAACATGATCAAACAATACACATATAAGAGACAATGACGATGCTTATCCAGACTATTCCACCAATAGCTAATGGCTTTTTAAAGAGTGAAACTCTTATCCAGTGCAATCTCTAACACAAGAGTCTTCTTCCTCAGTTTTCATAAATGACAACACGAGAAAAGTGCCACGGCACGATCTCATTTATATATTTTTATATAAATAGATAGATAGATAAATAATTTATTTGCATTACTTACAGCACACAAATAGCAAAAGACACAAATGCAAAGTGAAAAAAGATGAAAAAAGATATATGTACAATAAATAAAAAAAAAATCAAAATGCATAAAATTAGTATTTTTTTTTTCTTCATGCTTATGCCACAGTAATACAAAATGGCCACAACTCAGCTTTTTGCTTTGCCCTAAAAAGAGCAAAACACTGATATTCTGTTGTGGCAAAAAGTGAGCCGCGAAATACCACTGAAAAAAATAATTAAAAAAAAAAAGAAAGAAATATAGATCAAATACATTGTGTGCATTCGTTATATTCGCTATTTAGAAGAAGGGTATTCAGAAGTTAATTTCTATCAGTTTCAAGCACTTAAAACATAATAATATCATTTATATTATTCGATATCGATTACTTCAAACTTTTTAATTAAAAAAGAGTTTTAATTATTGTATTACTCATATACACAATATTATTCCTGCAGTTATCTTTCTCGTAAATTTACAGTTTACATGACTATAATGAGCTGCAAACTATAATACGAGTAATTTTGTATCTAAACGTAAACTATATCTAAACGTAAACGTAAACTATATAACGTAATTGTTATGAACGCAAAATCAACCTAATTATCTCTACAAATATTAAAAAAATATTTACCTTCACGATACTCATAAATGCGTACATTATGGCCTCTTTTAGCTAAATATAAGGCTTCGACAGACCCAACCTGAAAAGTTCAAAGTATTATCAGAACTTCGTAAGTACCTAACTTAACAGTACAAAATGTTTCTATCGAGATAAAATGACGCGTGATAAAATCCGCTAAAGTATTCCCTTTTCTCCTAACCCTTATCTGGCGCTTCTCAAGTAAAGCCTACTTATTTATCAAATACCTACATATATCGCTAATACACTGCAAAATGCAGAAATTGAACATATGCAGATATTTATACCAATATTAAATTATTAACATACGAGTATAAGGGGGAAGAGATTGTTTATCATGTATCTAATAGCCCTATTGCTAGCAATATACCCTAACAGGTCGACCTCCACGCGGTTAGTCCTGGGAACCATCTTGATTAATTCTTGTGAAATTCGTCATGATAGGCAAACTCTCACTAGTGCTCCGCCAATGCATACCAATAACGCAGGCAGGCTTACCATTTCATTTTCACCCATTAAAAAAGAACCTACTGTATAGGCATATTTAAGCCTCCTACGCTCCGAGCCGAGCGGACCGTGCCCACCCCTTATCGGAGCAGAACTTTCAGCTATGCGCAAAGACACGTCTGACAGTACATTATGTGCTTCTATAAGAGCCAATTCCCCTAGAATCTAATAATATGTATAATTTTAAATACGCCAATGACTAAAAGATGTTCAGCACACGCTAAGTTTGAAACAAGACGTTGCCTTCCTCTCTATCTTTATCCTCTGAATAATGGGATAGGCTCTGAGTAGTTTTATGACCTGATGCTATCATCACGTTTTTATACACCTTTCGCCATAGCATTGGAGCTCATCTATATTTTTTGGATACGTAAAAGACAACTACTGTGCGATGTTCCTTTATCTTACATGTGGATTATGGAATGGACTTCCCTTTAAGGATTTTCTTTTTCTCTTGTACTACAATATGTTTTAAAAAAGTACCTACAAATTTATAAAACGCCCGCAATGCACTATTGACATCTCTAATGTTGTAATTGTTCATGAGTGACGTTAGCCACTTTTTATTAAATTGATCGTTGACTTGTTCGCTTCCCAAATTATAAAAAAAGAAAAACACTAGTTCTTTTTCATTGTTCTTAACAAATTTGGATTATAAGACTTTATTATATATTTTGTTCAAAATAAGATCCAAACTAATGCAAAATTCAGTGTATTTTCCTGATAGGTGTCACAACAAAATGAAAAATCCACTTTGAAGTGTAAGAGCATACCCACAATATTTGTTTACTAGAAATATTTAATCTTTATAAATAATATGTCCATAATTACATCAGCAATCGTTAGCGTTGTTGATTCGTATGAACATATCTTCTACAAGATAAATATTAGATATAGTCATATAAATACCTAAACATTACTATATCTTACTAATATAAAAAAATGTATGAATAAAATAATTTGTCTGTACATGGTAGATATTTAAGAAAAATTTATGTAAGGGAATTTGATAAGAGCAATAGAAGAATAATAATATTTTTTTTAGCAAGATTGTTTGTCTATGTGTACATATGTTCCCACATCACGCAAAAACTATGCAGTAGGTTAAGGGATTGTTAGTTATGCGGACCACCAGTTCCATTGCTAGCAATATATCCTGTTAGGTCAACATCGTATTTAATTTTGTATCCATAGAAGATTTTTTTTTAGATTACATCAATCCCGCATTCAATTATCAGTCGTGTCATTTTTTATAAAATGACTCTAGTTTCACTTTAGTTGTACATTGTACACCCAGATGTCCACGATCTGAGAATCCAATCCTTATTAATATTATAAATGTAAAACTGAGTTTGTCTATTCGTTTGTTAACTTTTAGCGCCGTAACCGGCTACCTTATCAGCTATCACTATAAAATTTGTTATGCACGTACTACATGCTACATGGGATAGAGAAGGACCAATGGTAGTTTTTATCTTAATCAGTTAACATATCCCGCCCATGCGGACGAAATCGCGGATAAAAGCTAATTATTAATAATATTTACATACAAGCAATAACCCATGGATCCCGGGGGGAAAGGGATTGTTAGCAATGGAGTTTGACAGCCCCATTGCTAGCAAAATGCCCTATTAGGTCGACCTCCACGTGGTTCCTCTTGGAAACCATCGTTAACAATTCTTGTTGAATTCGTGACAATGGGCTAACTGACCTGCTTCATCCTCATCTATTATCCTTCACTGGTACCCCCGCCAGTGTATACCGTTAGCGCGGGGTAACCATTCCATTATCATCAATTAAAAAAATCCCACGGGTCCCGTTAGCACAGGCGGGAATACCATTCCATTACCATCCCTTAAAAAAACTCACGAGTCCCTTTCATCTTCATTTATCACCCCTCACAAGTTCCTTGCCACGAAGCAGGACAGAGGTATACCGATAGCACAGACGATGTTATAAGATTATTGCATTATTTAGACATGATTAACAAAACTAAAATCCTTACAAATTTTCACATTTGTATTATAGCAGTTTGGTATTCGAATTACTCTTCCTACCCCACAATAAACATCGAGAAAAAAAAACTTACCAAACCGCCACCTACGATTGCAATATCCAACGATCCCTTCGCATGTTCATTGTTCAAAGCCATTTTCGACACTAAAGCACACTAAAGAATTTAATTAAACAAGCCAATTAAAATAATTTCAACTGTATATTTTTTTTTTAATAAAAAACTTTTTAACATAAAGTTTTTAAATACACGCAGTAATTAATAATATGCCGCGTGACTAAGGCGCATACCCAACTGAACAGCACCGCAAGCAGACATCTAATGCGTGTCGCATATTTTAATGTAACCAATTGATGCTGTGTATTGATATTTGAACTGACGGCAATTCGTAGTATATATTACAGTATAAATATTTATCAAGATTACAGAGCACGCTGTTTATACTTTGTTTAAGTTAGATTTACTAGTTTATTCTAGATTTTAATTATAATACTAAATATAATAGGTACATCAAGTAATAGATAATACTTACGTTAATAGCAAAAAAAGAATCGATATCTTCATTTTTTTTTTAAATGTAAAAGATTGATGGATAGATGTTTATTACTCTTTCACGCATAAACTATTAAACGAATTTAAATATATTTGATACATGGGTAGGTCATATTCTAACTTAGGACTTAGGATACTTTATGTACTAATTCACGAATGCAGAGCCACAAAATACAGTTAGATACATATAAATAAGTATTGCACTTATCTGCTATTATCATATCATAATGTGAACGTAAATACGGTATATGCCCAATAAATTTATTGCCTAAAAAAGTATGAGATGATTTTCCAAATCGTTTATTGTGCTTTGTCTATGCTAAAATATTGTAATCTTTCCCCGATTCTACAATTTCGCTATCATATACACGAAATAGAAGACAGTAACATTTAACAACTTATTCATTTCTATAGTGCGTTAACGAAAACGTATCTAGCTTTGTCTGCTTAAAAGTCATGCCCATTAACCGTTAAATTTATAATTTTAAAATTAAAAATTACCCATAGGTAAGTAGAAAATTTCTATCGATTGCTGTTTTCGAGTTTGATATCTAGCCCATTGTCATTTCACCTTGATTATTCTTCGAATCAAATCGATCGTTTTAGCTTTTCTGCATACGTCCTCATTTCCAATCCTATCACGCTACTACTGTATTTATTCTTTTAATACTCTCAGAAAAATTAACATCATAATTTGAAATACATTGTTTCATTATAAAGGGTAAGTAAAAAATATGAATTTTGTATAATGCCCATTCAATGCAAATATATTAACGATCTTCGTGTCATTCACGAATTTTATTTCAATGAATTAAGTAGGGTATTCGGATTTCAAAATCAAGTATTTTAAAGAAAAACTAAATGCAGAAAATAAACCGTGTTCTACGCATATATTACGTGCCACGCGATTTTTTAAGTTTCTCATCCGCGTAGTCAAGCAGTAAAGATATCTGCAAAAATCGACTGTTCAAAAAAAGAATCAACCACGTTTGACACATACCTACATATTTTGACCATGTAGTCTACCACATACTTGCGTATACTGTTATAAACATCATATACTTACATAGTAACATGATATAATTACTTCCAAAAAACAGCAATATTCATAATATTAATACTAGATTTAAAGACAAACTTGCTGTCCCCAAGTATCGTTTAGAAAAAGTTAATAGGTCTTTTATGGGAATAGGTATAAAAATTTACAATAAGATACCAAAGGATATGTTGGAATTACCCAAATAAATTCAAAACATCAAATCATATTTTCCATCACTAAACGATTACTTGAATGACGAGTGTTAATAGTTGTTCATGCACGAATTTTCATTTAATGTTAGACATAGACAATGTAAAAGCCCTATATAAATATACATTGTAAATAAACTGGCTTTAAAAAAAAAAAAAGTTTCAATTGAGTTTCTTGCCAGTTCTTCTCAATTGATCTATATACAACTGCCAAAATATAAAATTATAATGTAAAAATTTGACGTTCATAAGCGGCTAAAATGTCCTACATGAATAAATGATTTTTGAATTTGAATTTGAATTTGAATTTAGTATGTACCTACCAAATATAATGCAGGAATACCTTAGTCATAAGAAGTAGCAACTCAAAAGAGTGCTATCCGCCATGGTAGGTGCAAATCCATCCACCCATCAATGTATTTTCCATCAAATTTGGTGTTAATAAGTTTGCACGTTCACAAAATGTAAAAGCTACCTTTTCACCAAATTCCTTGCATTACGAGATTGACAGAACACTGCCAAAGGCCGTATCCTTACATACATCTTTCGCTTCACACACTTTCATAACTCGTCACTTGCGTATATCCAAGATTCAGGGACTCCCGAATCCTCAACTTATTTTCACATTATTAGAATCTTTACATCCGTACTTACTCGTATTAGAAAATGGAAGTCAACGCCGCGGCACTGATACTTGATACAAAGCCGCAGTTTTATATTACCGGTCTACAGTATACGGTCCGG
This sequence comes from Galleria mellonella, assembly GCF_026898425.1. Classification (NCBI taxonomy): domain Eukaryota; kingdom Metazoa; phylum Arthropoda; class Insecta; order Lepidoptera; family Pyralidae; genus Galleria; species Galleria mellonella. The sequence continues at coordinate 4,310,205 of NW_026442042.1, read as the reverse complement.
CTAAAATCAATAAGGTTTCAATATAATCGAGCACCCAACCGTAAATCAAGAATTTACTATCATTTTTCTAAATATTTTGACAAAAGGCTCGTTTCCCATTGGTAAAGGCAAATAGGCAACAGCCCAATCTGCCATTAACAAACAGGAAACGAAACGGGATAGTAAAAAGGAACGGTAAGGATTTTGATATTAGTGATAATTATAGTTTGATATTATTATGAAAAATAAAGTAAGCCAAGGAGTTATAGGTCAAAGGGTTAGGATAACACAAATATGTTTTTAAAGAACTTTCGCGGAATTGTTTTTGAAGAACGAAGTACAGTCCTTGTCAATATTTATGTTCGTAAAATCGAACACAGTGTACACAAGAGGCTAGTATGGGTGTCCGACTAATTGACAGTTTTTTTTTTTTCACCGATGACTAAAACTTCGTCTACGTTGGCCTAATATTCCAATGTGTCATACACTTTTGTAAAATAAATGTAATTAGCTTAGTATTACTGACAAGGAAAATTTTTCAGTTGAAATCCAGTAATCATTAAAATAATAAGAGAAATATCTACTTTATATAAAATCCACTAAGAGCACTTTTTAAATAATTAATCAGAAATGTTAAAAATTGTTTAATTGTTTTTGAAAACTAAACTTCTATGTTCGCACTCTTCATTAAGCTTCGGTACTTATTGAAATGATACACATTATTAAATTTATTAAATATCTATATTTCTTTAAATTATTCCTTATTTTCTAAATAGATTTGATTCAAGTATGTTCAAATATTGAAGAAACGCATTATTAAACTTTTAAATTTTCGCAATTGTTTTTACAATTAGTATACATAGTTAACAGCTTATTACCACGATTATTTATGTTTTGACCATGCCGACATGTTGAGCATGTTGCAAGAGTCCAGAGGGCCTACCATGAAATGTTTTCCAAAATTTCGGGGCCGAACGAAACAGAAATTAGATAATAAAAGTACCTACATGATACGTACCGTTTAAAAAATATTAAAAAAACATTCCTTCAGTCTTTTATGGTAGGATTTATGACGAATTAAATAATAAGCTCCATTTTCTGAGCCGATTTCAGTATGAAAAAAAAAAACACGAAATTGAGGCCGAAAATTCGGAATTTCAGTCCAAGGTAGACCCCATGGTCAGGTGTAACTGATGAAACATGGATATTACTTCAAAAGTTTTCCCTCTTTCTTCTACATTAACTAACATCTGGAACAATACTAGCCATAAACTTAGTATAACATACTACATACTGATAAACTGGCAATCACAAATACGAGACAGGAAAATGATTGTTTACACTAGTGTGTGTTTTGTAAATGTGTGCATGAGACAGATCAGAATTTATATAGAATTGAAGTTACAAAAATAACAAGAACTCACATACTCGTATCCCGCAATCTAAGATTGGAATTTACTCCAAAAACACCTCGACAGTAACAATACAGACACGCTCAAACAAATAAATATTCGTGGTAAGAAACAGTTATTTATAAGTGTAATGATTATAAATAAAATTCAAACTTTTATATTAACGACCTGCATTTATTTTAAATGAATTCTAGAATATTCTGTCACCTAATAATAAACAATTACAAAAATACTTATTTTCTTATACCTAATACTTATTCTATTAGTTGATATGCCAACGCCCTAATTAAATGCTTGGCTCTAACATTTCACTTAACTGAACAGTCTCTTTAAATGATTCTCGATTCTTTGTGCTTTGTCCATATTAAATGAAGACATATTTAATATTCACAAAGCATAAAGAATCATTAAACAAAAGATCATTAAAATCGTCGCTACAATAATAAGCAACGGCAACGTCATCACACTTGCACAATATACAATAGTTTAATTATCACAATCTAAAATAATTATATATCACAATAAACGACAGATTTTGAATAGAATTCCAATATAAAAAGCAGCACTAAAAATGTTTTTTTTTTTTTTTATTAAATAAATTCTATAGGACAAGACACTATCACGTTACCTATTAATAATAGTGGATATAAGACTACATAATAGTCAAGGAGAGTGTCGCTACCTAGTGGTTTACCTATTATAGACCACAAAACAGCCACACCATGGGCTATGATTGATTGATTGATTGATGATTGATTGATTGATGAATGAAGGGTTTGTTCCTAACACTGATGTACACGATGAATTTAAGTATGCTCTATGATTTTTGGCAAATCAAATATTAGTCACTAGTCGACAAAATCAAATACTGTTTATGGTAACCTGGTGATAATTTCAGTATGCATAGATGGATACTGATACAGAGATCTGTAACTCTGAAATTACTTGACAATCGGTTATTATGAATCGATTCTACCGATTCAATTATATAATTTGCAGCGAAGCTTGTTTTAAATAATATTTAATTATTATTCATCAGCATTTAACCCATTAGCAAAGTAAGAAAATGTTTTATGTATATTTACACTTTTAAAAAATCACTCTTAACTAAATGCTCTGTCCGTTCTCATCTCAAAAGCTCATATTGCTAGGCATCGACGAAATGTCTTCTGAGGGGCTTTGACTTGAGCTGAACGAACTGAGTGTTTCCCGTGTTTCCTCTTTGATTTTAAGGTGTTCTGTACTGGACGGCGGCCGGGGTGGTAATGAACGGTCTTTATGCTCCTTGTCTTTGGACGACTTGTCCTTGCTGCTGTGCTTATGTTTGTGTTTGTGCTTATGCTTCTTCTTATCCTTTTTCTTCTTCTTTGCCTGTGTAACGATAAAATAAATAATTAAGAGTGTTCATACCGAAGCTTACCGACGTATATCCATGTCCCAATTATTTGTCAATTTTCAATAATAATTTAAAAATATTTGGATTCTTGTCTGTCACTGAAAAATTAAAGTTTAATCCCAAAAAAGTATTTCAACACTTCCAAAGCAAAATTATAAAGTAGATATAAAATTTGTGGTATATTTATGTGCAAATTACGTTAAAATTAACATTTTAGTTTGTTACCAAAGCATTTTCTATTTATAATCATTTAGTAATATTGAAAACTGTTAACAAACATTGACAGACAATTCTGACGTTGCTACATTTTTGCAAGCTTCGGTATAAACGCTCTTAATGATATAAATATTAGACACTAGGATGATAATAATTTTGTATGGGAATATCATAGGTAAAAGTAAACCCCATTAATCCTATAAGGAAATGACTACAAAATTCACGAAGGTGTAACTTACTATACAAAAAAAAATTGAAATTGTATGAAAAATGCCACATTTCAAATAATGATACTCTCCATTAATAGATAGTTAAGAAAAATAGTAGTAGTTTTACCTTAGGTGCGCCCATGTCATCCCTATCGTGGCTAAACATTCCCGGTTCAAAACCAATTGGACCAGAAGAGCCCGGAATACCAGGCAATGGGACAGCATTATCTGATGTGAACTCCCTCTTTGCAGCATCCTAATAATAAAAAACAAACACTATTAAATATTAAATATTAAAAAAATATATTGTTGAGTAATAAATATCTTGAGTCATACTGCGCGACCAGCACGCTGTTTGTCATTGCGCGCATTGTAGTACTGTTCGTGACACAGTCCTGAACTACGCTCATGAATAAAGGCTACTATTTCGTTAGAAACTAGCCAGGCGTCCCCAAATTTAAAACGTGAATAGAACCGACATAAAATATTACGAAAAATAATATATATATATTTTTTTTATTTTCATTGCTTTTGTACTTAATGGCTTTTTTTATGCAACTTAGAATGACAAACAAGCTGACGGTCCATCTGACGGAAAGTGGTAACCGTCGCCTATAGACATGAGCAGTACCATGAACATAACAGAATATACTGTTTTGCATGTTATATATAATATTTGGCATGGTTACTTACATTGAAAACAGCTCCGGGCATATCATGAACGGTAGTTACATCCACCTTCACGTCCTCCTCTTTAATGCTGGAGATCGGGACTGGCAATATGTTGCCTATGCGCTCAGGCTCCGATAGTGGCGGCACGAACGACCCTGATTCCTGAAGTGGCCCAATTTCTGTACTATATTTCACCTATAAATACAATTAAATATTAACAAGCACATTCAAATTTCTTTTAACTACATTCAGGTGAATTCCTTAGTTCTAGAGCTAGGATACTATATGATATGTAAAACAGGACATATGTAGGATACAATGTGAGGAAAATTAGTTTGACAAACACCTAAGAATTGAATGCGAAAACTCATTTATGCACAACAATGTGACTACCCCACTTTATATTAAAGTCGAACTTAATATTTCCTACCCATTTTAAAGTAGTGCACATAATTGTTGCAAGCCCAAAAAAAATATTATAAAAGTATATAATATGTACTTAAAAATTATACTACATCTACTTACAACAGCATAACTAAAATAATATCATATCTCACTCATAAAATAAAAACAAACATATATAAATATACAAATTAACTCACATCTTCAATCTCTTTTTTTATAACAGGTTTCACTTCCAACTCTTTCTGTCTCTCTTTTTCTTTCTCCCTCTCCCTTTCCCGTTCAAGTCTCTCGCGTTCCTTATGGTGCATCTGTTTCATCATGGCCTGAATCTCTGGCAATGGTACACATATCGGCCTCTTTGGACCATATAATGTGTAATAGAGATCCACAAGGTCGCAACGTAGTCGCGCGTCGTTTGACAAATGGCTGTTTATGTTGTTCCATAATCTGTAAATATATTACGGTGTTTAGTAATTTTTGTCAATTGTTATAAGTAACGTCTCCAATTCCCATTATTGATTAACCATTGGTACACATAATATAAACCTGATAATAATTTAAAAAATTTTAGTATTAAAATCAAAACAAGGAGATTTACAGTGGCCCACTTAGCTCTGCCACCTGTAGCTTAACTATTTTAAAAATTAACTGTTTTTAATTATTCTTTTTTATTCCGAAAGGGTTTACTCCTATGTCAGACTCATACTATTTTTTTAACAAGATTAAATTGTAATTTGTAATTACACTACTAACCTATGAACAACGGCTTCGGTGTCGAGTCGGTGCCTCTGGGCGCGTTCAAACGGCGGATTGCTTATGAGCAGTCGCGCTAACCCATGCCGGACGGCCGGGTCCGGGTCGCCCTCCACGGCCGTCAGTAAGTATGACAGGTCCTCCGGCTTGCCATCCACCCGGACGAAGTCTACCAAGCACTCGAAAGCGGCGATCCTGACATCTGCAGTAAACATATATTTTCAATCACCCATAATAGAATTCATTATATAGAAAAATTGTCTACTTAAGTAGCTTTGCCCAACTCATGTTTCTTCTATGAAGCAACTGTACTTACACAAATATGGTGTAAAATATTAAAATATTATTATGTAACTAAAGTAAGTGTAAGTAAAAAATTCAGAAATAATGGAAACCAAATAAGTGAATATAATATCTGAATGAATTGAATTCATTAGGAAAATAAGGCAGCCATTTATACGGTAATTAGCAAGCAGGCATAGGGGTTTGTCAATTCAATTGTATTAAAAATCACATAATTTGTTTTCAAGTTTACCACAACTAGACTTACCAATATATTGTCCATATTGTGCATACGCTCTGAATATGGTGGGAATGCTTGGCAGATGTCCGCATTGTTGCAGTCGCCTTATCGCACGTAAGCAGCTGACGGTAACCGTGTTCTTATAGCACGGTAGTACTTTTTCCAAATTTAATACTCGTGTAATCTCTTCTAATACTAGCCGGGTATCAGCTGATAGCGAATCCGCTGTTATTGGTGCCCCCTGTATGATTTTTTAAAAACAATATTCAAATTATTACATCTTGCAAATTACGAGGACGCATGGAATTTATTTGTGGATAATTGTGTACATGCATATTTTAAGCACGAACGATATCATGTATATATCCTACTAATATTAGAAATTTAAACATTTGTAAGAGGACAATCATTAATTACGTGCTTTTTTTTATCGCTGTCCCCTACTTTCTCATAAATAAAAAAAACTATGATATAGGGTGACCTACTCTAATTGCGGAAAGACGCCCTTTAAAAAGTAAAATTTATCCAACATATTGATGTATTTTGCTTTATCAGCTTATTTCAGAGAAATAAAAGAATGACTTTTTCAATAACCCTCATCATTAATGATGAGTTTTGGTGAGTTTCCCAGACAATCTCATTGAAAAGCCAGGAAACTCAGCAAGCCAGGAAGGAAAGAGTTCGAACAAAATAACACTTATTTTATATTCTAATAAAATAAAATAATGATTAGTTCAATAGTTTACTTACCGGCTGTAATACAGATATAACTGGCGTAATGGTTGCTGCAAGAGCGTCGACCAGCGCCGCTTTGTAATAGTTGTCGGAGAAATGGTTTTTGGAATTATCATTGTATTTAAAGAGATCGAGTAAAAATCTCACAACTTCGGGTGGACAAATGCCGTGAATATTGCGTAGACCTAAGGGATGGACAAAAATAAAATATTAATACAAACAAATATATAATATGTTCAAATGGAGTAGTCAGAGACATTAATCAACTGCCTCAACAGTTAACACTATAACTGCTATATTACCAGAGAAAGACTTTGTATAAAATTCGTTTGCTTGAGTACCTCTGGCCCATTCGTGTTTCTACCGTGAAGCAGTTGTGTTTGCAAGGCTGTGTTTTAATTTGAAGGGTGGGATACGGCAATGAATTTAAAAGGTACAGAGGAATAACATCAAATTCCTGAGGAATGGCAGCACATGGGGGGTATCATGGGCAAAACAGTACACTGTTATGCCCATGGTACTGCTCATATCTATAGGCGACAGTTACCACTATTCATCAGGGGGCTGTCAGCTTGCCATTCTAAGTTATATAAAAAAAAATTGATAAGCATATTGGAATCCATCATGGTAAGGACAAACTAAATAAGTTTTAAGTCTTCACCTAATAAGAATTATAGATTAAGAGCAAATTAAAAAATTAAACAGAAATAATATTTAAATACATCATTGTATTGATTAATCGTTTATGACTAATACATTTATTTTATACTGTTATACTCATAGAAACTATAGTACTACCAATTAAGATGAAACTAACGACTCCTCATTTATTTTAACTGACTAAAATTGGTTCAGAACAGTTCTCTTTTTTTTCCCATAAATTAACACAATTTACAAAAAAACAAATAAAAGCGAGCACTGCAATAAACTTTCTTTAATTTAAATTTTTGTCACGTTTTGTGTAACACAAAACCATTTTAGCATAACAATACAATTCACTCACCAGCCATAGCGACAGGGATGGTCTTCTGCAAGAAGTAGTGCTGCAAATTGTCGAAATTGTTCTGCTTGATGATATGTGGTGCGGAAAACGAACCAAACATCTTGCGGAATATCGTCAACATGGCCGGCGGGCCCGCCCATGTACTGATCATAGCATTAGCTACCTGTGATGCAAACATAACACGGTTTAAAATAGTTGTTTATTATTATATTTGTCTCTTATGATATGGCAAATCCCTTGGTACTAAGGGATAGGAGACTGTTAGTTCTAGGGACTAGAGACCCCATCGCTCGCAATATATCCTATCAGGTTAACCTCCACGCGATCCTGCGTTGAACCTTCATTATTAATTCTTGTTGAAGTCATAATGGACTAACTAAAATGACCTGGTGGTCTACCATGAAAAGAAATTTCGAATTTTCGGGCTCAATTTCGTGTTTTGTTCGTACCGAAATCGACCTAGTAAATGGAGTTTAACATTTTGTTCATCATAAATCCTATCCTAATAGTCCAGAGGAACGATATTTTAACATTTTAAACGGCATGTTTTATGTAATTTTAACATCCAATTTCTGTTTCGTTCGTCTCCGAAATTTCGGGAAATATTTCATGGTAGGCCCCCTGACTTCAACCTCATCTATCAAGCTTCAGTACTCAGCCAGCATAAACCAATAGCACAAGCAATGTTTCTATTACGTTTTAATTCCATTAAAAACTTAGTTTAGACATACACAATTGAGCATCCATTCCTTTACAAATGAAAGCTTTAAAAATAGTTTTGAAATCATAACACACCTTGGTCAAACAATGTGCCGCCCTACACCGTATCTTGTAATATGTCTGTTCATTCTCTATGGTATCAGTGAGGGCCTTCCTTGTAGCTGACTCTGGGTAGTTGTGCAACGCATCTATAGCTTCGCTTTGTGCAGTGACGTCACGCTCGTGACGCAACTGGTACTGCCACTGGTAGTCCGGCTGCGATATCACCGTACTTCGCAGGAGTGACATCTCGGGATCAAGTCGTATCCATAGGACGGGGGAATCACTGATAAATAACAATTGCAGAATATTATTACAATTCTGTACATTTTATTATGAATAATAACTATCATGACACAGTATTTTATAATTATTTATATTTGCTTTATTTGCATATTAAATTTGGGAATACCTGAATAGTTTTGGTCTCAAGACCGTATCGCAGGCGATCCTTATATCCTTATACATTGCTACAAATTAAAAAATATATATACATTTTTTAAAATACTTACTCCATGGCCGACAGATCCATATCGACCTCTTCTCCCGTACACAACGGAATCTTCTTTTTCTTGTTCCGCCTACTCTTACTGTGGCAGGTAATGTCCGCTTTCACCACCGTGTTTTCAATCTGCAACGTGTGCTTGAACGTGCCGTCCAATTCCTGCAACTGGACCAGCAAGGGACCGACGTACTTCCTAATGCCCCGTTCGTGGACGCAATCTTGACGGATTTCCAGTTCCACTGTGTTCCTGTGTGCAACATTATAATATTAGAGCAAAATGTGACATAATTTATTCCACTAAATATTTGATCCTTCGAGTATGGCAACATCACACATATAATAATGTTGATTGACTGGAATTGCCAATGTCCCCCTCTTTCACACAGTATGTATATACCAAATTTCATGACAATTGGCATTAAGACACCAAGATGTAACAAACCAACACACTTTTCCATTATATAAATAAGTATCAGATGGATACATACATTATTTTCAAATTTATTCTTCTATAGTGGTAAAAATATAGACAAAGTTAAGGTGAATTTAGCCTATAGAAAAAAATTCTTGTTGTGAAATTTTTTATATTAGTAAACATATAAAAAAAATATATTTTTTTTTGTTTTTTAGTTTATTTTACAATAGAAGTATTGCAACAATCTTAATACAAATGATCATTGTCTTAAAAAATAGCAAAACTAACAAAAAAAGAACCGGACAACTTATTTACCCAAATTTTTGGCTACAACAACTACAAGCATAGGCGTATTTAAAAGAGGACCGGAAGAGCCGTGCCCACCCCAGTATAGTTTTGAGCCTATACCAGATATCATAGCTTCGCAGATATGTCTAAGATTACATGTGCGCCTTTATTAAGGGACCTGGCCCTCCTGGAAAATAATCTTAACTACATCAATGACCGCAAGATGAATATGTATGAGTAAACATACCTTTTTCTATTGAAAACAGATGTCAACTGAAATTTAGCATGGCCGCCGGTGCGCACCCACTGATCAACGAACACGGCCATGTGTTTGCCCGTCACAGTGAATATCGCCTTCACAAATGAGTTTGTGGACAGTAACAACTGTCCCCACAGCCGACTGCCGATCTTCGTGTTGGCAGCCTGCGTGGCCAGCGAGAGCTGCTTGTTGAATACTTGCAGGAGCAACTCCTGACCAATACGCTGTTCCAACATCCGAAGTACTAGATGTGATTTTTTGCGCATCACCTGGTTTATAAACATAAACAGCAAATGAGAATGTAACTCATTTAAATATAAATATTATATATACAAAGTGATCATGCTAGTCTATTTCTTTCTGATTATATCATCTCTGTCCCATTCGTGTTTCAACCGTGAAGCAGCTGTGTTTGCATGGGTGTGTTTCGGTATGAAGGGTGGGAAATGGCGTGAATTTACTGGGTATAGAAGAATAACACCTGAGTCCTCAGGAATGGCAACACATAGGGTATAATGGGCGAAACAATATACTCTGTTAAGTCCATAATACTGCTCATGTCTATAGGCGACGGTTACCACTTTCCATCTGGTGGACCGTCAGCTTGTTTGCTATTCTAAGTTGTATAAAAAAAATTATCATATCATCCATCCCTTAGGGGATTTTGCCAGTAGTTGCTACACATAGCAGGTAGATTGGCAACCGCAATAAGGATTTGGAGATGTTTGGAGATCCTTAGTCGCCTCTTAGGACACCCCCGAGATTGAAAGCGGTGACTTATTGTATGCCGGAACCACACGGCGATATTTGGTTGTATATTGATTTAAATTCAAATTCATGACATTCAAAGTAATTATTAATTGATTAAGTATTTATAACGCCTTGACTAAATACAATATAATATAGTAAATAATTCTATTTACTAATTCATAAACAAAATTTACAAAAATATTATTAATATGGATTGTCAATTTACACCATTACTTAGGTTGTAAAGATTTCATTTTAACGAAAAAAATTAGCTTCTCTTTCTTCAACCGTAATAACCTTATTTTATAAAAATGAAATAAACTGTATATAGACACCTACCTCCATATATCTCGGTGACATGGTATGCACATTGCGTACAGGAAAATAAAAGTCCTTTGTATCTGCACGTGCTCCTGTAGCAGGCGGCTGCCATGGATCTAGAACTATTCCGCCATATTGTTCCTCATAACTTACTACCTGATGATTGTACAAAAAAAGAGTTACACAGAAAACAGTATTTATAAAATTAAAAAATTAAGCTTGAAAGAAAGAATTGAAATTCTACAATATATAGATTAAAAATAGACGTTCTATCTTACTAATATAGTAAAATTGTAAATACTCAACATCTGTACTTGAGAAATGTATAAGAAAAATTTATATGACCTTAAGAGCAATCAAAACCAATAATTTTTAGAAATTTTGCCTATATGTTTGCTTGCATGTCTAACTTAAAAACTGGTGTATGTTTTATCTTGATATGCTACCCAAAAGTGGTCCATTTCTTTGTTTTTTCTACTTCTGAATTTCAGGCATACAAAGTAGTGAGCAAAATGCTAGTACTAAGTTTAGTAGATGAGCAATGTTTTTTAAAAATAAGTAAACAACTTACCTCTTGTAACTCTTGATGTATCCAATACCTGTACTCATTATTACCAAAACACTTTTTCGCATACAAGGCACACAAGTAATCAGGTATACCCTTTGCTAACCACAGATCAGACCAGTTCTGCATAGTGATGAAACAGCCGAAAAATTGTTCGGCCACTGCCTGTGCCATAGCTTTGCGGCTTATGTAGCCCTGGTCAATAATAGCTATAGAATGAAGTAAATGTGTGCTCATTATTGACATCGTAGTATAAGCTGTTGCGTCGTCTTCTGTCTGAAAGGAGACATTGTCATGTAACTATTTTACAAAATACATATTAAATTATCTTGACCCATAAATTTTGGGTATTACTGTCTTACTCGTATTCATAGGTCTTTAGAGAGAAAAGTAGTGGACTGTGCCCACCTTACAATAATCAGCTGCCCGCCCCGGAATAAATAGTGGCACTTTCAGCTATAGACAAGAAACGTCTAAGAGTACATATGCACATTTTGTAAAGGGTCAAGCACTCCTTTAAAAATAATCTTAAATACACCTGCTGTGTTTACATTGGTGTATTTCAATCTTAAAGATTGGATATAATAATGAAACTAAAGGGTACAAAAACATAACACTATAATGAAAACCATCAACTATAAATATAAACAACACTATAAATATTACACAATATACTGTCATGCCTATGGTACCCCTCATATATGTATGGAACATATACATAATAGCTGGAATAATGATGTATATACAATATATAAAATGAAATGAAAGTAAAGCTGCCAAGCACCAGTATTCTTACTATGCCCACACTTAACATATAGATTTTGGATATTTATGTAATTAAATACTTACTTCATCAACAAACACTTGTTTGTAGCAAGGGTATGGATACCTAGTAGACAATGTCTCTTCATAGAACCCAACTGCCTCGTGTAAAGTTCTTACTGTGTTTTTCAATATTTGCATTAAATTTGGCAAACAGTAATGTGTAAATTCATTCATGAATGGGTCTACATAAGCTTCAAACGGTCTGAAAAATATATACTTTTATGAAGATATACCAATTTGTATGTCACACAATACATGTAATACACATATGGTAATGAAGTCATTTGATTAAAATAAATTGCAATTGAATTGATGACAATTTTTTTATAAATAGATAATATAATTAAGATTTAAATTGAAAAAATAAGTTCGAATTTAGAAAAAAATATAAAAAAATAGAAAAGACATTTAGATCATAGCTAAATATAGTGAAATATATTGGACCTGTTAAGAGTGTTCATAACAAAGTATGGTATCTGTCAATTTTCAAAAATAATTACACATTTTTCAATTTTTTCGATTATTTATTTAAAAAGTGCTCTGTAAACTAAAAAAATTAATGATAGAATATACTGCATATAAATGGATTTTAATCTTTGTACCTAAAGTAGGTATGTATATTTTTCTTTGGAATTTTTCAAATGCATTTTTACCACCAAAATCCACATTTTCAGTGAGGACTTTATAACAATATTATTACATAATTAACATTTTAATTTGCTAGCAGAATACTTATTAAACAATCAGTCAGAAACATTGAAAATTGTTCAATTATTTTTTAATATTGATAGATTATTACAATATTTCCACACTTTAGTAAGCAAAAGTTATGAACACCTCTTCAATAATATTTTCTTTAATTTTATAAAGTACTTACCCAATAGCCAATGCTATATTAGGTGCACAAGCTGGTGTGTTCACAACATAATGAAATGTTTTCCGCCTATGATCTGGTGTGTATACCACATCAACCAACTCTCCACATGATACAGCTGTTAAAGTTTCATCTACTGTGAACTCCAGTTTCCATGTGCAAGGCTCTGCATAACTGTCAACACATGGAAACCATAGACGTGCAGAATGTCCATAGGTAAACATATGTGCTGATTTCTAAAATTAAATTAAAAAATAAACTGATTAAAAATTAAAATAAAGCCAACATAAATAATTATAATACAGAATAACTTGTGATAGTTATTATTGAACAAATGTAATATTTTTAAATTTAGAAGTAGACCTTAAATTATACAGTTTTATATTTGTTCTAGTGATTCCTTTGCTATTTGCAAAAAAAAACTCAATATTATAGGAAAGCAAAGTTATATGGTACTATTGAAAATTATTCAAATTTAAAATAAAATTTGTATAATAAATTTTAAAACACAATTTAAAACTCCAAAAACAAAACAAATCATGTCAATATATAAATTTAATATTACCTCCACCAAAGTTCCTTCTCCCTCAGGTACAACAAAATGCATCCCCCCCTGGGGTGACTCCAATGAAAATTCAATTCCAATTCTAAGACCTCTCCCTTCTCCAATCAAGTGAGCAGCATCTTCTGGGATTTGTACATGAAGTTCACCAGAGTTATGGTCTGGGTCTATCTTCTGGGCCGCAGCCAGATGGTACTGAGAGAATACTTCCAAGGACCTCCTGTTTCATAATTGTTTAATTACATCATAAAAAATAAAACTACTATATAAAATTTAAATATCATTAAATTTTTAATTTATATAAATAGTTATTACATTTTACTACTTCTTTACACACAGTTAATATTTTTATGTGAAGCATGGTGGAGAGAGATACTGTATGATAATATATGAATTATATGCAGTCTTAATTTGAAGAATTGATTTAATTGTGATAAATATTTATCTGTGGGAGTGGGACACATCCATTGACATGAATAAAAAGTAGTCTATGTCCATCTCCAATCCAAATACTACATATTTTTTATATAGGTACTAAATTTTATAATTAAGTCATAAGACACCAAGAGATAATAAACATTATTTATTAGAATGTAAATACTCACGTATTGGGATCAGTTTGACATATATCCAAAAATGGGTCAAAATACTGGAAATTAGCATCATATTGATCATTCAAACAAACACGATATATACGGCACTGTTTAGCATTGAGGCGAATGTACCTCAAGTTGTCTTTTAGGGGTACTATAGTTAACTCCACGAAGCCCTGAAATATTTTAAATGATGTTAATAATTACAACATTCAAATCATATTATTTTTTATTTATTTAATGCTTTATTGTACACTAATTATGCATAAAAATATGACAAAGATAATCAAATGTACAAAGGCGAGCTTAAGTCTAAAGGACTTCTCTTCCAGCAAACCCAAAATGGAAAGGAGTATCAATGTCAATGAATAGAATGGTGTACAATATTGTGAAAATTTTCAAACAAAAGAATTAGACAAACTTAAGTTTAAACATATAATAATATATAATATATATATATTCATATATTCATTGCAAAACATGTATATATAATATATATACAAATGAAAATGAAAATATACATACTGAAACCCTTTTGGCAGCCTATGAAACTCGAATGACCTCTAATGGACCTGATAATGTGGCATTTATAGCCTTAGCAATATGGCACCTGAACCACAATATACCTGCATGCCATAACCATAACTTGCCCCGACTAATAAGACTATGATTTCCCAAAGTAGGGATGTGAAAATTAGTGCATATATAATATTCCTACATAAACAGCAGAGTTATAGATAAAGAAAAGTTACTATAGGCCTGGATGGAATATTTCCAGCCCTTCTGAAATGGAGCGGAAGCATCATAGCTGACTATTTAGTACAGTTGTTCCGAGCGTGTATAGCTCACCGTTACATACCTTTGAAATGGCGTAAGGTAAAATTTATATTTATTCCTAAACCAGGTAAAGGAGATTACACTGTGGGCAAATCCTTTCAACCCATCAGTCTCACCTCCTTCTTTTTGAAAACTTTGGAGAGACTATGTGACAAAGAGATTAGATGTCAAGTCTCCTTGTGCAAACCTTTACATCCTAACCAACATGCTTACAGTGAAGGCAAGTCAACAGAATCAGCACTTCAAAACGTAGTATCCCGAATAGGCAATGCATTGCAATCGAAGCAGCCAACCTTAGGTGCATTTATAGACATCGAAGGGGCTGTCGACAAAACAAACTTTGCCAGTATAAGTCGAGCACTAGCTACACATGGAGTAGAAATAACACTTTACTTTTAGAGAATGGATACATAACTTACTTAAACAACGAGCTATACAATTTACTGTAAATACTACCACATGAGGAATCGTCGGTAGGGGCTGTCTACAAGGCGGTGTACTGTCACCACTATAGTGAAATATAGTCGTAAATGAGCTCATAATAGAGCTCAACGATAACAGCCTCTACACGGTAGGTTATGCGGATGATATAGCTGTACTTTTAACAGGAAGCTTCGAAAGTACTCTGTGTGATCGCATGAGAGTAGCTTTTGAAATAATTGAGAGATGGTGCACACAGCATGAACTCTTGATTAATCCTACAGAAACAGAATTAATCATGTTCACAAATAGAAGAGTTACATATCCTTACAGACTACCAAAACTCTTCAATACGGAACTGAAACTTAAGGAAGAAGTCAAGTAACTTGGCATTATACTTGACAGTAAATTGCTTTGGAATAAACATCTTGACTATAAACCTAACAAAAGCACAATTGCATTCTACCAGTGCAAAAAGATGCTAGGAAACAAATGGGGTGTTTCGCCAAAAATAACTCTATGGCTATACAGAGCAACTCTTTCAACAGCAATAGAGCTGGCCCTCAACATAACACCCCTAGACCTGCACAGCTACAGCAGGAACTGGTCTTAGCCGCTATCCGACTAATGCATCTAGATCTATGGGGTAAAAATCAGAACAGTCCCCACACTTCTATTCTGAACCAGGCAATCGAATATGAACCTTTGCGGCTCCATGTGACAGGACTCATAATCAATATATATTTAACAAAAAATACCAAGTACAAATAAAAGAAGAGGAAAAGGACCAATCTGGTATACATGAATTACACATATACACCAATGGCTCTTCCTCTTCCGTTCTCGCAATTTCGAACATGGATTTGTCAAAGATCCGCTGACATACAAAACCAAAGATGGATACAGGCTACTGATTGCAGACAATCAAAATTGGCCATGCCTATGTTGAATCAACGTCTATCAAAACGTTTATTACATCTAGATAGGAAAAACCTCAAAATAATGATAGAGACAATAACGGGCCATTGTCCATTAAACAAATATTTATACACAATAGGAGCCACAGACAGCCCTCTATGTCGAGGCTGTTTCGATGCCGAAGAAACAGCTGCTTACATAATCCTGGAATGTGAAGCTGTGGCCCATCAACGTTTAGAAATCCTCGGAACAGTGAGGTCGCTCTGTGAGGCCTGTGAAGCTTCTGTGCTTCTGGGCGGAGCTAGGTTGGCTGTACTAGCCACGACTCATACACACAACGGCCCAAATGAGAGGCTAAGCATGGAAAATAGAGTCCTATTTACATCACATTACATACCTACATAAAGATAAATAAATATATGTTCATAAACATAGAAGATGCTACTATCTACTATAGTCTACTCTTAAAAATATTTAGGGATTAACTCTCACAGATAGATATGGGAAGAGAATTCCACAATCTAGCAGCATGGATGGAAAAGGAACCACTATATTATATAGATTGGAATATAAAAATGACAATATATGAAAATCTCAATGCCTTTTAATTGGTAGATATTTAAATTTTGTTCTATAGGTGAAGACATGATTTTATTTACACAGCCATAAATAAAACACATGCATAAATGTTGCAGTCTCTCTAATTTGTTCAAAAACTCTACTGTTGCATCAAGGTAGAATATGTTAGCATAATCAAGAAGAGGTTACAGTAGGGCTTGAGTCACAGTAAGCCTTGTTTCAAATGGTGGGAATTTTTTAAGTTGTTTATAAGACTGAAACGAAAAACATAACCTTTTCTTACTCCTTTAATGTGTTCATTTCAGGATTAATTACAGTCAATTACAACACCTAGGCTTTTTGCTTTCTTGGTATATGTAATTGGTTCATTTTCATAATACACATGAGGCAAAATATCATAATCAAGCATCTTATAATTTCGATAATAATATTATAATTATATACTTATTTTATATGAAATTAGTAAACGATTACTTACGATAATACTTCTTCTCTCAAAACTAATTCCAGTCAGACTCAAAATTTGGTGAGCTGTAAATAAATAATAAATAATAATGAATATTATAGAACACACAACTAAATGTATAAGATAAATTTATTATTATGATACTTATAATTTAAATGGTCGACAATTATCACCGGTGCGTTCTTTCTTCATCTTGAAAGGTTAGGTTAACAATTATTAAACATTTTACAATTATTACTGTGGCAATTTACAAGTTTTAATAAATTATTTAAGTAGTCTCATTGTAATTTCTAAAAAATGAAAACCCGCACAGTAAATGAGATTGAAAGAATGAAAATAGAGCAATAGTTGGAAAACTACAAACAGTAAGCAAAATAGTAGTAACCACGAACTAAATTAGCGATGGGCGATTCGAATCAAAAAACTCGAGTTACTCGAGCTGATTGCCGCCGGCTCAATTCGAACTGGCTTTTCTATCAATTCGAATCAACTCGTATAAAGCCAATACGGCGCTACCTACGTTACAACCGTGATATGAATGCGATCTGCGCTCGGATCACTGTAGCACGCAACTCGGCCGACTGTGTTCGTGTTCGTCATAACGTCAACTCGATTCGGTTGCTGTGAATGCTGCGTGGCTGTGTGCGTGCGACGCAACAGAAACATTATACAACGAGCAAGACTCTCGTGTGCGTGATATTTCTGTCAGCGTGTTTTACAGTTACACTCCGCGCGCTATATTATGGTGCGGTGATAGCTGAGACTTTGGCACTTTTTATTATAAATGTAACAGAATAGTGTTGAGTGAGATTTATGGAGTCAAAGTCAATCTAATAATATATTTATTATTTTTATAGAAAGAAAAAAAAAAGAAAGAAAGAAAACCATTATTTATATGAGTGGAAAAGCAAGTTACTGTTACCGATCCATAGATTTGTCGCATACAGTGAATTTTCGTAAATTATCTATGCTTTACTGTTTGCGTTGTACAAGTATTTTGAATTATATACTGATATGTGTATGTACCTATTACCTGCATTGCACCATGCCATAGCGTGTGGTGTATAATACTCGACATAACTACACCAACCGAACAAGCTGCGAAGTAAAATGAGATAGTAACATCACATGAGGCGCAAGTTAAAAGAAGAGAAGGCGATTAGTTCATGATTGGCTGACGACGAGCTTTTTTTTTAGAAATGTTACTGTTCCGTTTTTTAATATTTAGTTAATTAATTAATGTTAAAATAAATAGTAAAAATATAAGTATTAAACTTTTATGTATTTTCTTAGGTGATTACATAACTATTAAATTTTTTTATAAAATGAAATGAAATTTATTTAAATTAGATTAAATTTGTATTTTGTTATTTTTTATTTTTTGTATGTTTTACGTTTTGTTTTTTTTTTTTTTTGAAGTCTGTTGATTTTATTTCAAATTTATTTATTTTTCCATTTTTAGTATATTTTATATTTACATTACAAATTTTGAGGATTTCCCTCAATTTTCATGGGATCCAGATTCTGACTTGGTGACAAAAAAAGAATTTTCATAATCTTTTTTGCGATAACGATTGCCTATAATATTTAAAGAATTATCCCTTAATTCCTAACCGTTAAGGAGTTGTACTTCATCATCAGCTCATCTGAATATTACTTGAAAAAATACTACTAACGATCTAAACGTGCCTAATATTTCAGAAATTACCTCTTAACTCCTAACCGTTAAGGAGTTGTACCTCCCATTATCAGTTAACATGAGATAATGACTACCAGACGCAAATATCTGAATAGTTTTAGAAAGTACATGAAAAATATTGTAGGTGTCTATAAAGTATAGAGAGTTGCCCTCGATTTCCCTGGGATCCCATCATCAGATCCTGACATGGTGACAATGGGACCACCTCAAGATAATACCCCTTCCGATAAAAAAATTATTTTCAAAATTGGTCTACAATTGACGGAGTAATCACGTAACAAACATATAAAAAAACATAATAGTAGTCGAATTGAGAACCACCTCCTTTTTTAGAAGTGGTTAAAAATAAAAAAACCTATATTTTAAATATTAGTGTTTTGTATTTTTCTTTTAAATTAATAGCTTGAAAGTAAAGAACAAAACTGTTCTATAACTAAAATAGGTTGATAATATGAATTCTGAGTGTTTACTACGTTACGCTAGTATATTTTATTCGAATTGATTGAAACCCGCGAGTTCGCGCTATCAACGATTTAAATCTAAAGCGAGTTAAGTACCCGACCTACTGAGTTCGTATTCAACTGCAATATTAACTCCATACGAAGTGAATGCGAGCTGATTCGAGCTGCGATTCGAATCAGCCACCATTTCAATTCGGTTTATTCGAATTCAAAACTATACGAGTTGGCCCATCGCTAAACTAAATAGATGATGTAATAACATTAAACATCACAGATTAGTTCAGATTACAGAGACTATATCCAAAGAGAATACAAACAAGGGATAACAGTGCAAACTTCATACAAAATACGTAAAACGATCTACACAACAATCGAAATAGAAACAAGCAAATTATAATTATATAGAAACACGAATTATGTTATAAAAGAAATATATAAATTTTATGTCAAATTTCATGTTCCGATGAATATTTTTTAGTAAAAATAAAGTAATTCTTAAATATATATAAACTATTTTATACAACATTAACTAAACGTTGGTATGATGTTTCCTGACCAAATCCATACATTAATAGCTAATATAGAATTTACACAAGACTGACGATGCCTAAAAAATTTATGTTAAACTTTAAAAACATGAAAGGTAATAATATTTTGTCTATGCCGCTTGAAATAAGTAATGTCAAAAGTATGCTGTACAACCATAGATTAAGGATACTACTTTAAACATACTGTGTTACATAGATTAACAGTACAACTTGTTAATATTCAGTTTCTTTTTTAAACATAACTCTATATATATAATTTTATTTAAAAATTTAGTATTAATTTTAGAATATATCATAGATATCTAAATCGATTTATATAAGTATTCTTAAATCTAAGGATTAAAATTGTTTACTACCAACGCCTGCATAATTATAATGACTACAAAATACTTAGTAGTAAAATTCTTCATTTTATTTTCAAAAGACATATTTCTTTATTAATACTATTAAGTTTAGGTAGTCTCAGGACTATCATAAGTTTAGATAGATTTTATTATGGAAAAAATTTGACTCGAACTTAAATATCAATAAACAGTTTGAGAACCTGTATTTTTTATAAAGTTACCTCTTTTTAATTCGTTGTCCACTTTACAGACATACTGAGCAAAGAATTATATGTACTTTTCATTAATTTATGTTTTTAATTTGTTTTTAGGATTTTAGTATAATATCCAAAGATTTTGTAATTCCTTATTCTTAGACAATATCTTGATCTGTCATCTGTCATTTGTCAATAATTCTGTATATGTGTGATCCATTCTGTGATCTAATTGCTAGCTTGCAATTATTGTGAATATTGTATTTTTCTTAAATTACTTGATCAATTAATTTTGTGTGAAAGTAGTAGAAATAAAATATTTGAGAACGCTGTGTTCATGTTTTTCTCCTATTTGAATAGTCAAAATGTGGGACTCGCCATACTTGACTTGTTTAGTCTTGTATATATTTTCTTTTCAAATTATCGTCACTAATTCTCGTACTTCAAATATTTGGAAACTAAATGTGGACGAAGATCAAATTGTAGATGGATCTACATTATCCCAGGTCAGTAAACTTTTAAAAATTATGTCACAAAACACTTTGATAAATCATTGTATATATGTATAGCTTCGTTCAATATGCTAGACATTAATATCCCGATTACCATGAATTTATAGGTTTATACCACATTTTTTAAGACTATTATTTAAATTAAATATAAAATTGATTTGAATTAAAAGAGAAAGTTGAATTTCTTAACCCTAATTTAAAATTTTGTTTTAGGATGACTCTGATAAGCCAAAAATGACCAAAGAAGACTCAATTTTTAATATAATTACGTCTACTGTTTACTATGGTAACACTTGGACAAAACATGGCTTTGATATGTTTTGTACAGACTGCCAAATGTATGAACAACAAAGGTAATCAATCATTCATAATTCATGAAATTGTGTTATCTAAATATTTACATTTTTGTTTATTCCCACTATATGAATGGATATTGTATTAATAGTGTTATTAAAGTTAGTAAAACCTTTATTATATTATTATAATGTAAGGTAGTGAACTTACAGAATATTGTGACAACACCCTAGCCCTCAGAAATAGAATCACATCAGGAATTACATCAGTGAGGTGCATGGGTATCACAATACATATTGAAATACCAAGAAAACATTTTATTTATATATTGTATGTGGTATTTATTAATTTCACTTTAAATAAAGATTTTATTATTATAATTACAATCCTCATCATTATCATCTCAGCCATTACAATAAAGCCAAGAAATACTTCAATAGTTGGCATCTCTTAATTTATTATTTATATTATTGTTATTCACACAATCTAACAAAAAGACAAGAAATAAAAATAAATTGTATTTTTTTTTTAAAACCTTTTAAATGTACTAATAAAAAGAAATAAAAAATATTCACTTTGTAACATTCTGTCATATGTTGAGTATTAATCTAATTAGTTACATTTATAATATTTCAGAGCTGGCACAGAGAGTGGTGATGAGACTACACCAACAGAAACAAACGGTGATCCTGATGATGAATATTTAGACTGTGGAAAAGCTGTGAACTTTACATATTATGACAATTTGGTTGGTGTAGCAAGACGACACAGGCATCCCAATGTGCCTGAACCACAGGTAATATCTAACTACCCATAAAGATATAGCAGAAAAATACTATGATTAAATACTTAGCAATTAATTAATAACTGTCAATAAGAAAATATGAAACCCATATTCTAAAATTGTTTATGTCATTAAAAAATGTAATTACTGTAATATTGAAACTATGTTATGTGTTGTAACTGGCAATATGAAGATTGGTATCTAATGTCTTGTGCAGTATGCTACTTAGTTTTACTATAACAATGATTTATTTAAATCATGCAACACACATTTGAATATAAGTACTGCACATATAATTATTATTCATACATTATCTCATTTTCAATACAAACACTGATTTAAATTAGACTTATTCACTTACTGGGTGTTGTGAATTGTCTTTGCTTACTCTTGGTTGTAGTAATATGCTTCTTTGAATTAACAATCTGGTATGGGTATTGTCATAGTATTCATCAGAACATAATCTCTTTAATATAAAAGAGCACAATAGAATAATAAATGTATTTATGTTCTCAATTTAATGAAAAAATATAACAAGACTTTTTCTAAAAACATCAATGTTAATAGCCAGTATTAAAACTCCAAGACTCTTGCTTACATCAGTCTACCCTTTAAATACAACACATATCTTGCTGCTTCACTCAGGAATAGGTAAAAGAGTTCTACTTACCCATAAACACACAAAATACCGCCATAATAATTATCATATATATCAGAGAAGTAAATATAGAAATGTATAACAATCTATGCAATTGTATAAATGACCTCTAAAATTGCCTAAAAAATTATACCCACTTCATATTGAACTTTTTGGGAAAGTTATAAGACCCTACATATATGGCCTACTTACCCATGTGATATCTGGCTAGGATATAATTCATATTTCATTTAAATTAGCTCTACCATTTATCATCCAATTATTATAAATGTGAAAATTTGTAAAACTACTGAACGGATATAAATAAAATGTAATACATAGATAGGTTATATTGTAACTTAACACATAGCATAGTTTATGTACTTATTAATTCAAGCGTGCAAAGCTGTAGTATATTGCTAGTAACAAATATTTAAACATCCAACCTTTAAAACTTTCACTTTTAAAATAATAGAATAAATCACTACATAGTATAAAACAAAGTCACTGTTGCTGTCTGTCCGTCCCTATGTATGCTTAAATCATTAAAACTACGCAACAGATTTTGAAGCGGTTTTTTTTTTAATAGATAGAGTGATTCAAGAGAAAGGTTTATATGTATAATACATGCATAATACAGTAGAGAAACACTGATAATTTTAAAGGTTTCTAATGTGATGTGATGTAATATGTAGCCCTGCAAAGCCGGGGTGGGTCGCTAGTATACTATAAATGTATTAATTTATGGTTAATTATTGTAGGTTGCTCTCATATTTACAAAGAAAAAATCATACAAAAATGGTGTGACAGAGCTAGATATAAATGCACTTGAAAAACGACTGAAAAAAGCCAAGAGAGAAAAACCAAAGTCTGTACAATTGTACAATCAGATAGGCAATTTCTGGAGAATTAAAGGAGACACTCGACAGTCAATTGAGTGTTTCAGACGTGCCCTTGCAGTGTCGCCTTATAATGCCGAAGTAAGTTATTGTTGTGTAACATAGATATTCATTAAATATACAATTATAATTTACAAGTACATTTCTTTAAACAGGAAATTCAAACAAAAATAAATCATGCTATACATACTCGCTCCGCCGCGCAAAACAAGCTAGTCACTACTCGAGCAAAAAATTACTATGGCGAGCGAACGAGCGCCTACCTTATACCGCGATTAATAAATTCTCTACCTACCGACTTGCGAAACAATATCACTGTCAAAAACATAAAATTTAAACTGAGAGCTTATTTACTGTTCAACCTTGGTAAAACAGCAGAATATTAATGTAAATAGTGATATTTGAGAACCGAATGTAAAGTATCACACACAAGCCCAAGAGGTTTAAGTGGTATTAAAAATCCAATTTTTTTAAATGCATTTATGTATGATAATTAAATAAAAAAAAAAACATAACATTCCAATAGATTCTGAAAATGAAGTACTGATTTTTTTAGTCAACTTGCAAACTCATTGGAATGTTTCCCATGGAAAAGGAGGCATGTCTAATATTGTCCTATGCTCTTTACATAAATCATCATCCGTTCCTTAACACGTTAATCGCCATGTCAGTCATATGTGTCTGAAGCTAAGATGTTCTACATGAGCCATATCAGACATATATGTCTGACATACGCGATTTGGTAGAAGGCGAATAATGGTATATTGTTTCAGTTGAAAAAAGTAAAGTCACCTATGTGTGACATAAAAAATAGTGCTTTTCTGGGAATTTTGGCAAAAAAAAATTCTGTGATACATTAAGTTTCCTTGATACATTTTTAACTAAATTATCTAAGAAAGTTACTATGGCGATTAATATGTTAAGGTTTCAGCTGGTGGTTAATTTGGACCAAACTTGGCATAGGGTTTTAATTTGAATTAATGTTTTATTATTATCATACATTTTTAACAGACTTAAAAAAAAGGGCCTCAATTTGGTTGAATTTTTTTTTATATTTGTTATCTCGTAATTCCGATGTGTGTTACCGATGTGAATAATTCTTTTTTTATCTGAAACGATATACTCGCAGATTAGTCCCATAACAATTTTATCAAAATCTATTCAGTAATTTAGTTTTTAAATCAAAATAACTTTGCCACAATTGGAATCTGTTTTTTTTATATGAAAGTCAATCTTAAATTATGTAGAAACTATTATAATGATTATTTATGCAAAAAATTAATCATTTTAGTTTTCACTACTTTTTCAAATACTATGTACGATGTCGATATATAATACTTAAAAATCACCTGAAAATATAGGTGCTGCTGAACTTGGCACGAGTACTGTTCACACTGCAATATCTTGACGACGCCATCTACCTGACGCGGCGTTCATTGGAAGTACAACCACCTGACCGCAGTGCGTGGCAACAGTATTTCACTCTTGGAGAAATATTAAAAGCATATGGACATTACCAGGTGAATTTACAAATAAATTTAATGTTTTTCCATCATTGAGGGTAAAAATAGTAAGGAAATATTACTATGTATAAAATCTTGTTTGCTTGTTCTGATGAATTCCATTACATTTTTTGTATCACTTAATAATCAGAATCGTTTTTATATGTTTTAAATAAATTAGTTCAACCAATTCTAGATTCTTAAAGAATACCTTTGATTCAGTATACCTATATGGTTTAAGTTAAATCCCCTATCAATAATATAGAAAAAATTCTTGTAAATTTAGAAAAAAATAGCAACACGTTGGGTAGAAATTGAATATCTAATTCAATTTATCCTCTTCATAAATCATAATAATTATGTTGAATTATATTTTCTCTTTTCAGGAAGCTGCTGTGCATCTGAGACACACTCTCGACTTGAGACCAGATTTTGAACCAGCACTGGCAGCTTTGAAAGATATCGAGAACATACCAGAAGCATCGGTTCACGTTTATACGCTTCTAATTATTGTTTGTTTGGTATGATCCTATTATTAACTTTTAATTAATTATTATTTGTTTAGTATTATCCTATTGGGGACAAAATCAAAAGACTCATTTAAAATAAATGAAAAATCATTCAATCAAACAAAACCTTCATTTCAGGTGATGGGAGTACTCCTAGTAATTCTGTCTTCAGTGGACAGTGGTGGTGATGTAGAAGAACACAAGACCCAACGTCACTTCAACAGGGCGATGGCTATGCGTTCCCTGCGCGGGGTCGCGCTCCCCGGCTCGCGCGGACGCAAAAAAGGAGGCTCGTAAACACAACGGCGTATCTCATGCGATTGGCCTGAGTTTGCTATCTCTAGTTGAGTATTCCTAGTCCATCGAATTTTACCCAATTTTTTTACAAGCTCTTTCTTAATTTGTCATAATCTTATGCTTGACGGTGTTTCTTTATCAGACAGCTCAATCTTCACGTCTTATAAATTGCTAGAAGTTTTACATGTTATGTGATTACATTATTTGATAACTGAATTATCTCTCAATAAAACCATAATTCTAGGCACTTAGAAACATCAAGAGCCTTACTAATCCAGTATTATATTTTACATTTGCTAACCTTGAAAAATCAAAAATTGTACCTTTATACTTTGATAGGTTGTGATTTCAATATTATTTTTGAGAGATTTCAAACTCAGGCATGCCATTGCGAAATTATTACATTTTCTCGCATAAAAAAAAAAATTACGAGTGATATCGATAAAAATGTTTATTTATAATATTGCTATTGATATGCGTGCAGAAAAGAAAACTGATAGATACATTGTGGCACTGTTCTGTTACATCCATCTTTATAAACAGATAATACTATAATATAAAATTGTTTTATAAGCTAACAGAGTAAAATTTTATTTCCAAGCTCTAAAATGTTACTTTATTAGAGAAGAAGAATAGTTAAAAGTTGATAATTAATTACTTTTCATATATTGACTTAATGTTTTCCGACATCATTTGACATGATACGCATTTAGATAATAATAATAATAATCTAAAATTAATGTTTGATTAATGAATAGTTTATGATACTATGCCAAATTGAAAGTTATTTTAATAGTTTAACCATAAGCAAAGAAAGAAATATAAATTCAAAAATATAGCAGTGTAGATTATTATTTCATGCAGTCATAGGAGACTATCATACTGCTTCATGTGGGTGTAGACAGGAGAACCGACAGCTTCTATACTTTAAATACTTATCTCTGTTAGCTTATCAATATTCCTTGTGTTGTGAAATGTAACTAACTTGATGCTATGACAAAATATTAATCGTTGGTTGTGTTTATTATATTTACTTTATGGATGTCATGGAACAGTACTGTCAATCAGAGGCTAAAATGTACAAAAATTATCGTTATGTAAAAGTGACCAATGCGGTCTTGCCATGTTTAATTTGATCTCTGCTTTGTAGTCTTCATCACCTCATAGGCGTTATCTAATGTGGTGTTTCCTTAGCCATTTGGAAAACGTAATATTATCGCTTTTCCATTATATTTAAATTTTACAATTGGTCTACAATAATAAATTAAATCCGCTCCGTTTAATATATTTGTAAGATAAGATTATTCTCATTTTAACAGAAAATGCTTTTCGTAAGCAATAATAGTTAAAAAAATATACTATTTGTAACTAGTTTATAGTATTTTAATAATGAGGAAGCCTGAATTTCTTGTAATTAAAAATGTGGGTAACGTCAAATAATAGAAAACTGCTAAATACACAAGACCTGCGATATTAGACAGGAGTCAGGAATACATTCAGTTGAAGCGTCCATGTCAGCCTCGCAATGAGAGTATCACTTTTGCAACCTAGTCATTCACTTAGACAAGTTTGGTCCGCGCAGTGGCGGGACCCGGTGTGTAATTCGTATAGTAGTGCATGCAAAGTAAACTTGTTAAGTGTTCGTAGTATCTAAGGATTTAAAAGGAGGAGAAAGTCTTAAATTCTGAGATTGGTAAACATGTACCTGTTTTCAGTGGTTCTTTTGTTAATTTTTGACTATTTATAACTTAATACATGATTGTCTTAGCATCTATATTTTGTGTATTTTTTTAATCAAATTTATTTTACCTTTCAGTAATAAAAGAATCTGTAATATCAACACAGTTGCTAGTGTTGAAAAATAATTCTTGTTTCAAATTCGCATATAAGACATACATAGCCTAATTCTTGAGATTTCCATTTAATTGTCAAATTTCATGAAAATTAGGTCAGCAGTTTAATCACACGTGATATATATGGTTCAGCCGTGAAAACATTACTTAATAGATATGTATTAAAGATCAAATTATTATTATGTGAATGTGTAAGCCTCAATTATAAGCGGGCAGTAGCAGCCTGACTTTCATGTATCATTGGACATTCTGAGAAAAACCAAAACTTTTTTAATGCAATCTAACCTATAGACTTGATAGTCCTGAAAAATTATTAAAATTCTTTATCAATATTTAAAATGAGATGGAAAAACAAAACAACAATTTAAAAAATTATATGTATTATAAAATGTATACATGTAACTGAGAAAAAAATTGCCATTACTATAACTATAGCAATTTTAGTAATTTCAAGCCCAAACAAATACCAAAATGAAAGTAGCCTCAGAGCAAACAAACTATTGCAACATCAATAGGTAAAGCAAGATACTTAAATAATGAAATGCATTACTTGTTAATAAAAACAAATGAGATCTATACCCATCAACCTTGTAATAGTTGTTGCCTAAACCACAATTGTCATATAATAATTAGAATTTACAAATAGGCAATTGATTGCATATTACTTATACCTAGATAACCAAAACAAGATTTGTTATAGCTTGTGGTTCATACCAAGTACTTATGTACGACCTTGTTCGTTATTATTGAAGTTGTGATTTATTTGGAAGTTAAGCTACGTCATGAATGCCGAGGCGGAATATGTCATGCTGGACAAAGAATGAATCTCCAAGTGGCTTCAGTACAAAGGTCTGCATGTATGGATGTGGAGGGTCGTCGTCACACTGCAACATAATACAATTACCATTATTGAACAAATTTTATATTCATATGCATTAGTATTTTATTTTATTAAGTGCATGTGATATATATTTGATAGATTCAAATATGACATTTGAATGCTAAATTTCTGACACCATATGAACAACTACTGTACTATATCTACGAGATTTAGCTCTCGTCACATGTTTAATTTTTTTTTACTTTCCAATAGAAGTTTATAAATTCGCATGTATTTTTTTTTGCACTAGAGAACCATTCTCTATTTCTAAAATTATAATTTCAGTTTTATACTACAGATTATTTATTAAATAATTTTTCCAAACACCGGAGTGCATGAACTAAATTTAACAGACTAGAACTATTCCTTGGTGGTTCACAACATAATACTTTCGTTATACGTTTAAATGGCACCTCAGAAGAAGCAAGGAAAATGACAATGTAAGTATATATGTATATACTTACATATAATTACAAGAATGTCTTTGGTTTTGATGCAAAATTTATATTAATAAAGTTAGAAGCAGTGCTTACACATTCAGATTTTTTTAGTTTTATGGATTACAAGTACAAAAAAATAACATTTGCCAGAATTATATAGTTTTAAAGGATAATAGGCAAGCAATATATCATAAATCAAGAAAGTGAGACTTTTCTAATGCCAATAACAATATTATACCAAAAGTAAAATTCACCTGTGAGCTACTGAAATGCAATTGAGGTATAATTATGAAGTTATTACTTTCCTTGCAGTGTGCATAATTATCCATAACTATTTGATAAATTTTAAATATGATGTTTACATGAAATAAAGAGAAATCATGTAAATCAAGCAATTAAATATGTAGGTCTCTTAATTTCTTATGAACCTAATAAATTTTTTTAAACAGAGTCTTAATTATGTTTTCACATTGAAAACACTTGGTAAGTAGTGAATAAATTTTACAGTAATATAAATCATAGTATAAAATTTCAGAAAATAATTTCATAATTATCACAATAACTTTAATATTTTTACGTGAAGAAAATTTGAATTATGGATATGAAAATGTATGATTTCATATCTACAATTTTTTTTCTTGTATATTTAAAAACTGTTAATTGTACTAAAGAAACTTAGGAGAAACATTTTTTTTCTGTTTCCATCATCACAGCACACAGGTACTTCATAGTCCAATATGTGATATAGAATATTATTGACATTAAAAAAGCCAAACAGAAAGTTTCAATGATTGATGACCAGATTCCATGAAGTTTACATAACAAATAATATATAATTATGAAGGTATAAATGTATATTTATTTATATTTCGTAATATAATGATGATATTGTCCATATAATAATAATTTGCTATTATGCCATCAATCAAACTGAACATGAATATACAAAATCATTTATAATTATAATCCATGCATTGTTACAAAAAATGAAATGATACAAACATCACTATATCATCTCACCTTTTGTATAATTAGTTTTATTTTTAGAGACTATCCTGATATATAATGCAAGCAACTCAATATTTTATAAGTTAAAGTCACTTTAGTGAGAATACAGTTTTTTAAAATATATGTTAATGGTTAACAATATCATAGACACAGTGAAGGTGTATGAGTTACAGTGCTGAAGTAAAACACTAATCCACAGTGTAAGGAACAACTAGTAGTCCAATGCCTTTAGCATATCCAGAATATTCAAAACATGATAATTCAGAACTTATTGCTGATATGTTCATCAGATGACTGAAAGGAAAGTGTTCTTTAAACTGCGTACTAATCAATGCTTTCTTACTTTGACTGATGGACAAAATTATATTTAAACATCATGAAGTGCCAGCCGGAATATATCGTGTTCTACATAAAATGAGGTTCCTATTGGCTTCAGAACAAATGTTTGTAGATAAGCATGTGGCTGATCATCATCTGTCTGTTACAAATGTAACAATAACATTATATATAGCATTAACAAGACAAAATCTTATTTTGTTGTATAGTACTTTAAACATACCTGCAACCTCCCGAGGACATTAATTAACACTCCACCATCAAACATAGGTTGTGAATCCACAGAAGTTATTAATCTACCAATTTTTTGAAATGTCAATCCCTGAAATAGTTATGTTGTGCTGAAATTATTTTTGAAACTAATAATAATAATAGACAACGTTTATTAGTTTTCATATTGTAATTATTGTACAATAATTTGAAAACATCTAAAGCTGTTAAAAGGAATCAAACTTCATACATCTGAGGGCCTAAC
Source organism: Galleria mellonella (assembly GCF_026898425.1). Classification (NCBI taxonomy): domain Eukaryota; kingdom Metazoa; phylum Arthropoda; class Insecta; order Lepidoptera; family Pyralidae; genus Galleria; species Galleria mellonella. The sequence continues at coordinate 4,279,294 of NW_026442042.1, read as the reverse complement.
CCAAAATGCTTTGACCTAAGCTAATATATAAGTAGTTTATTTCCCAAATGACAATTAAACCTGAGAATTCATGCAAAACAACATGTAAATTAACATACCACTGAGGTTGTGGATTAATAAATTGATAATATCTATATTAAAGGCAATATTAAAATAAAATAGTGTAGACTTAGAATAAAATATTCTATGTTCTGGTAACTAACTATTGTGCAAATCGGGTTTAAAACTAATCCAAACTAAAAAAAATATTAATATATAATATCTTTAAATATTAATGTTTTTCAAATTTTAACAATTGTAACAATTTTTCATTTATGTAAATTAACAAATATCTAATCATAAATAAAATGTTCTCTTAATTTAAATTTGTTAATCCAAGTTACTTGCATTAAGAAATTAATACATACATTTAATTTTTCCATAATTTTTACAGCACCTTGTAGTTGCACTCCTTCAAACGTCATAAAAGAGGTCTCCACCTAAAATAAAATTAGTAGCATTAAAAATATGCCTATTGGATAGTTAGGCATAACCTCATATTACATGACTCATTTTTATTTTGAGACAATTAATCATGGTTCATTTATTTATTTTATGACTTGAAACATTTCAAGATATAAGCTGATGCAATTTTACAATACTGAGAGTTTACTCACAGTATAATAACACAAGTTGGTACTGAGAAAGTAGTTAAAAGCAACTAAACAAATTTATTAAAGTTCTAGCTTTTAAATTATACCTATTCCATAATTCAATACCAAATATGACAAACAATGAAACGAAAGCTCCTACACGTTGATTCTAGGATGTTAGTTATTGCGAGCTAGTTATAATGGTCGAAACTTTCCTAATAAGAGACAAAGCAAAATGTTAGTATATTTTTCGGCGGGAGCCTGAAGTTAACCTATAAAATAAAATTAGGTCGATTCTAATTTCATAAAGTCCTAGGAAATATATTATATGCATATTAAAAGCATTATAACGATCTGTTATGTATAAAATAACTCACGTTGTACATATTTGCCAGATTTGGTCGTTGTGCCGGATCGTCGAACAATGTGTAATATTGCTGTACGAATCCTTTTCCGATAGCATCGTACTGTGGGTTAAGCGCCATTTAGATGTGTTTTATGTTCAAATATTACTAAAACGACGAAGAAACAGAATTTACGATAAAATACAGGTATAAAATACCCGAACACATCACACGAGAAAATGGTAAATTGCCACCAGTGTTGCTCTCCAAAAATAAAATTTGACAAACATACATAAAAAGACGACAGAATTTATCGCCACAATATAAAAGCTAGCAGCCGCCTTATATTCACGAAACCTGGAAAATGAAATGCATGTTACTAGGCTCACAGGTTTTTTTTTTATATTAAATTAATTAATATGTATATAGCAAGTAATCATTACGTTATAAGAGTTGGCACCAGCCTTATCAACAGAACCTAGAGAAGAAAAAAATGAATGTTTTAACTTTAAATTTTCTAAGTAATAACACAATGAAAATTATAACAAAATAGAAAAATTAACTAATATTTATTATACCACTACCTATATTTGCCTTCATCCTATTGAATGAACAGGAGAGTAATAAAAATTCTCTTTGACGCATTAATCAATAGTTGATATAAATGTTTTTAATAGTGCATTACTTATCTGTAAAAAAAAAGGGATTTTAAATTGTATTAGAACAAAATAACTAAACATAGGTACTTATTTTATTGTCCATATTTATCGTAAAATTTTATTTTATGTAATAGTTAGCATTTTTTATGGCAACTATCGATATAATGACTAGAAGCATATATAGATGATAATGATACAACGCTATGGATATTCATTAAATTTTTTTTTTATATAATTTTTATTGTGTTGTTACTTCAAAAAGGTAAAATCCATTTAAATTTTTTTTCAAGTTCCGTTGATGTAAGGTAGGTGCCGGCTCTTGTAAAATAGTAATTACTTACTCTGTGGGTAGAACGGAATCAATATCTATATATATACTCTGTGCTGATCGACAGCAAATGTCGTTCTAAATATCAAATAGTTTCTCTAATCTGTGATATTTAATATTTTAATCTTAGATTGTATTATCTGTGTTCTTAAGTTTATAGATATAGTGTTGGTATTATTTGTGTATAACTGCGAACTGAAATTGTTTAGTTTTTATTTCTTCAACTCTATTTTGCAAAAAGCCTTTTATTATACTTTTCAAAAATGTCTTTGGCTGACGAATTATTAGCAGATTTAGAAGAAAATGATGATGGTGAGCTTCAGGCTGCGATTGAAAATAATGCTGCTGGGGATGCAACTCATGAATTTGCTGTTCCATATCCTGTAATACCAAAAGAAGATGAAATAAAAAATGTGTCCATCAGGGAATTAGCAAAATTAAGGGATTCTGATCGATTAAAACGAGTAAGTTCATATTTTAAGAAACTCACAAATGTAGGTTATGGAACATGTTTGTCTTACACCTTTATTTATTTGGGAATATATAAACCCGTGAAATGTGACGAATATAACATTTTTCTTCATGTATAAACAGTTTACCTGAATAATTCATTGAAATATTAAATATTTTTATATAATCTGTTTCTTTTTAAATATTTGTTTGTATTTATATTGTTAAAATCAATCACTGGCAAATATTTTTGCCCATTTTGACAAATTCACTAGGAATTAATAACAATGATTTCAATCACAATGTTGAGATTGACTGAACAGATATATTGCTGATAATGTACTAACAATTCCTCCTGTAGGCATTTTTATCTCTGTTGTAAAGTTGTCTCTGATTGAACAGCCATGAGATTGATATGTTACATGAAAATATTAATCAAGATTTATTTATTTGTAAAATATGCGTATAAATTCATGCAAATGTTGACAATAAATCAATCAAATAAAAATAAAAGCTTTTATGAAATTGCTTTTATAAAAATGTATCATCTTTTTATAGGTTATTACTGAGGTAGAACAAAATGTTGGAAATAACCGGAAAAAAATTGAAGTCACTGGGTTGATGGAGTCAGATCCTGAATATCAGCTTATTGTGGAAGCTAATAATATTGCTGTTGAAATTGATGGAGAAATTGGTAGGTTTTAAGTATTTTCTTTTCATATTGTATTTTAACTTCTTAATAAATTACTATTTTACAAACCTTATAACTCCAAATTTTATAATGGCATCTACAATATATAAATACAATATAGATATAGTGTATATAATAAGCATAAAGTAATACTAAAACTGGGTGCTTATCAATTTTATCTGTAATCAGAACCACCATTATAATAAATAGATGTGTTTATTAAGTTTACTAATAGAATAAAATTGTAATTACTTAGATGTTTTGTTTAAACAGGATGATATGTAAGAAAAATATTATGAAAGGTCTTAATAATAGCAAGAAACAAACCATTATTGTTAGATATTTTGTCTGTTGGTCTGTATGTTTGTTTTGGTATTATGCAAAAACTACTATAGTAAATGGAATTTGGTATTTACAGTTGTATACTTGAAGGTGTAACTGAAAAACTGATATATGTTTTATCTTGATACACCATCTAGACATGGTCTATTTCTAAATTTATTAATATAATACATTTTAAAAATCTAGTTATTATTTTCGTATATTAACTATCTATTGCTAAACACAGGTCTCTTTCATAAAAGGAGGGGGGGGGGGATTGCCAGTAAAAGCTAGTTGCATATTATTTTTTTGTATACTGTCTTATAATGATATTAAAATTATTTATTCACACTAAACACTTTTTTATATACATGTTTATTATATATATATATATATGCATAACAATTGTTAAATAATTACTCTGCAAATATCACAATATGCTATATATTATCCTAAGTTATGTCAGAGGCTTCCATCTATATCTAAGGCCAACTCTCTATTCTAAAAAGTCTAATTCTCTTATATAAACTTTAAACTTAGGATCACAATATGATAAATCAAATAAAAAAAAAAAAAACAGCTTATTTATAAGTTTCAAACATGAGCCCCAAATATCATTTTCAGCTATTATCCACAGATTTGTCCGTGACAAATACCAGAAACGGTTTCCTGAATTGGAGTCACTCATTGTAACACCATTAGAGTATATTCGCACGGTTAAAGAACTTGGTAATGATTTGGACCAGGCCAAGAATAATGAAACACTTCAGAGTTTCCTGACACAAGCCACTATTATGATAGTTTCTGTAACAGCTTCAACTACACAAGGGTAAGATGATGTGTTAAATTTTAGTCTAATTTAGTTGAGGATTGATTAATTATTTGTATTAATGTAGAAAAAATAAATAAAATTCTGTATGTAATGTGGAATAATCACATTTTGTATTTTCAATTGAAATTAATAGTTACAATTCAAGTTAGTACATTATTCCAAGTCTATTATTATAGTTTGTGTGTTAAGAGTATTACATCTATAAAGGTGAAAATATTAGTTTTCTTAGCCTATTACATCCTTAAGGATGATAATAGAAAAATAAAACATTTTTACAGTCACAAATTGATTCTCTTTTATAACAATGTTAGTTTTTACCTGCACCTTCATCCATGTGACTAGGATATGTTTACTGATTGAGATAAAAAATAGTCTATATTCCATTCTAAATGGTATGTGTATACCAAATTTCACAGTGATTGGTAAAGCTGTTATGGTGCTATAAGGTAACTTATATGTTACCTTTACAAACAAATTCACATTTATAATATTAGTAAGAATATTTCTTTGTTTATCTAATGTAAGATATTATAGAGAAAAAGAAGTAGCAAGATTTTGAACAATACAATATTGGACTTATTGCTTAATGGAATATCTTGTAGTTAACTAAACTATACATAATTGAAAACAATAAATTATCTTTCTAACCTCTTTTGAGAAAAACTATTGTAAGAAACTACTTAGTTAAAATAAATATCTATATGTTATAAACAGGAAAAATTTTTGATGGTTTGTTTTTGAGTTTATCCATAAGATAAACTCAAAAAATTATAAACATTCTTTTACTTATATTAAAATATAAATAAAGGAATTATTATAATTAATTATTATTTACAAGTAATATGATGCTATATATTATTTTTTTAAATTCTGTCTACTCATGCAAAGCTAAGGCAGATTGCTATTGTATTCTTTTATTTTTCCAGTTTTATAATAATGATAAATTTGATTATAATAATCCTCCTCCTTTTATTATCATAATATAATTCTTAGGGAAATAAATAATAAAAAAATATTTATATTTTAGGAAACTGCTATCAGATAAAGAGTTACAAGAAATATATGAGGCCTGTGACATGGCTGCTGAGCTCACTAATTTTAAGTCACATATCTTTGAATATGTTGAAAGTCGTATGACATTTATTGCACCAAATATTACTGCAATAGTTGGTAAGTCAAATTATTAATATAAGGACTTTTTTTTTTAAGGATGTAAATGGTATGGTAACCCTGCCTGCGCTAACGGGATACACTAGCGAAGCACCAGTGAAGGGTGATAGATGAGAAAGAAAACAGGTCAGTTAGCCCATCATGATGAATTCATCAGGAATTAACCATGATAGTTTCCAGGGAGAACCGCGAGGAGGTCGACCTGGTTGGATATATTGCTAGCAATAGGATTCTCAGTCTCCATTACTAACAATCCCTTTCCCCCCAATATATAAATGTTAGACTGTAGACAGATAGTTCATATAAACTCATACCTTAAGATCTTAACTTCATCATATCATCATATGAGCCTTTAACTGTCCACTGCCAAATATAGGCCTCGCTAATTGGGGAGTTTTTCACATAGTTACTACACTTGACAGGTGGGTTGGCAACTGTAATTAGGCTTTGGTGATTTTTTAAAAGGGACACTGCTGCCCATCCCTCGACCATTGAATAATTATTAAGATCTTTACTTGAGCTTCTTTACATAATTTGTAGATACTTATTACAATAATCAATATTGATTTTTTTTATTTTGCAATTGATCCGACTTAAATTAATAAAAAAAATGTCTTTGATAATCTAATCAGGTGTTACAGTTATAGTAAGCATTTATAATATTATATTTCATTTATAGGGGCTTCAACAGCTGCAAAAATTCTTGGCGTTGCTGGAGGTTTATCTAAGCTGTCAAAAATGCCAGCCTGTAATGTACTGCCACTTGGTCAACAAAAGAAAACACTTTCTGGATTCTCTCAAGCGACAGCTTTGCCACACACTGGCTTCATTTACTTCTCACAAATTGTACAAGATACACCACCTGTAAGTATAGTGCAATTAATAATCAATAAAAAGCATTAAATCAGTAATATTATATTAGTCTTTAAGTGTCCACTGCTGTATAATGGGAGGTTTTTGCCAATGTCTATAGGCGACGCTTACCACTTTCCATCAGGTCGTGGACCGTCAGCTTGTTTGCCATTCTAAGTTGTATAAAAAAAAGCTACCACACTTCATAGGCAGCTTGGTAACCACAGTTAGGCTTTAGTGATATTTTAAGAGGGATGCTATTGCCTTTATATATATTTTTTAATGGGTAATAATAGAATGGTAACCTTGCCTGTGCTATTGGTATGCGCTGGCCGGACATCAGTGAGCGATGATAGATGACGATGAAAGCAGGCCATTGTGACAAATTCCACTAGAATTAACCACGATTGTTTCCATAGGGAATCACATGGAGGTCTACCTGATAGGGTGTATTGCTGGCAATGGGTCTGTTAGACCCCATTGATGACAATCCCTTCCCCCCCATTCTATACCGTGAATACACTGCGATAAATCAGTAATATAGTAACTATATGTAACAAATTTACTATTTCCTGCAGGAACTAAGATATAAAGCTGCTAAATTAGTTTCAACGAAACTTACGTTAGCGGCACGTGTTGACGCATCACATTCCAGTACAGATGGACACATTGGTCGCCAGTTACGGGAAGGAATTGAGAAAAAACTTGACAAATTACAGGTATAATATTTTTTAAATGAAAGTTATAAAACATCGTTATTAATCAATATAAAGGGTATCATAAATTTTTTGTAGTGGCCGCTGTTAATTTAGTTATCACTTTTTATAGTATTTTAAGTAAATATTTATTTTTTATGATTATTAAAAAGCTTTTGCCGTAAGGAATATTTAAGCTGAGATTATTGAGTTTAAATGAATTTACATATACATTTATTTATTAAAATTTAAATATCTTAAAGCTTACACACTACATGTCCCCGTAATAAAATTTAAAATAAGGCCAACAACCCATTATTATACACACCTCATTACTCACACCTTAATGCACAGTTAATAATTAAGATTATGTGCAACAAAAAAAAAAGACTGTCTTCAATTTTGGCAAAACGAGTTATTTTGATTTCTAAACCAAACTACTGAACCGATTTTTATAAAATTTCTATGGGATCAATCTGTAAGTATTATGATCAATAAATATGTCCGTTCGGGTAAAAAAGGAATTTTTCAAATTCGTTTAGAACTGACGGAGTTATGAGGTAACAATAAAAAAAAAACAACCGAATTGAGAACTTCCTTTTGGAAATCGATTGAAAATAGTGTTTAGATAAGGTCGATATGTGTTACAGGAACCGCCACCAGTAAAATTTGTTAAGCCCCTTCCGAAGCCCATAGAGCAAAGTCGCAAAAAGAGAGGAGGTAAACGAGTCCGCAAGATGAAAGAGAGATATGCGATGACTGAATTCAGGAAGAACGCCAATCGACTCAATTTTGCTGACGTGAGTGTAATGTTTACATTATTTTTTATCTTCTATTGTATACAGAGTAAAATTGAAACCATGACCATAATTTTAAGGGATTTTTCTACCAGTAAAGTATCTAACTTTTAAGTCAGTATGAGAGGCTTATATTTTTTTGTTCTATATCAACTCATGTTTCTTTAGGAACCATATTCAATTTCACTAATACTACATTCACTACTACAATTGCTACTCGTGTGGTATTGAGGGTGTTGCCCTCTAGTGTCAAGAGTTTCTAAACAGTCTTCGTTATACACGTGACTTACTGGACGACGACTTTGCGTGTCCTCCGAAGTGCGTAGCGAAAGATAATCATTTTTAAATGCTGCTGTTGATGTAGCTATAATTTATGATAATTTGCATAGCATTTCTGTACTGTAATATATTTCATAATTATAGTTTAGGGACGCTAACTCGATAGCAGTCCGCGTAACAGGGTTAACTTCGAGATGCTTAATGATATAGGCAATAACAAGCCGTAATGACGTGACGAGCATTTACTAAGCGGAGGTGGTAAATCGTATAATTATATTAAAGTATTATTAGAAAGCTTAATTTTATAGCTCTGGTATATAAATAAATAGATCATTATATGCAAAAATGTATATAAATATGACTTTCATTTAACTATGACGATTATCATATTTATTTATATACTTATATACACATTTTTAAGTTTAATCGTATCAAGCCATAGAACTTTATATTAGAAACGTAAACATTAAAAAGTTTGCTTTAAATATTCAAATTTTGATATCAACCATAAATGGAGATAAATGGATTCGACATAAGTACTGCAAAATTGTATAAGAAAAGTGGCCCGTTTCGGATACGCATGTTGTTTTTTTTTAATTAAATATAGTCTTATCTTACTCGCTGATAGCTAAATGATAGCTGATAGAATAAACAAACAAATATATAAAAAATCGTATCTTTACTATGTATAATGCTAGTTTCTATGAAACGTAAAGGTTTTCAAGTACCTTGAATACCCCATCTTTTTAATTCTATTTTAACTAAACTAATATTAGTTTAGGATTTTTTATATAGAAGAAAGAATTGATTTTTTCTTTGTAATGGATAAACTAAATAAAATATGGTCATCTATAAAAAGCTACATTTTTAGCGAGTAACATGTATTATATGTAGATGGCTGTATTTTATTTTAAAAAATATTAGTGATCTACATACTCGTATCTACTCGAAGCCGGAACGTGTCACTGATGTGTAACATATTTATAGTCATTTCAAAAATGACGGTAAAAAAAGTACTCGGTTCTCTCTTACTGCCTCGCGAGGGACTTACCGTGAAGATAGATAGATATAAAGGAGTAAATAAATAAATATAATATTTCGATTTGTCTGATATTGTGTTTTTAATGGGTGAAAATCTACGCTATCGGTTGATACCAGTTGATAAGGATACATACGTCAGTCTTTATTATATACATACATTATGTATGAAGCATTGTAGTGTGACATCCAATTACCTGTAATGAATTTACTAGGTTAATCGGTTTACTTTACACAAATATGATACTTACTACTCATAAATAATGCAATACGACCACCGTCATGTAGTGGCAAGCACGTTATTTCATGTAAATATGATTCTGAGTTTGATTCACGGTATAGCCAATTTTGAAAAAAAAAAAGAAAAAACTTTTTCCGTGTTCTCCATTTTGCCGCCGAATGTCTGTTGTCTGATCAGAGCACAATACCCATTCTAGCTGGATGATGAGGCAAATATTTATTGTAGTGGCGTGCAGCATTTATCATATGAGAGCCGATAAACTAAAATAATATACACTGACTTGGGGGGAAGGGATTGTTAGTTCATTACTAACAATCCCTAGCCTAATAGCCCTGTTGCTAGCAATATACCTTTTCAGATCGACTTCCACGCGGTTTCCCCTGGAAACCATCATGGTTAATTCTTGTCGAATTCATCATGGTGGGCCAATTGACCTGCATTCATTCTCACCTATCATCTTTCACTGGTGCCCCGCTGGTGTAAACTGTAACTTTGCGCTGTAATCTTAATAATATAATATCATATAATTTATTTATATCTTCATATATAAAATTTCCATGTTACAATGTTCTTACATCGTAATCTTCTCGTAGCTATTTTAATGAAATTTTGTAAAAGTGTGTATTATATGTGTGTGTGTGTGTGCGTGTGTATGTATGTGTTTATGTGTGTGTTTGCTATAAATCGAGTGATAGGAAAAATGGATTCGATAAGTGACAGTAGAAGGCAAAATAACGTTTACCGGTTTTATTAATGGTTAAGAATGGAATGGAAACCTGCCTACGCTGGCGGGGGGCATCATTGAGGAATGATAGGCGAGGATAAGAGTAGGTTAGTTAATCCATCATGACGAATTCAACAAGAATTAACTTCGATGGTTTCCAGGGGAATCGCTTTGATGTCGATCTGAGTAAAATAAGGTTGTTAGATCCCATTAGTTATGGGATCTAATAACAATCCCTTTTCCCCGTGTTGATCGTGTCGACTACTAAAGATGAAACTGTACAATTCTTTTTAAAGAGGTGTTATAATATTTTTTGACCTTAGTTCTCAGACTTACATTTAAAGTCGTGGATGGATAACATTATATTAATATACATATATTACTACTATTCTATTTCTATTTTATTTTTCTATTTTGTGATATCCACAATGTTGTATGCATATCTTTATAGGCGACGGTAGCAAATTTTTATTGGATGGGTAGTCAACTTGTCTACCATTCTCAGTCTTATAAAAATAATATACAACTAATTAGTATTTATGTGGATAATAGTAATTATAAACTTTTTTATAATTTAACTGCAGATTTGCATTTGTAACAGATTCCAAAATGACGGCATTCAAAGCTTGCCAATTAAGGCGATATCAATTATGTTTGAAATCTGATCTCGTTAATGGATGTTCCGCGATATACAGCTGTTAATTGTACTATTCTTTATAATGGCCGATCGATGGAGCGAGATCAATTTTAATGCCATACACAAGATTTGCGGTATGTTTATTTGCACTGCATTTCACCATATCGTGTTTAGACCGTAGTGTTACGTGCACGCTTTTCATGAAATCTGTATAGTAAAAACATTATAAAATTCACATTTTATTTCCTGTTAGGTGCAATTCTATAATGTAGGTACATTGGTACGCTTCGCTCAGAAATTACTATTTGTTAGTTTTAGTTGCATGATTTTCAGTATATCTAATATTTTTAGATAGGAAATATTTTCTTTCATAACGGTAATAAAGAAAATTTAATATTTTACATTCGTGTTCTACTAGCTGTATAATATGAATGTTATCCTCCTATCCCTATCCGTGTACCAAAATTTATATAAATCCGTTCAGTAGTTTAAAAATAATGCGTGAAAGAATTACAGACATTCATCCATCCTCATAAACTTTCGCATTTATATTATTAGTAGGATTCATATAGAATACTAAGAAATAGAAGAATAGATTTAAGTACTTCATATTGTACAATTAAATTGTGTCCTTTTCTTCTACAGTTTTCTATTATTTATGTTGTTTTTGCCATATTAAAGCAAAATTTTTTTTTTTTTTTATTATTTATGATTAGTAAATTTAATAAAAATATGTAAAGAGATATTTTTCTTCAGCCTTTAGCGTGTAAACGCTAAATTGCAATAGAGATCAGTTGAAATTAAAGACGTCTAATTTTCTTGAATAAGTGGCGCGCGTTTTTTCACGTGGTTCAAATAGACCGGAACTCGACCTGTTGGTGCGCGGATGTCCGTAGCTGTCCCGTTGGATGCGCGTGCGCTGCTGCACCGCGGCTAATGTACTGAAACGAAACACTACTAAAAGTTTGACATTTTTTATTTTTAAATTTCTTAATTATCTATCACTAAATTAATTATATTTATTAACACTTTAGTGAACAGGTAGTGCATATAACGGACTTAACCGTATAGTATTTTCTTCCAGTCGACCAATTATAAGGCAGAGATAATTGTGTAGGTCATGCTTATTTTTAATGATTTTCTTACAAGTTGTCTTCCTAGGTTTTATCTATTATTTGATAAATATATAAAAAAGAGGGTATTTTAAACCACGAAGAAAAACATAGGTTGTTTTATTAATTAATGTAAAAGGACTAATTTTACGCCATTGAAGTTTAGGATAAAATTTAGCGCATCTAACAATAATTATCTGTCATTGTTAATGCACTCGAATAATTGTTCTCTGTATGCTATCACAATGTTTCCGGCCGCGATTCGTTTAATCACTTTTGGTATATTGACTAATCGTGTTAAACATCACGCTACGCTCCAAAACTAAACAGTTTTTACTGGCAGTAAAAATAGTTGAACGGGGAACGGGGTTTTCGAATAAATATTGTGACATAGAATTTTTTTATATTATTTAGATAGTATAAATGTACGAGAACTCTGCATTTATGAAACTGAATAAAACAATTCTTGTACGTATTTTTAAAGACTCAGTCGAAAGTTGCTTTTTTTTGCTGTGTGAATTTTTGTTATTCGTTTTCACCTAATTAAGGATTAATTTATTTACTAAAGGATTTTCTCATTGAAGAAACCTCGTGTTTACATTGGCCTTCTCTGACATTTGGAATACAAATGAGTTTATAGAGATCGAAGCACGACGTGTGTGTTCTATGGTGCTAACAATGAAATACCCACCCACATATTAAAACTTGACTAATATATTGTTAAGTCGTAGTTCAATATAATTTATACAAATTTTATTTTATTTATGTATACAATATGTTGAGTTGACTAATACTAAATGGCACTTAAAAAAAAATCTTAGAATGATGGAAAGTAGAAAAGGATAGCTATGAAATAATTAGGTATATGGGTGAAATAAAATTATAGTTTTAGTCAGAGATTTATATGCAACTTATTAACTTTTAGTTCGCTCTCAGACAATTTTATAATCGTTTAAATTATCGAATTTTGTTTTTAAAATTTAATAGGGATGCTATTAACTAATAATTATTAAATTCAATGGAGCTAAATGGCCATCAATTTTATCAATATTCTAAATGATTTTTTTTATTGTAATTCATTTTTATAGATCTTTTCTGTATATTTGTGTAGGTGTATACAACCTTCTCCAAATCGAAAAAGAAAAATAATTAAGCCTTTCATACAAAATGATTCATTCTCATGATTATTTTCATGTATAATCGTATAATAATACTATCGTTTATTTCCGAATTGTTATACTTAGAACTTATATATTAAATTTATATTTGTCTGCAGATTGAAGATGACGCCTATCAAGAAGATCTGGGTTACACCCGCGGCACTATTGGCAAATCGAGCACGGGTCGCGTGCGGTTGCCTCAAATAGACGAAAAGACAAAAGTCCGCATAAGCAAGACTCTGCAAAAGAACCTGCAGAAACAAAACCAGCAGTACGGTGGCGCAACAAGCATAAGGAGACAAGTGTCTGGTACCGCGTCGTCTGTTGCGTTCACACCGTTGCAGGTTAGTGCAAATTTATTAATAGATTATGTTATTATCTATACTTATGTTATAAAGGGGAAAGATTTGATATTTTTTTAAGTTTGTTTGTAATGAATAAACAAAACTAAGTGATTTTAAAAATTCTTTCACCTATAGTAAGCTACATTATCAGCGAGTTACAAAGGCTGTGCGGTCCGTATTGACGTATGGGTATCTTAAGAGTCGACTAAAGAAGGGTGAGGGATGTGCAGCAACTTTTTTCTTTAAATATCTTTAAAGTCTAACTGCGGTTGCCAATTCGCCTGCCAATAGTGGCAGCTACTGGCTAACGGGAAGACTTATGTTCAGCAGTGGACAGATAATAGCTAATATGATGATAATTATGAACACAGGCTATATATTATTTCCTATTTACCATTGCAAAGCCGGGGCGGTTTGTTAGTATTAATTTTTTTTTTGTTAGAATGGTAAACAAGCTTCAGCGGGAATGGCTACTCTTGAACTATAAACATTTGTAACATATGCGATGTTACCGTATGTAGCCGATCTTTAAAAATCTGTGATAAAAATTCGATTAGGGGATTTTTATCTGTGTTGAAGTCGTATTTTTTTTTCAACAATCGTGCCGTATTTATTTGTAGTACCTATATTTTTTTGTTTATTTTTCCGTTTCGTATTTTATCATGTTACTAACCTTTAACAACCCAATACTTCGTCTGAGTGTTCAGGATAATGTTGATTGACCGGAGTAAATAGTAGTCTAAACCTTCTTCATCACAAATAGTATGAATATTGGTAGGTAGTATAGGAATAACAAAAAGAGTCAACGTTCCACTGATGGGTATGGGTCTTTCCTCATAAATGAATGATATTAACTTACTGATTACGCGGTTTGGTTTTATTTACAGTTTTTGTATCCATGTAGTGATATTAAGTTTCATTCACATAGTTATAGGATGATATATTCGTTCTAGGATGAAAGTATTTTAATGTATTACATCCATCTTTTACGTTAAAATCTAAAAAAAAAGATTGTTTGTCCGCTATCATTTATAGTGTACATTACATCGGATCGGTACATATTTTTATGCTCTTATCACGCAATTTTATGCGGTTCGTGCAATTGCATGCAACGGTCCATTTCACAATTGTTTGTGAATCTTGTTATTTTATACAATAAAGGCCACTTTTTGCGGTTACAAGATAAATCTTTTACATTGACTCGTGTATTGGCTACTTTATTTATTTATACATTGCACCAGATTCAAACAATAAGGTTTACAGTATATAATTGAGGTAGAATGATGCAGAAAATAGTTTCATTGCTAAAACAATCTTTTGCTATTGTCTTATTACTTCCAATATTTACAATTAGAGTGACAACGACACAATAATTAAAAATTTTATATGTTATTAAAATATTCGATAAGAATGAAAAGCAATAAATTTTATAATATCTAGTTTCTTTTTTAATCTTTCAAGGTGCTGTGTTGATAGATTAAAACAAATCTTAGTTAATCTCAGTGTATATATTAGTATTGTTCTCGTGTGAATAAAATAACGGTTTATTATAAAATTGTACGTATATATGAATGTCTTAAATGACATAAATACTACTTAGATATAGGTACTAGTTGTCTGTAAAAAATTGTGTCGATGTACTCAGTTAACAACTTGCATTGTTGTCTCAACGAGGTAGCCAGTAATTATGCAGCCGGTCATCTCACGTATGCCACGTATTGCTCAGTCTTATTTTAATAGCAATAAAGTCCAAAATTTAGTAAATATTACTTAAAAAAATTTTTTTAATACTATTTAAAATTGTGTATATATTTTTTTTTTATTTCAGTTGTTATCTAATTCTGTAATTGTATGTGAAGAATGATCGTCGTTTAGCTTAAAAATTGTACAGTAATTTAAGCGTAAAAAATGCTAAGTCAGTATATAAATGTATCTGGCTTGTGGAAACCTAAATACTAAACAAATTGCAATATTCACCATCATCATCCACACGCAACAATCCACAAACTAGAATACGCTATAATATAGGAAATTACCTAAAGATAATCAGAAGGCACAACCTAAAATACCCTGCGGAAGGGAGCGTTAGTAATGATCACTACCAGTTCCATTGTTAGCAATATTTCCTGACAGATCGACCTCCACGTGGTCTCACCCCCTGGAAACCATCGTACTAAATTTCAAATGTATTTTTTGTGTATTCATCACGATTGGCTAATTGATATGCTTTTTCATTCTCACCTATCATCCCTCACTAGTTCCCCAGTATCGTATTATAGTTAGCGCAGGTGGGGCTGCTATTTCATTATCATCCTATAAAAAAAATACCCCGACTCGAGACAATGCAGAAATTTCTTTTATTACATTGGCCCGTCAGAGCTTCATTCATATACACACATAGGTCGTTGATTGCTTTATTTTTTCGAAGTTTAAATATAAACTAAAAAAGATCTATTTACCCTTGATTTTCCTACATCAAATTCTAAATAAAAATAAAATATAAATATTTTGTTATTTTATTTTTCTTAGAAGTAATATTTATAAGGAAAATCCAACTGATTCCAATTAATTAAAAACTGAAAAATCAGCCGCTTGTTAAGAGTCTGTGAACATTGTGAAAGTGGAACGAAGTAGGTATCTGAATTTCGCTATATATCTTATAATCATAAGACTGTATCGTTCGTTTGAAATTGCAACAAAACTGATATCTTAACATATTTCACGTTTCTTTTTCTTTTGTAAATAATCAGAAATTTTTTCAATTCACTTTACAGTGAATTGTAATAATATTATTACGTTTTAAACATTTTGAAGAGTTTAAGACCCACTTACAAAATCATTGCCGTGACCAATTTAAAAAGTAAAATAATATGTGCTGGACTGTACTAGGTGAGGTATTCTCTAGATAGCTTAAAAAGTAAACATTAAATTAAGTCTTCGTACTTTTAGATACAATAAAGATAGTTTGAAATTGCCGTACTCTATGATATTAGCGATAAACATTATCGACCTCAATGTGTTCGTCGACGTCGTACGGCCGAGCGGCCGCCGAGGCATCATTACCATCGTATCTCACGTAGATCTCGCCCTTGAGCTGACGTTAGAATACCATTCTAGCAATTACGTCTGAGAACGATGATGTTTTCATCGTGAACAACGGTTCTCCTGATGGTGTATCGATAGGGATTTTTGTTTCACTTGACGAGATATTTTTCATAGTTTTTTCTTCTACATATTTTACTGGTAATTTTAGAATAAAAAATATATTACTATGTAGTGAATTTATATAAATGTTAATAATATGTACCAAATCGTTTTTCAAACTGTTATTTCGAACTCCTTTAAATATACATTACGAGTATTATTATACCTACTTGTACAACAATTAATCCGTTACCTTAAAGTTGTGTTGAAAGATTGCTTACCCGCCCTTAGAAAAACCGCCTTACTGTACTTATACAATTGTATCGTTACTTTTATTAGTTGTCTTATTTTAATCCTTATGTTGTATAATTTTTTTATTTTTTTATACAACTTAGAATGGCAAACAAGCTGACGGCCCACCTAATGGAAAGTGGTAACCGTCGCCTATAGACATGAGCAGTACCATGGACATAACACAGTATACTATTTCGCCCATGATACCCCCCATGCGTTGCCATTCCTGAGGACTCAGGTGTTATTCCTCTGTACTCAGTAAATTCACGCTAATTAAATTCAAGCAATCGACTTTTGTTCATTCGTTATAAGTAGAGGTACCTATACCTACGTATCGCTAAATAGACACTTCAATTTTAACGAAATTAATATGAGATCAAACCATGGAATAAAATCAGTCAAATCAAAAATACAATTAAATTAAGAATCTCTAAGAAATTATTTTTTGTCAAAATAAATAAAAAAATTGTTATCTTTTGGAGTTCGATAAGACTCTCTATTGTGAACTGCCAGTAAAAATGAAACTCCGGTTCGTATTAAAAGTTATACTACGAATGAAGGCGTTTCTTGGAAATTCATTCCACCATCTGCTCCTTTTAAACGAAATGGTCTTGCTTGAATAGCCGAAGTGCGCACAACTATTAAGATACCTCTTCTCTCTTCTCAAAGGAGCAAATGATCCGGCTCGAAAGATCAATAATATTGTGAACTGCTATTAAAGATATAACACCGGGTCGTGTTAAAAGTTGTACTGACATATTAATAAAAAATGACGATAAAAGCAATAAAATAAATAATACAAATTATAGAAGAGTTAGTAAGACCCTTTATTTTAAAAGTTCTCAAATTTTTTGGGAAAGACTTTAGAAACAACACATTTGTTTGAACTCAAAAATTAAGAAAACCCGGTATTATGCTTATTATTTAATGAAATTCATAGCTACAAAATAAAATAAAAAAACCTGTTGACCGTACCTGTTATTGATGATTTTTTTTTCCATTTAATATGCATCGAATATTGAATTTTATTACAAATTATTTCTATAGAAATATTTCTTATTACGCAATAGGAATTTGATATTCTTTATTCTTAGAACTTATTTTACTACGATCGTAGATAGTATAATAATTTATATAAGTTGGAGGCCTCGCAAAGCTCGATGAGTGAAGCACGCGCCCCTCTATTATATATTTTAAAGGACGATGCAGTCTTCGTCTATCAATAGTCGGGCTAAGATGTAATAAAAATAGGGTCAACATGATAATACGATACCATACAGGTTATTCAATTATGATAATATTAATTTATGCCCATCAATTCCATGCATAAGAAAAAAAAAACATCCACTTTTGACCTCGAAGTTTAATTAAGGTCTGCAAAGAGGTATTATAACCGACATTTTAATTAAACCAGTGTTGCTATTGTGTCGTATATTTTTTATTGTACTCTTGTATCCATAGCAAAAATGACACTATATCAGGAATTATTTACGTAACTGCGAATCTATATAATATGAAGTATCTTTGGCTTGTTTAAAAGATGGCAAAACCATTAGCGTATCCATACCGCACGAGCCCTTTAAATACACCTTTGGCTAAAATATTGGCGCCAAAAAGCCTTTTCGATTAATTGTAGTTTTAGATTAAGAAATATAGATAAAGCACCTAGTAGAAGTACTAATATGTACACGACAATAAGTAGTAATATTATTAATTCAATCAGTAAACCCCGAGTATTTTTAGCTGACGAAAAACAAAAGTAGTCGACCTCCATCGCTTTAGTTTTTCGTCGGTTGAAAATATACGTATATATACCTGCGTCGACGTTAGAAACTTCTTAAGTTGATATGTTTATACTTGCTGAAACTAAGAATAGACGAAAATTAATACAATAAATGTGCTTTATAATAATTCCGAGTACATTTAAATGGGTACGGTTTGGCCAATTAATACCTACGCAAGAGAATTGATGATAGTAACAGTGAGGAGTTGTTACTTAGTTCTCGTGAGACTTCCATTAAAGTCTTTTCTACAATTGATATTTATTAGTCCATTCAGTTGGATAATTACTTTCCTATATCTATTCGCTAACATCTGAAAAGCTGGTATATTTTATTATGTTGTGGGAAGTAAGGGAAAGTAGAAATATATAACATGCATTATTGTTGATCCTGAAGGTATACATAGACGATGGTCAAATGTCGACTTACATCTTCTCCATCATACAAACAATGCCTATTTACTTTGTTTTATGTTTTTTTTTTATCTACATATTTTCTGTTTTAATTTATTCACATCTCCGTGCAAATGTTTACAGAACAATATTCTTTGGACAAAATGTTTTTCATTTACGTCAGTCTTAATTGATTTTATATTGAGACTACAACCGTCTGAATATATGTATTTGAATATATAATGACTGCGATCGTTTACATGTAGGCAGACAACTGAGAAAATTGCCTGTTAGTATTTCAGCCCATCTAGTCGGAACTTTCACCGTTTAGGTACATTTCGCTGTTGGTATTTGTGCTATGTGAATGGCAACGCCCTTTTGTAGTTAAACGATAGTTAAGTACTACGGACTATTTAGAATTTTGATACTATGATTTTTTATTTCTTCCCCAACCCACCTTCCTAAAACCCAATTCTCTGATTAGTATTTGTAGACGGTTGTAATGCAATATTTAGAATATTGCGCCACTTTTAAATATCGTGGAGTAAAAAGCAAATATTTCCGCATTTTTAATTGAAATATATATTTTTCAAATAATTTGTCTATAGTATGCGTCATCTTGTCATTCATCGAAGTGTGTTCATGATGGAACTAGCTTTTAGCGGAATAGTACCATAAGTAGTACTTACATTTAGTACACCTATTTTATTTCAACTTTCTTTAGATATACCGCACGGTAAACATTACATTTCCGTTATTAGATTTGCATCAAGGCACGAGTGCAGCTAATGTGAACCACCTAGATAGAAAATATGAGGCTATTAGTAACTTGCCCTCCGCCCAACGACTGGTGTTAAGCTGCCACATCTAGGCACCGTTAGCTTAGAAGGCTTAGATATTTATCGAATAAATACTACCCAACATTCATATCGTATATTAAGAGTTAGATCTCTTATCATACGGTCAAATGTATAGAATAATATACATTTGATAGCAATTTATCAATTTATGAAGCTACTGGCTGTATTACGCAGTTTTAGTTAATGCCATTTTTCAATCTCAAATATGACGTGTATAGCATATTTTATGCCGTTACAGTGCTAAGAGGTAGCTAACAACCACTTTCGCATATAAACTAGCTTTTGCCCGCAATTTTACACAGGTGGTATCATGATTTCCCTTTAAGTACAATTTTTAAAAATCCTTCCATAGTGAAAATTTCGGACAAAATAAACATCAGTTCCAAATTTCAGCTTTTTAGATGTAATTACATAATTTGGCTATATCTAGATGCCCGATCAAGACAAAAGATTTTATAAGTATAGATTAAAAAGATTATAATATTTAAGTAGAAAATTTATACATATCGTGGTAATAGACTTTTATCATTCAAACACATTGTGCAATACATTCTATACGGACTCGTAAATCATTTATTAATTAAAATACTTGCAATAAGCTTATTTCTTTTTAATTATGTATATTACAATATAGGTTGACTGGTAGAGAATGCCTGGTAGCATTAAGTCCGCATTTTGTATCACACTATATTAATAAAAAAAATATAAATTAATCATTTATTTTATTCTTCTCCCAATGACAATCAATTAACGTTGTAAAAACATCTCGTGATCAGTGTAAATTAAATGAATGACCATTACTAGGAATTGTCTTACTTATCTACTTGGGTATGACGATGAAAATGCAGCTTCGCTCGGCCATGTAATAATCAAGCTGGTTTAGGGCTGCCAACCTTGATCTACACGATTAAAATATATTGTTGACTGGTGAAACGTTACATAAATG
The DNA here is from genome assembly GCF_026898425.1 of Galleria mellonella. Taxonomy (NCBI): domain Eukaryota; kingdom Metazoa; phylum Arthropoda; class Insecta; order Lepidoptera; family Pyralidae; genus Galleria; species Galleria mellonella. The sequence continues at coordinate 4,258,571 of NW_026442042.1, read as the reverse complement.
TTGCGCTCGTAGGCGTAACGGATAAGGTTACAATATAATTAGATCGCAAATTCTATGGCTTATACGAAAGAACTTCTTCCTTTTGAAATAACTTAAGTATAAAATGTGACGACTAGGACCCAATTTTACTATTATTGTAACAGCCATTAACTGTCTACTGCTGCATACAGGCCATGAAGGGGATACATGAGGGGGGTTTTATCTGTAGTTGCCATGTTTAGCAGGCGGGGTGGTAATCGAAGTTATGCTTTGGTGATGTTTTAAGAGGGTCAAATTTAATTAGTCATCTCTTGCGACACCCACGGAAAAGGAAGGGGTGCCCTATTCTATGCCGGGACCACAGGGCAATAAGATTCAATGATCACACAAAGACCAACGTCCAATGGCAATACAATCTCAAACCTTTTTACTGTACTTTTATCGATATTGTGAAAATTTGGTAAAATATAGGTTATTTTCTAGTATATAGCATAGCTATGGATGACAGGTTAGGACCTGCCATCCATAATTTGAACAATAAAATATTGAATGATAATGGTACCTAATCCATTGGCAATTGGATCTAATTAAAGTGTAATGTTACAAAGACACGCTTAATTTGCATCATTATTATGATTAGAGGTAAATGATAATTAATGTCAATAAGTTACCGTTATTGACATTATTGATTTGAATTTTCTTTTGTTATATTCGAATTCTATTCTAGGTACTGTGTCATCTACTTTATACAGACTAGACTATAAATAGATTTAAATGTATTAATTAATATTATCTTACATTTATACTATAAATCGTTTTCTGAAGTAAATATAATTTGTTTTTGTATTCGAGTCTATTTATGGGTCTGTATATTTACGTAGACTATTTTATTACATAGATCACTTTTTATCCTGGTCACGGACTCAATCGTGGGAACAGCAAATTTTACATAAAGTGCTTTTGTCACTGTGGTTTTAAAGAATGTATTATATTATACGTTTAAAAGGGATGGTCTGATTTCAAGAATAAAAATTAATTGAGATAGTAGTAATTAGTATTTGATATTATTAATTTCCGTGTAATTGCTTATAATTGTTATTGTGATGCTAATTAGTTTCTTTTCCAAATCACTTTTTCTCTTTTATTATAATATCATTATCTATCACTGAGTAATCTATTTAGTTTTATTATTTTTATATTTATTATTAATGATAGTTTACCATCATAGCTATTTATATTGTTGTACAATCAATTATAAAATAGCGGCTATAGTGTTAGAGAGATTATTTGTAATAACTGTGACAAATTCAAGAAGGACAACACAGCTCATAAGTTATGATTAAGCAATACTTTTTTTGTTCTAGGGTTTGGAAATTGTCAATCCTCAGGCAGCTGAAACGCGCGTAAATGAAGCCAATGCCAAATATTTCTCAAACACCTCTGGATTCCTGTCAATAGGCAAGAAGACGACATGAATACGACAAAATGTTTTATTTAATTGACACAAGATATATAAAATATTACCTGAAATAAGTTACAAATTCTGTGATCGTATGTTTGAAGTATTAATAAATAAAAATTTAAATAAATTGATTGTTTTATTTGTATCTATCTAGTATTGACGATAAATAAAGAACCAGAAGTATGGGAAAATATTTTAATAGTGCATTCTTAAATAAGGACTCGGAAAGGAAGACCAATGGAATAAAGACTTCAGAAGTAGTGCAGAGAAAGAAAATAGAGTACCACGAAATTGTACTTAGTGGTGAAAAATGACAGAAAACTGTGTTCAGTAGTGGATGATACATGAGTACTAATGATGATGATATAGGAACATGAAATGCAGTCTAAATGAAAAACTATATTATTTGCTATGAAAAACATAAGGTCTACTCAACGAAATTTCACTGGTTTAAAGTAACATACGTGTTTATATTTTAAATAACTCTGTGCCTTTATCAATTAGCTTTTAGTCTGTTGTTAGTTGTAGTTAATTTGTGCCTTTAGCTTTTGATGTGTTTTGATGATTTCAATCAACAATTTTTACTTGGACTTCTTTTTTAAACTATTTAGAAGGGCATATAAGCTGGCGACCACCTGATGAAAACGTTAACCGTCTCCTGTACTCATGAACGACTCTATGTACATTATTAATACAATGTAACCCCTCGCGTTATCACATTGGAAAAATTAATGTGTTCATTTTATCAATCGCGTCAACATTGTGAACATTAATTCTGTGTGTAATTTCACTGCATTACTTACTTTTCAAACCGGAACAAAGTAATGCATACAGTCGCTGTTGGTACCAGAAAAAGATAAGTAAAATAATGACAAGTATGTATAAATTATTAATCAGGTAATTTTTCGTGTTTATATCTCATAATTATCTTTATGTCCAATTAAATTTGTAATGGTTTTGAGGTGCATGTGCACGACGTGTACACTTATCAAGATGCCCTTTTTTAAATGATTTAGAATAACAAATTAGTTGACGTCCCGCCTGATGGAAAGTGGAAACCGTTGCTTATAGACTTGAACAGTACTGATACAATACGTTTATAATGGCACAAACAAAATGAAGGTCGTGGTAAGTATACCACATGCGTTGCAATTTCTGAGGGTTAGCCATGACTTCGTAGTTATTAATTTCACTGCCAAGTACCATTTCTGTTTAACCATATATTAATCAGAAATATACCCAATTATGTTGTGATTTGATATGATTAATATAATATATTTGAAATCTTATGAGTAAGTTCAGATTTCACAAAATGCACTTTCGATTAAACTGATTTAAATCTTCTGTTTACTGTTCCACTTGCGGCACTTCCTTGTATTTCAATACGAATTGCGTAAACAGCGATGCACTCGGGCACTCATTCGCTCGCGCTCTTACTAATAAAGCTAATATTTTGTCACACAAAACCGTATGTAAAAATTATAGATATCCATCTAAATACGGTTACATATACATATGGCTGCTGTTTGTAAGAAGACAATAGCCATCCACAAACAGCTGGCCAGGGCCCCTCAACGTTTAGAAATCCTTGGAACGGTGAGGTCACTCCATGAGGCCTGTGAAGATGCCAGAAGGCTTCTGTGCTTCTGAGCGGAGTTGGCTGTACTAGTCACTATATGTATATATATAAACATTTACATATATTTATTACTGATAATTACACTTATGTAAGACACGTGAAAGTGTTTGTAAAATTATTCCATTTCAATGATAGATAAGTTTAAAGTAAGCAAAATTTGGTACTAATTAACCCAAATAAGTACAGTAAGTGAGATAATGTATATGAGCGAGCAATATTTACAGATCAATTAATGTCACCTCAATAGTTTAATAGTGAAAAAAAAACAGAAATTAGCTATCATGAAAGTGGCTTAGTTTTATTTTATCACTATTTATTGTTTATGATGACTATGTTTCTCATCTTTAAAATAAGGATTGTTCGATGGATTTGTATAACCTGGTGTTTTACAAATACGCCTATCTATCTATTTAAGAGCTGCGCTCTTGTCGGTGGTGCTCTTGCCACTCACTACGATTTTCAGCGAGTCTCTTCACCTCTTGATACGACACGACACCAACTCCTTCCTTGATCTGCCTGATGTAACTATGTCTCGGTCTCCCTCTCCCCCTTCTTCCTTCTATCTTACCTTCTATTATAATGATCATAAGTTCGTCGTGTCGTATCAAGTGTCCCAACATTTTTCCCCTTCTGTCCTTAATAGTTCTAATAATTTGTCTTTTTTCCTTAACCCTAAACAGGACCTCCTCATTGCTAATTCTATCCCTCCAGCTGTCTTACAAATCTGTTCTACAAATACGCCTGTGGATGTAATATCTATAGCACCTTGGACAATTGGACATCTTACTAATATAACAAAATTGTAATTAGACAACGTCTGTAGATGGAAGATATTTAAAAGAAGATGGATAGTTTGGGTTTTAACAAGAGCAACAGAAGTCAACACTGTAGTTGAATTCGTCAGGATGTGCTCACTGACCTGCTTTCATCTTCATCTATCATCTGTCACTAGTGCCCCGCCAGTGTATACAGATAGCGCAGGCGGGGTTACCATTCCATTATCATCTATAAAAAAAAATTGTATATTTGTTCCGGCATCATGCAGAAACTACTGTCGTTAAATCCGGTATTTACTGTTGTGTTCCTAAAGTCTAACTTAAAAACTGGTATATGTTTTATTTTGTTACGCTATCTAGAAGTACTTAATCTATTTCATTGTATTTTTTACTTCCGAAATCCACGCGTATAAATTATCATGACATCCTTATGTGTTGCCATTTTTGAGAACTAAGGTGTAATGCATTCATATACTGTAATTGTACTGCCATATCTTAATCTTCTAACTAAAATATAAACTGCATACTTTAGTTAGAAGTTTAGATATGCAGTAAAGCAGTTGTGTCTGCATGGCTGTGTTTTGTTTTGAAGGGTGGGACATGGCGTAAATTTACAGAGTACAGAGGAATAACACCTGAGTCCTCAGGAATGGCAACGCATGGGGGGTATCATGGGCGAAACAGTATAGTCTGTTATGTCCATGGTACTGCTCATGTGTATAGGTGAGGGTTACCACTTTCCATCAGGTGGGCAGTCAGCTTGTTTGCCATTCTAAGTAGTATAAAAAAAATATGCATGCACTGTAACTGCTTGACAATTTAGTGGGCATGGTGATTGATGATTTTTGTGTAGTCTATCATTGGTATATTTTATGAAAGTTGAGTAGTTTCAGTTTAAATTACCTAGTTCACTTTCAATAATCTAATAAAACCCATAAATTTATTTCTACTAATAATAATATACTATCACAGGGAAGTATGTTCTTTGCAATTATTAATCCTTAATATATAATATAATCACATTATGCCCAAGTTCTATAATGATATCGCAGGTATGTTACAACTTGATTACATTACTGTTGCCTTAACAGCTATTACATGCCATCTATGTAAACAGTTGTTGCAAGTTTTAGCAATACTGCACATGCCTTTCATACCTTATTTTGCAGGCAACTGTCTAATAAAAATACCACAATGTGTATTTGCAGATTCAAATAAAAACGTATCACTAAGATTTATTTAGGGATAAACATTATCTTGTGTTACATATGTATGGAATTATTATTTCCTATCTCAATGTGTAGTGTAATATTTAATAAAGAATGTATTCAGTATGACGCATTTTTTAAATAGAGTTTCTGTTTTTTATTATATGATATTTTTATTTTCCTATATTTGGTGAAGAGTCAGTCAATTTATTATTTACATTCCTGTAATTTTACTGTTTAGTTTTACAGTTCCACTTATAGTTGGTACCGATCAACCAAGTTAAGCAACGTTGATTATGTATACTCGTATATCTACCATGTATAATTGGTATGACATTTTAATTTTAGCTTAAGGAGTTTAAATATGCCGATGCATAAGTTATGTTTGAAATAGTTTTTTTTTTTGTATTAAAAAAAAACAATATACTGAATTCAAAACAAATTTCTTCATTGAGGTTTAAAACCAGTTTCAGTCCGTGTACAGTACAATACTTGGTTACATTTATTATGAACGGGCATATATTACTGGTTACTCCAGTTCAAGGACGCCATGTTACGTTGAATTTTTCAACTGACTACGTAATGAGTTTAGGGCACTTGCATATTAAAACAGTGTAGGCGTCATGCCAACGCATTATAATACTTATTATGTATATCATTACACCATAGGTATGGAAATGGTGGAGTAACACTAATGAGACTTCATATTTAAGAGCGTTTATACGAAGCCTACTGAAAGGTGGTAACATCGAAATTATCTGTTCAATTTAAAAAATAAATTATTTTTAATATTTCTGATTAATTGTGTTAAAAATCTTCTAAAGGCTAATTAAAATGTTAATCATGGGATAAGATCTTATCACTGAAGTTTTGACAGTAAAAAATATAAAAGGCTACGGAAGTTTAAATCTTTGCAAAATACAAGTATGAAGTAATTAGGTGCAAAATTTTTCGTGGTAAATTGTGTGTAATTTAATCTATTCATTCATTGTTACTAGGTATAAAGATTATTTGACATATAATTTTTTTTTTAAATTACTACTATTAAATTTAATGCATAAAAGTCTAAAAGTCGTATTGTTGTAAACAACACAGTTTTTATGTATTCCGGAAAAAATCGAATTATGTAAATTACATGATTATTAAAATGACCGATTATGTACTTTATCTGAAATAGTTATAAAGTAGAAAGTTAGGGCCGCATGATATTAATCTGTGTATTATGGTCACCAATCTATATACACATTCATTTGTCAGTGTTTCGTAGATTAGTAGGTTTCCTAATTTCATTAATATGCCATAATTCTATGTGTAGGATCCTTGTTAACATTATAAATGTAAAAGTTGGTTTATTTTTTACCTTTGGCGTTTCAAAAAAAACATCAGCATCATTAACAAAAATCATCAGTAAAACATCAGTAAATTATAACATCAATGTTAAAAATATATCACATCAAATTGATCATATTCTAAATGTCTGCTAAATATCTAGAATTACCGCTTTCTGCTTAGTCTTAACTACTACAAGTAGTATAAAACGACGAGGCCACTTCACAATTAATGCCAATTTTATGCGAACCAAAATTAAGTAAGCATTAAGCTAGAAGGTGCATTCTAATTTAATTATGGATTAAGTTTCTATTTACTTAATTTCTTGTAAATGCTGACGAGATGACACACTTACCTGTGTTTAATTTTGTATTGTGATGAGTTTTAAATAATGGAAATGAGCGTAGGTAAATTAGTAAAATCATCAATCATATAGCGTGCTCCGTGCACTCATCTGTTATTTACACCATTATTTGATGAACATTAGACGAGTGTGAGATATTAAAATAATGTAGTTACGCATATTGTATAATCGACTTTCATACAGAAAATTAGTTACCTTATACAGGGTGAAATCGAAAGCATTAGCATTCTTTTAATATAATACTCTACTAATGAAACTATTTACTTTTCCCAAAGTAACAAACGTTGATAAATGAAAAAAAAATTGAGACATGCATACAACTTGACAGTTGGACGCACCATGATGGTACATACCTATGGAGGCTGGGGAGAAAAGAATTGTTAGTAATGGGGTCTAATTGAGCTATTGCTAGCAATACACCCTGTCAGGCCGACCTTCACGCGGTTCCCCCTGGAAACCATCGTGGTTAATCATAGTGGAATTCGTCACGATGGGCTAACTGACCTGCTGTCATCGTCACCTATCATCTATCACTGGTGCCGTGCCAGCATACACCAATAGCGCAAGAAGAGTTATCATTTCATTATCATCCAATAAAAAAACCTATGGAGGTTCAAAATTGAGTAACCTTTTTTTAACCATATTTTTTGGGAGCTTGTTCAGTTTCTTTAGTAGAATACTATCTTAAAAGGATTTAATATCATTAACTGTCCACTGCTCAATATAGGCCTACCCCATACGAGTAATGGTTTTGCCAGTAGTTGCCGCGTTTGGCAGGTAGATAGGCAACCGCAGATAGGCTTTTAGTAGATATTTCAAGAGAAACGTTGTTGTCCATCCCTCGACCTTTAAGTTCCCTTAGTCATCTCTTATGACACCCACGAGAAAGGAATAACTCATTATAAGCCCCAACCACAGGACAATCTTAATAGGTTGCTAGTGATTTCTTTCCACCGTGTATATTAAATCTTGCTAGGCTTTTTTATTTATGAACTCCCTGCAGTAATGTGTCCAAATAATGTCTAGAGGAGACTACCTAAAAATGTAATGATATTATTCTCACACCTTAGAATTTAAAACGAAAATAGTTGCGTACAATGCGGTTTTAGAGTTTGTCCCATTTGTGGGCTGAGTTTATTGCCGATTCTTTCCATGGAGATATGTTGTAGGATTCCCAAAAAAAAGGTAAAGAAAAGATTTTTTTGGATTAGCTTGTTTGCCAATGTAACTAGCCTAAAACCAGTCATCAGACGAGCCTTATGCTCTTTACCACCGTTGTGGTATAAAAAAATTACATATGATAATAGAATATGCTTATTGAAGTCCATTTTACGTGGGCTCGCGGTCCATTGAGTAAGTAAGTATTATGTACATACATTTAGACATGAAAAACGCGTGGGCATGTGTAAGGACGGCCAGTGTTAACGGACACTGCGAACGTGCCTCGAATGTGTTTACCATGCAAATGTTCAAACGTATTCAAACAAAGTTGTCGGTATAAGTCACATCTAAATTTCTAAGAAAGAACGATTTTAAAATCGACTGGTTTTTCATCGAAACAACAATTTTGGTGTCAGAGGTCTGGTTGGATTCAAAATTTCTAACAATTGCAACGGGCGTTCCTTTGTCGGTACATTGTACTATGTAGTTCATTACGTGATGTCGTGTGATAAGACACGCCCAACAAGAAAAGAACGTTAACGGTTCATTGAAATCGAAAGAACGAACTAACAAACGCGTGAGCCGCGGCATGCCGCAGCGAGGAACAGGTTAGTGTCGGCGACACATCCCGAGACGGGCGCGAGGTTGTTGCGAACCCGCGCAGTGCTCCGGCGGCCGTGCGTGCGCACGTACATTCGAACACCTAACGACCAACCGCGGTAATCACCGCGGACTACGGATGGTGTATGAGACAGTACATGAGACCATAACACATGATTTATGTCTTAAATCATTCAGTGTTTATAATCTTCAAGTAGCTTTGAAACAATACTAATATTGAATCACCTGCCAACCATATGATGAGACTTTGTATGGTGTTGAAGTGTCAGTGCAACCGGTGACTTGAATGATTGTTTGATAGAATGTTACGAAGTGAACTGGCGTTTTAAGTGGTAGCAATGGCGAGCTTTGAGGACCTTGCCTTCGACTGGGCCACGCTTTGCCAGGAGTGCCCCGAGTGCTGGACCGCGTCAGGTGAGTGACCTTCCTGGCACCGTCATTTTTACTTCGTCTTTCTATTTTAAGATTGTATAAAAAAACATTGTTTGATTTCTAAGGATTTTCTTACTTTAGCCATATAACCTTTATAGTAAAAACTATTTTCAAACTACCCACATTCCAATGTTGATATTCAGTAGGTACATATCCTTATCTAATGAAGCTACAAATTTGTATGAAATCATGATCAAATAAACTCAAATATTTTTTTATTATAAAATGAATAGGTTAAGTGCATTTCATTAGTTTAATTTTGTATGCTTAAGTTGAGGGCTTAAACGTAATAACCTTGAAACTATTACCTACATATTTATTTACCAACATTCTTAATATGGTTTGGCGGGTTTTAACACGAATTATTTAATGATAAGAAATATATTTATCTCATACTAACTAGGTTTTGACTAGTTTGTATTAGCTGTGCTAATAATTCGTAAGCAGACAGGAGTAAGTACAAAAAATAGGCACGAAAATTTAAAACTAATCATCTAGTACCAAAATTTTTAACTAACTTAATCTTGGACTTTATTGTAATATTAATTATAGACTAAATTATAGGTCAATAAAATAATGTTTAGGGTTTAGGTATTAGTTCGAGATTTTATTAAAAATCAATAAGAATCATGAGGTTCATTGACTTAAACAATTGTAGACGGAAACAAATTTTGTTACGGCTCATTATAAAAGTAGATGACCTGATAATGACCTGATTGTCGACGCAGCATAAAGATAATGTAATAATAATTGTAGATCCATTGAAATGTAAGGAACTATCGTGTGATCCTTGCCTGGCCTCACCATTTCAGATATCGAAGTTAGTCGCCAAATGCTTACCCAGTTAGATTGTTGTTTACAAAGTACAAGACCGGTTTAATGAGTTCGTGTATCAGAATTTTATCAACATTTAATCTAATGTATTTTTCTTATGGGACGAAAATATAATAGTAACTCCGCCTACGTTATCGGTGTATGCTGGCTGAGTGCCAGTGAGAGATGATAGGTGTGGATAAAGTCAGCTTAGTTAGCCCATCAAGATTAATTACAATGAGACCCTTAATGCCCATTCATGATAACCTCTTACCTATTAAATATTAAACATATAATCTATTATAATTGTTTTGTAGACGACTATGACTAGTATGAGATTTAAGAAACAATTTATAATTTACAATAACGCTATGATTGTGCATAGTCATATACAAGTCTAACACGAGATCGTGACAGATGGAGAAAAGCAGTGAAGAGGGTCGAGGTCGCGATCCTTTGGAATGAGGTCCCGAATGTAGAGAGAGTGCATTATCATTAATAATATTAGAGACTGTCTTGATAAAAGGAGGACCGAGACTACGATACTGTATGTATAAATACGTAAATCTATTATAAGAGAACATTATCTTTATCCGTGACATCCTTTGTGCGTTTTATATATTTGTCAATGTAACACTTAATACACACTAAAGATGTATTATAAATTTCATATATATATATATATATATATATATATATATATATATATATATATATATATATATATATATATATATATATATATATTGTGTACATCTATAAGCATTTATAAAGTTGTCTCAAACAATAATAGAAAGTAAAAACTTTTCATATACCTAATGTTAAAAATTATGCTATTAGCACAGTATGAGTAACTATAAGTAAGTATATAGTGAAATTACTTGTACCTGTTCTTTCACACTTTAAACTTTCGTAAAAGAAATTGTAAGTATGTGATAACACGATTCTAACCTTGGTTACGTGTGGCTCGCCTTGCATCATTACAACATTTGATTAATGTTTGCACTACTTATTAACACTAAAACATCAACTCTAAACATTTGTCGGTATGTTGTACGATACAAACACGGACAAACAATCGTCTCGTATCTTATTAACATCCATACCTTCTTTCATAATATTATATTGTATACATATGCATGTATATAAATTTCTCCATGTTATTAAATACTCATAAGTTGTGTAAACGTACATATTGGCTATTAATTTTGCATCTATTTAATTTACATTAAATTTTGCAGTTGCCAGTTTTGTAACCAAATATGTCATAGAAACTCGTTTATATGACATACTAAATTATCAAATTCTATTTATAAATACAATATTAGTACTGCTTTCAGAAAGGTTTAAAAATCTCATTTAATTTAAGCGATGAAATTATACAATGAAATACCTAAGTTTCATTGCTCAAGTGAAATGAAATCAATTTCCAATGACACAAATCACAATTATATATTACAGACCTAACTTGCCTTTATAGCTGAATGTAAAATATAATTATACTTCTCCTGCAATGCAGCTACACTGTAAACTATCAACTGAGTCCGGTAAATCCTCTGTTTGTTACTTTATCTACATTTCTTGCAACAATCAGTGTCATCCAATTTTGTTTCAGAAAAAAATCTTACATCTAGGTCATTCTAGGCAATTAATATAGGAAATATTAAACAATATTATGAACAGTGACAATCTACTCGTAATACTATTTTTTTTATAAAACTTAAAATGGCATACAAGCCGACGGCCCACTTGATGCAAAGTGGTAACCGTCGTCTATAGACATGAGTCGTCCTTGGTACAACTCATGCATTATTATTCCTGAGGTGTTATAAAAAATGTGTTAATCTAATAATAGAAATCGTAATCTACACATTGTGTTATTTATATTACAATTTGCTGAAATATGAAAATCCATCAATTTAAGCATTAAATTTTAGAAGTAAAATGCGGGAGGAGTTACCTGTGATTTTATTTACTTTTATTTGGGTATTTGTTTCTAATCCCACCGGTTACGACTTCTCTAAATTTTCTAACATTATTACATTCACAGCATAAAACTGACTAAGAATTGTTCTATAAATTGTATATTATGCTTCTCTAACTTACAAAATAATAAACATTTTTTGGAAATGTAAATTTGTGGAACAGTTTAGTTCCATAAACTGTATTTAAGAGGTTTTGTATTATTTAATTTGCTATAAATCGATTACACGATGTATGATAAAATAATTATGCTCTCACAGTCCATGATTACCCGCGCGTAGCCGGGGTGAATTGCTAGTAATAAATAAATTCCAAATCTGTCACGACTTACCCGGTCTCTTTTTTATGAGGATGATATAAGAGTTTTCTTCACTAAGAAATAAATATTAAATTTGTATAGTTCTAAGATTTAGTTCTATTGCACTACAGACAGTAGAACAAAACGCACGTTTTAGCCCGTTTACGTACAAAAAGTTCATTTTTTGTTCGTTTAGTTTTATAAGGCCACTTCATATTTCTAAGGCTACAGCATAATGTAGATACCTACGTAGAAAAGGAATCTCAAAATGTGTTAAGGGCAACGACTGTCATCCTCAAAAAACCTGATCAAACAAAACTTTATGTCAATATTTTAGTTTAGTTAGGCTTAAACCACTCGCATCGCTACTTGCACCCAAATTCGGACTCTGGAATGAAAAAAGACACTTTAAAGTAGATTTTGAATCTGAAATGGGATAAAATTCATGTTTAATAAGGCCCCTTTACATTTTAGTAATATTTTAGATCGGGGTAACTGATGCCGTTGATAGTACACTAATTGTTTTTGGGAATTGTTCGTTATACATGTGATATGGACGTCAGCTTTTCATGTACAATTCTTTTTATTTAGTTTGATTTACACACTCAAGAAATCTGTGCAAGTATTGATATGTATATGGCAAAAGAATTATAAAAACAAAACAAACTTTTTATTGCATACCAAATAAAAGTATACATAAAATATCGACAGAATGCACAGCTACAAAAGGTGGCCTAATCGCTAAAAGCAATCTGTTATAGACAAGCTGAAAAAAAAAATAATGTACTCAGTATGATAATGTAAGTTTTTGACTATGTTAAATGAACAGTCGTTCTTTCTCTGTACCTAATATTTATTTTATTGTAGATAATTAGATATGTATGCACAGGTGTGGTGAACGGCGAACCACTCCCACCACGCAAGTATAGAGCTCAGTTTTACTAACATTACGAGAAAAATACTCTGTGGGTTCATTTTATATACAATATGGCAACAACACCAATATGGTATTGAATAAATTTGTTAGAATATCAATGGAATTGTATTTTTATTACTGTTTAAATCGTATTTAATAAAAATACGAAAAATATCATATAATTAAATTTATCTGTATTCGTCTTCTATTGAATTGTGATTTTCTTTTTGAATGATTTTTTAAATTTAATTTTACTAACAAAAAGAAAGGTAGCAAGCCTTTCTTTTTAACCAAATAATGTCTCATTTTGTCCTTGGTGACCACAATTATCGTATGTTTCTCATAATACTTTATATTTAATTAAAACATGGAGATGAGACCTCATAATGACGATAAAATGTTGAATTTTAATATAACTTTCATTTGATGGTTGCTATTCGTAAAGAAATTTCGTTTATGTAAATTAAGCTTAAATTCTTTAATTAATAATAATTACAAAATAGTGAATAGGTAGATATAAATTAATAATACAATTGACATCAGTCTTCATAACATATTGCTATTTAATGTTAGCAAAATTGATGTATTAATTTGTAATTAAAACATGTGTACGTTACAGAACTTCATTTGCTTATTACTAGTATTTATTCGTGACTTCTTAGAAGTGATTGGTAGGTGTTATTTTAATTCACTACGATAAAAAGTAGCCCTTTTCCATCTTAAAAAAGTACTATGTGAATTCAAGTCGTTTCGTTGAACACTTATGGTGCCAAGAGATGCTAAACAAACTCTGTTTCTCATTTATAATATTAATAAGGGTTTGTATATTATATAAACCCTTACCATGGATAAATTAACTAAAGGCGAATTTAGGCTAAAAGAAAACCACTACAACAATATATAAAATCGAATGCGAATGCAGTGGATTAAGTACAGAATTAAGTATTCTGAGAACAAGGACTACACAACATCTTTGATTTCATTATAATATATATTATATATTATTCTTATTATCTGTAGGCGCCTGTATACCTAAATCAGTAATATATTGTATCTGTTAGATAGCTCAACAGTAATTTGCTTTACGCTCTGTCGCTTCGCGTTGCTTTTCGTTATGTTCCTTATTCAAATAATTGCAGGTACTCAGGTGCAATTATCATATTTAAAAAGTAAGCGTTACGATATTGTCTTTTGTAATTAAGTAATTGATAAAGTGTATCCCTCTGCATTCCCATTATAAAATGAACAATTAAAAAAAAAGAAGTTATAAGTCAAAGCGTTTCTCTCGGACCAATTATCGTTGCACTAAATGGTTCCTTTATTAGAATTTAATTCTACGGTCACTTCACACGAAGTTCTCACGAATGCTAGTAATTGGTCTGTCATTGACCCCAGAATTATTCACTATTACTTCACTTATTGCATGAAACTTTAATACAGCCCTACACATGTTTCGAAGATATGTTCCATACGAAAATCACGAAGTAACTTAACACGCTTTTTATAAATTCATTACATTAATGTTTCAAGCACTGATGATACGCAAGTATAAATAGTTACAATGTAATTTAAGCTTTTATCGTTGCTATTATCACTGGTTATAAATTGGCAATAAAATCACAGCTACTACGTACAATAGTTATGGTACAGCAGTTATAATATGTCATATAACAGATATTTCGAGCTACCTATTCATTTATGTCAATTCAATTTTCATAGTAATAAATATTAAATAATATGTTTGCGATAAAACTTTAATGTAATGTTGTACTAAAGATTTAAAGATATTGTCATTGTCACATACAATGACTTTCATTATTTTGGGTATGTGTCAGTAGTAAACATAAAAGTGAAGTGCAATATTATATAAATTTACTATGTCTATGTATAGAGCAGTCTAACGGCATCGTATAACTAGAAAGGTTCTGGCAGAGCCACCTGAATAATAATTAGGAATTTAATAATGTCAAATAACGGTCTTAGGTCAAAATGTTACTTAGGTATCCTTAAATGTTAAAAAAAGTATTTCTGTGTAATAACTAAAAATTAGCTAACTTAAAAATTTGCTTTAGTAATAGAATCAACGATAAAAATATAACGATATTACGTATAATTGAATCGCTTATACACAATAAAATTTTTAATTTCAAAACCGTTACTTTAGTCATTTAGAATTAAAAAAAAAAATTAAATAATAATTTACTCAGAGTATTACTATACAAAGCAAATACTTAAAATTAGTACTTTAGATTTTAGTATTTTAATTCATAAGGAGTAAATTTGAAAAAAAAAAAGACCAACTAATCGGTTTTTGTAAATTATGAAATAATGAGATCCGCAGTCGCTGATTTGAAATTGGATTTGTACCGGCCAAGATATCACCTTGAACTTTGGAACAGTTGAAAAAGTCAGAATTAAAATGTCATCTTAGACGATTGAATTTGTTACTTGATTGTAAATCCTAACAGTAAAATTAATAATTTATATTCAACAGTCTTATTTTACTTAATATTAATTCGTATCTTAACATTCACCCTTTGTTTCTGCTATTCACACATTTAATTCTATATATGACTATCCTGAATATCATGCAATTTTTAACTATAATTATATTGTACGCTTAGGATTTCCAAAAATTTGGATTGACTTGATTGAAAAATGACATTTTAAAATAAGTTTTATTGGGTAAATTGATAATTCTGTAATTGATTGATTCTTGACAGAAGATTCCTAAGATGTGAAATGACTGTACTGTTGTTGTTTGTCGAATTTTATTGTAGTTTCACACTGATTCGTACACACATACCTGTGTGAACTAACATCAGTTTATGCAAACAAATATTGACAAAACTTATATTCTTTTAAAAATAACAGTTTAAATGTTATTTGCCGCGTTCTACATTGGTTCTTTTCTATTTATTTATATCATATTATTTGATTCATAATACACAACATAACAATAGATATTGTGAATCGAAGAGGAACAGAAAGTTAAATGTCGTCTTATCCAAATATCGATACATCTATTTATATAACACTTTAGTTAATCTATTTTTTCAAATTCAGCATACAATAGTTACGATGCAAACAAGTATTATTGAAGAAAATGAAGTTGCGAAAGACCCATAATGGGATCTTTTTTGTTGATTACATGTAACAAAGAGCTACGCAAATGAAAATTTTGGTCCACCTGTTTACTTTCATTTCTATGCGTAAATGTATACATATTTTTAATTAATTTTGTTTTATATCGACTCGACTTATTTGTTCTTTATTATATATTAAATCTAGATAGCTTGTCTTCCCATAATTATACGAATAACATCTTTCTCTTAAATAGGCTGTACCTTTTTCCATTATGTTTCTTCCAATTATTCTGGGATTCAATGTTTCATTTCTCATTTTACAAACATTCGTATTATATAAACCAACCATTTATTTTTAAGTTTTCTATGTATCTATTCATTGATGTAGTAATAAAATCCTCAATCCTTCTCTCTGAATTCTCACTCCTAAGAAGTTAATTCTTAACAAGTTGAGAACTGGATGTGATCGCTGCCGATCCTGTAAATATAGGCGTGGCTGGACAAACTTAGCGGCATACGAAGGTGGTACTCTAATATAAGATATCGGTCATATTGTGCAAGACTGTCCATTATATAAGTACGTGGGTAATCCAGCAGACTTGTTCACCCTGGAGAATGACGCAATCCTTTGGATGAAGAAAATAATAACACTGTTCCCTTTATAACAATTACAAGAACGACTGGTATATTATACGATTAAATAAATAAATATAGTATAAAGGATATATAAGCTTTATAATATTTGAACTGAAAAATGAACATATAAAATTCAAAATGACTTGTAATAGTACAAATAGAGAGAGAGAGAGAGAGAGAGAGAGAGATCCATAAAAAATTTGTTCTATTATTTGACTACTCATACAAAATCGCTGGTATTATAAATATAAGTATTATATTAAATGTATCATTTCATAAGGTAGGTATGTATCCACTGAAAAATATTTTCAAAAATTCCCGTGGAAACGGAATGATATGATTGGTTCCGTAAAGGTGAGAACATGATAAATAGCTAGTTCCTCTTTATTGAAGTTATGATTTATATGTATTATAAAACATCCAAATTTCTCAACTTTTGTCGTTATGAAATATTTTTGCTGTATTATAAGCACGCAACAATGTGATAGGAATCAAAACTATATCTGCCATCTTAGGGCAGAGACATTGCCTATTCAAGCATATTCATTTCGTAATGTATCTATGTCCATATGAGTAAATTTAAAAACTTTCAGCTTGGATTCATCTCAGTATTTTTTTATGATAAATAATTTACTCTCGATTATAACCCTATAGTGGATAATTGTTGAAATTACTAGAATAAGAGCATTAAATTCTTACTTCGTTACAAATATTAAATGTGAAAGTTTGTTTATATTTTTTTATTCCTTAACTTTTTTAACAATTACTATAAAATTTGGTATACAGACTACTACATGGAATGGAAAAGAATATGGCTTATTTTTTATTTTAGTCAGTGAGCACACCCCGGTCACGCGGTTGAAGTCACAGGTAAAAAAGCTAGTAAAGTTAGTAGTTTCTTATAAAATTGAATTTTTTAATTTTTACAAAAGACGTATGAATTTTCGTGGATGTTATTGAATCACGCTTTAGTGAGTGTCCGGATTTGAATAATTTTTTTTAATTAATTAATACATGTTTTTGTCCTAATTTACAGTTTAAAATCGCGGCTATCAACTGGTATATAAGACTGGTCCTCGTTAAAAAATTACCTACAATAGCAAGATAGGTGTCGCTTTTCACAGCATAATGTAACTACCATCTTCATCATAGCAGCAGTTATTTGTCCACTGCTGAACATAAGCCTTCCCCATAAATTAGGTAATAATTTAACAACGGTTAGCATAATATAACAATTTGAATTTGAAAGTTTACCTACTGTCATTTGTAGATTTTAACTTTAATTGTTAGTTAAATTAGCGTATTATGAGGTAACTTCATAACACTCTCCATAAATATAAAATTTATTGGATTTCACTCTACGTTTACATTTGATATGGCAGAGTACTTCTTTATAACTGACAACATATTATTTTTAATGATTACATAAAATCTACGTACATTAACATTCCTCATTGTCTATTTCCATTAATTTGCACTTTACATACATGAATTGAATTCACATTGTAACAAACCAAAAAAAAAAAAACGAAATAGTATCGCTCTGCAAAAAACATACATTGGTCATTGTATTGTGTGCTTGTCCATTGTTTGAAAGCTTTCAAAGGCATCCCATGAAGGGATTTTACGTAATGTGACTCTTTTAATCCGTGAGACCTCCAGGGTTTGCTCGTGGGCCGTCAAGCAAGTCGACTGGTTACAAGATGTGAAACCGCGCCTATGTCAATGACCACATTAAACGAATAAATAAAAAATACCTCTACTATGATTCTGTACAGAATTGTGCTGTCAAATGGGCTTGTTTACTTGAAACAAAATATTTTGAAAGACACATCTACCAAAATAAGAAGTAGCAGATATTGCTACCGACCTATCATCGCTACACCGCTTTTGTTATTCAAGTGACATACCGTACCATATCAGCCATTAATTATTCCCTTTTGGACATAGGCCTACTTCTATTGGGGAGTTTTGCCAGTAGTTGTCATAGTTAGCAGGCGGATCGGCAACCACAGGCGTAGACATTTTAAGAGGAACGTTGCTGCCGATTCCTCGATCATTACATTCCCATACCCACGGGAAAGGAAGAGGTAGTCTATTCTATGCCGGGACCAGATGGCAAGTGACAAACATTGTGTTATTATTAATAACATATTTTAACAGCAATAACGGGAGAATATCGAAAAGATCTAGTATAGATGTAGATATATATACATAAAAATAAATTAGGTTCGATTCGAATAAGACAAAAGAAATCGATTAAGGGCAAATTTTTAAACTAACTACCAACTTTAAAGTTGGGGTGTTCTGAAGAAGCCGTTATAGGGGTAAACCAAAACTGTAAGATACGATAAAGAGAACACTGCAGGAACACAAGAAGAAATAACTGGATCACGAGAGAAGCAAACAGATTTGCTTGAATTTTACCTTCCTCAAAACGAATAATTATTATATAACATATATATATATATAATAATGCGAAAAAATTGTTTGTTGGAAGGCGCTAATCTTTGGAACTATGATGGATTCTAGGGGAACCGCGTCGCTTAAAAGAATTTATTGCTAGCAATGGGGCTGATAAACCCCATTACTAATAATCCCTTCCCTCCTATGAAACTATTACTTGGATATAATCTTTTTTTTTAATTTATTAGCTTATTTCTTGAAATTGGTTATTCAAAATTAGGTTACGATCATGGGCGAAGCCGCGGGATATAACTAGTTTTGAATAATGCGTGTTTCCCGAGGTTGTAAATAATTACATTTACAAAAAACAACGCTATATCTATGTATATCACGACACGTTAATCGATCGACAATCTGTAGTAAGTGATAGCAGCAGATACAGGATGCCAGGCAGTTAAACTGGTTGCGGCACCCTACGTGTAGTGACACCTTGCTAATCGTAAACCGCATTCCTTTGTATTGCAATCTAGTGAATAGACGTAGTGAGCATTAGATTTTTTTCTCCTGTACGCACCTACCTTAGCACCTACCAATTTCATTGGAAATGTTTTTCACTATGCTGAGGGAAAACCTATTAATAAAATAAAAGTGTAAAATTGTAATGATATTCTTAATTTTAGTCTAAGGTTTGTGTGTTGTATAGGCTGCGCCCTCAGATATACGTTTCTGGATCTCATAATACAGGATATCGTAGTTTGAGGTCTGGGTTATTGGTTTATTAATTATTATTTATACTGTGTATACTATGTGTGTGTATTATTCATTAATTATGTTGTGTTTGTCTTTTGTATCTATGATTCCTGTTTTTGTTTTTATACTCCACACGAAATCGATCGCTTCTATATATCCATACATATCTTCGCCAAAAATAAGTCAACTTTTTTATCCATATAATTTTTAACCATTACATTGCTGCTCAGAGCTTGATATTAATGATTTTAATAATTTGCCAATAAATGTCTCGTTTAGAAGTAAAGTACGTGTCGTAAAACGTGCTTGGACGAAATGGCAGTCGCAGATTGAAGGCTAATATGAAAGGTTGTAAAATTGTGGTAGTCCATCTTCGAGTGTTGGAAATCACACACAGACTAATGTTATCGGAATCACAGATAATATAATACTATACTAGTAGCGTATTTCAATAAAATAGTATGGATTAAACTTATTTAGTATGTGAATAAAACATACATGTCATCATTATGGACAAACATTATATACCGTAATGTACAAAATATAGGATTTTAAAGTGTAAATAATTGTTCAACAATAATGAGTCATCTTTTTTGCGCAATTTCATATATTCTTACGATATATTTACATAGCATGTACGACTTATTCAAGTAGTAAATACGTATAGGTACATATGAATCAACTTTTCATCATAAAATAGTCACCTTAATCACTTGAATATAATTTATAAATATTTAATCTGAAGAAAATATCATCATTAGCTCATTACCTCTCTATGTATTCCAATTTGCTTTTAAAATACACGTACTTTCTACTACGCTTCGTCTTCAACAGCTTGATCTAATGGGAATAGAACCCATATCTCTCAACGATTCGAGCGAGTATCTTCCCAGTCATTACTGTTTACTTATTAGCTTATTATTTACTTAAGCTACTTAGATGGTTACGGTAATAAATAAATAAGAATATTTTATATTCAAGTAAATATAATTGCAAGTATTTTTAAATAGTGATTCTTTATGATTCTGTTGTCCATTCGGAATGCAATTTCATCTTTAGAGGAGAGTATTTTATCAGTGAAACTGAATTTTTTAATAAAACTCTGTTCAGAATTAGTGAAGAATCGTTTAACAAAAGAAAACACCTTATTTAAGTAGCTTAAATAAAAAATTAGGAATGCAAATCAAACCTTTTTAAATATAGTAGGGCCACATTTTTTTACCATATGTCATAACCATATAATCGCTATGTTATTTTGATCAAAAGAATTTATAAATCGTTAAGGATTAGTCATTGTTAACTTAGTCTACAAATGAAATAATGTTCAATATAATTCAAAAATTGTTTTGTTGCGAAAGTTAAATACAGTGTAAAGCAGCGTTAAGAATAATAACTTAAAGCATAAAGACCTACTTACTAGGTTTATTTTTCAATTTGTAAAATAATAGGATTTTTTTAGGATTTTTTTAAAAGCAAAGGTTAATAATTAATATTTAAATAAGGTAATGCTAGTAAGGTAAGGCTAACGGTTTACTCGAAAGTGGTTTCCTATTAATTAGGTACTTTATGATTTTGGCAAATAGAATAATATATATATATATATATATATATATATATATATATATATATATATATATATATATTCTTTATTGCACTAAAACATACAGTAACGACAATAAGTTAATAACAATGTTAACAAAGGCGAACTTATCTCTAAAAGAGATTTCTTCTAGTAATAATAATATAAATAATAAGACCTTTAATTTGGTATAAAGCATTGGTTTCTGTCTACAATTTCGTCTGTGTAAACGATGTGTGTTAATGGGGTTAAATATCATTAAAAAATAACAAACAGATCAAATCAAATTAGTTGTTTATATAACAAAAATAAAAAATGACAATAATTCAACAATGAAATATCTGGTTTTTGACGAAACAAACTTAATTTCACATTTATAAAATTAGTACTAGTACTTATACCTACTGTAATGTTAGTAGGAATTGTAGCAATTCACAAAGTTAATTTTAAATATCATCTTAAAATCAGGTATATGTATAAACATATAACCGATATTGTTAATTGGGATAGGCTAAATGAAAAAGTTGTTATAGCAAAGTACGTTCTGACCCCATAGATTAACGATAGTCGTAGTACCTTCATTTACTTGATTTTCCAAGTAGATTTTTATCTTAATTTACATATTATTTTTCTTATTCAAATCTTTTGTGTGCATTGTAAAAAAATGCAAATTAGACTGCCAAGTGTGTCGTTTGGATTGCTTATCGTAAGACTTTGGCCTAATTCACAACGTAAATGATAAAGTTGTTATGACAAAGTACCTATTTATGCACTGTATTTTCCTAGTAGATTTTTATCTTAATTTTCATAATATTTTCCAAATTCACACCTTTTGTTGCGTATACTATGGAAAATCCTAAGTCATAGAACTAATTCACAACATAAATGATAAAGTTGCCATAACAAAGTATCTACTTATATTCTTGATATTCCAAGTACATTTTTATGTTAATGTTCATATTATTTTCCTAATTGACACATTATTGTGTTGTGTACTATGGAGAAATGCAAATTAAATTATCAAGACGTACAGTAGGTTCAAATACAGTGATTTGAGAATAATTTCACAAGCCGTTATTAAGTGAATTATTACAATCTAGATAGGTATCGCACAAAATACGAGTATGTGTGGGAATTTGAAGCCATCACGATGTTGGCAATATAGTCGCATGTCTTAAATGTTACGTAACAAAGTAACAAAAACATTTTGACAGTATTATCACGGATATTATCGGTTACCTGTATACATAATGGAATGTCAGTTGAGCTTTATAAGTATTATGTTATTTGTGAGTGAGCCAATTGAGACATTATAAGCAAATTCTGAATGGAGATGGATCTAAAATCGTCTGTATTTTATTATAACGCCATTTAGAACTGATTTTCGTCGCAAATTAATTCTGTGACAATTGGGGCTACTGTTTTTATTTTCGTAATAAAAAACTGCTTGTTCCTAAACAAAATCAAATTGCCATTAAGATATTTCGAGTTCCTAATGTAAATATTTTCAATCTGTGTCTACAAAACATGTCGTCATTCAGCGATGCGTATTTATTATTAGCGAAATATTCACTTTTGGTAGACAGAATTAATTTGCTATTTGTCTAGTAAGTAGTAGTAGTGATGAATAGGGGTTGCCATTCCGTATTTTGTGTCTCAGAACGGAAAAAATAGTACTAGTCGCATAAAGAGAACTACCTAGAAAATAAGTGATTCACTTTTTCTGTCACATATTTTTATGAAATATTGTAAATGATTTCAAATAAATTGTCATTGAATAAATGAATATGAATATATATATTGTGTAGAGTTTGTTCATATTTATAGATAACTATTACCATATTTCACAAAAAAAGCAACTATTAACTACTCCGAGTATAAACAAAAATATTAAAACCAAAACAAGTAAATTTATAAAGAAGCATTTAATGTTATCTAGTATTCGTTTAGAATGTCTATGCCGATTAAAGATTGCTCAGGTTGATAATTGCCAAATCGTAAGGCTGTTGTTAATCAAAATTTCGTTCCAGATATTCTCAGGTCAGGTTAGATAATTTGTTCTGATCGTACCATTTTTAAGCATGCAAATCATAACAATTTTCTTTTTTTTTTTACTACTGTACTAAATTGAGAATTAGAATGGTTTATATATTTTGTTTAAGTTTGCAAATTAAGCTTTATGATAAAAGTAAATTTAGTTCGGTAAAAATATAGACTTTAATATTTATTATGTAGAATACTAGAATAGATTACTTCAATTAAAACAGAATCATTTAGATCGGTTCACAATATATAGATTATGAGTGTCTCATACTTTATAAACAAAAAAATTTGAATGGAGAAATTCCTTTATTTGAAATACATACAGTCCTTAAATGGACATGATAGAAAATCTGACTGTATAATAGATAGGTATATTCCACGGTTTCTATTATATCTATTTAAAAAAAAATAATGTGTCTGACACTTATAATGACCTGTCAAGACAAAGAAGTTCATTCCACTGTAAACATGTAATTAAGACATTGTTTATAGTTTTCACACCATTGAGCATTTTTATCGCATTACAGTTCAATTACTGTTGCCATCTTACATTACGGTAGATCTTAAATGATGAGTATTTTTATTACTATCCGATTATGTTCTGCTCGTTGTAGCGTGGTGCAGCTGACAGCTGACATTTTGGTAACTTTTACTATAAAACAACCATATTGAGTAAGATTTTTGGGGTCAAAATTAATTTAATAATCGTAATTTATACTTTCTCACGATCAATGTTTTTCTATTAGTGAGATAAATTTTAATAACTTTTTTATGATTTTAGTGACATGCATAAAATATGAGTACTACTTTTCGAGGCAATATTAGTCGATAGAGGGCCTTTATACTTTATTAATAGAGATCATAATGACACAGCAGTTAATCCTATCGGTTAAAAAAAATTATAAAAATCAGTTTGGAATTGACGGAAATACTGTGTAATGCATACATACAGGAACAAGGTGCAGAAGTTATAACAGTAAACATAATTCTTTAGTGCATTAACAAACAGTATGTAAATGTAGTACTCAATTCTAATACGAGTAATAACTTGCTTACCGGATCTATCTTTTCAGCGTAGTAACTTGCAAGTCCCCCTTTCTGTGACTGTATCATGACAGCTGTTACCGTATCCATATACATTATCTATCGCCGTCTTTATTTTAGCCATCTAAAATCAACTATCTAAGTTGATGTAACTATATACAAAAATAAGCAGTTGAATCGAGAGCTCTAGAATTCGGTTGAGAATAAGAATAAAACGTGGTTTGATAGTTAACCTACTGATATACAATTTAGACGTGCCTAATATCCATTAGCTTCAATAAAATCAATATAACAGATACAGATAGGTATTACGTTTTGATACGGTGAATCTTTCCTGCTATTCTACAACAGTTTAAGAGATTGGCATTTGTTTCAATTTAGATAGAGATTAACTTTGCTTTTTTCGCCAATATCACTCTATCGTCGTATTTTCTTTAGACATATGTAAGTATATGGTTATATATTATTAATATGTTGCATAAAAATGAGATTTTTAATTTGTTTTTTTTTTTGTTTTTTTTTTTTTGTATACTTATTTGTTACTATTTGTTCCAAAACAAAATTTATAATCAAATGTATCTTCGATAGATCTCGTTGTTCGTAGATACGTTTTGTTAGTGAAGTCGCTGTTCCTTTTTCAAATCACTGCAAAGCTACTTATATAAAGTATAAATTTCATAAGTCTGCATTCGTTTGGTATTTTATATTACAAAATTGTTTCATTATTGATAACTTTATTTTCTGCTAGTATGTACATAGCTTTTTCTTTTAGAATCCTTTGATCTATTCATAATTAAAGAAAGCGTTAATGTTTTGACCATTGTAACTACATCATTAAAAGTATTATTTGTCATCTCTCTCATAAAAGACAAAGTTCTTTACGCCCTCAATTTATTTGTCAGTAAGTACGAGTACAATGTCTACACTTTCGAAATAATAAAAGGAAACCTACTTACCTATTTCGGAGATGTTCTCAAGATCATAATTGCATAGTATACAGACTTCAACATTCTGCATCTGGCAGTGTCAGTAGTGTTGTGATCCTGCTTTCAATAAAAGTTTATTTAGATATTATTTTTATGCAAATATGTCTTACCTTTACATTTTTTTCAATCCATGGAACACAAAAGTGTTCCATAGATTATCAAAAATTTTAATAGAGATTTTTTCAATCTATGGATTCTATGGATCTAATTTATTTTTAATAAATAAGAAATTTATATTTATAATAAAAATAAAAAGAAGGCGTTCATTTTACATCATGACGGTAAGCTGCTATTACAAAGTATTCTGTCGATATCTACAATACTTACGCTCTTATTCATAACATACTATTTAAACCCACTATAAACCTATTTTAGCTATGAAATTTTTTTTTATTTTTGGGGAGGCAAAAGCATAGACAGACCACCTGAAGGAAAGCGGCTACCATCCCCCGTGAACATTTGCAATATGAGAGGAGTTGCTTCTGCGTTGCTTATGTTATTTTCTTTCAAATTGGAAATGTAGCTTAAAAGAAAGAGACAAAACAGTTAAATAGCTAAAATACGTTTATTACTCCTAGACATTTGAGGGTTTTTATGAATAAGAGTGTAAGAGTCATTTGCTAACCTAATAATTATAATTTACTATTTAACACACTCCATGGATGGCTAGAATTAAATGACTATTTATAATCCTGGATTATAAATATTATTCTATATTATTCTATTCTACTTTCTGGATGAAATCTATTAATCTAACTCGTCCCACGTATTAAATGTTACAAATATTTTTATCTTCTTACTCATAACATTGTAGAATGGTGTTTTTTAATAAATCGGACAATATTTTCGAGCAATAAATCCTGGTATGTTTACCTCGTTTTCTACTATAGTTTTTTAAGTGTCTAAAAATGCATCGCGTCTGAGGTCATACAGGTCATACGTAGTTGATCTTCGTATGACCTCAGTCTAAAAGCTTCATGTGCTTAAAAACAAAAACAACAACTGTGTTTACCGTTATTTGAAGATGTCTCAAAGTAAATCGTTAGTTTTAAGACGCCATTACCGCACTCGTTAGTGACCATGTTGGGATTTGAGGTTAATATGACAAAATTTTGAGTTCATTCTTTACTATGACGATACCGTAAGTTTTACCGCGGTTGTTTGTGTGTCATTAAATTTTTTAATTCCATTGTACTTATAGGCTTTAAGTTTGATTGATATATAGCTTAATATAAACATTAATTCTTTTATTTATAAAAATCTCAAATATATCTTAAATCTGTTTCAACTATTAGAGTATCTCGTTTGTTAAGCTTACCTTATAATTTGAAAGAAAGTGACAAAAATAAATAACACAATTATGATTATACAATTTTGTATTTAGTAATATATATGTAACTATATACATCAAATGCTAAATAATAATGTTATATATTTAATTATCTGCATATAAGTATCTATATATCTTATATGGTCTCAGCATAGAATCGGCCACCCCTTCCTTTTTCGTAGGTGTCGTAAGATGCGGCTAAGGAAATTTAATGATCGTGAGATGGGCAGCAGCATTCCTCTTAAAACATCACCAAATTCTATCTGCAGTTACCAACCCGCCTGCCAAAAGTGGCAATTATTGGCAAGATGACCCTTATGGGGGAGGCCTATGTTCAGCAATGGACAGTTAACGGCTGATGTGATGATGATGATGATGATGATATAGGTATTTATTTATTAAAATAGCACTAGGTCTCTATTGAATAACAGATATTGATGTACTAAAAATTTTCTCATCCAACAATCAAAAGTACATAGAACAAAATCATTCAAAGAATCATTTTAAAAATATTTAAACAGAAATATAATAAAAAATAAACATAAAGAAACTTTAAAAGTCCTACGCCTCTAAGTTTATAATAAATTAAATCTAAATCTCTAGTCCAACTCTAGTCGCATCAAATTTCAGACTTAGGCCTCTCTCCGTCTTTCCATGCTTGTTTGTACTTTGTTACTTACATCTACTTAAAATATACATAAACCTTGTCTCTACTTATTGGCGAATATTATTTAATCTAATAATTATTAGATGAGCAATTTGTACCCCGAATATTAACACGGGGCCCCACACCATAATACGAGTACAATACACCACACCACCATAATATATATTTTAGTTAAATTTTGAAGTCACTATTGCTTTTTAGTAATAAACTTTTCTTTTAGTAATAAACTATCCACCTTAGTACGCGTAGCCTAAATATTGTGTGATTACAACAACTTCCATTACATCATTGGTATCATATCACCTATTCAACTCACACAACTCTGGGAAAATACTTGGCATCGTCTCAAACAATTGAGTAATTCCTTTTAATTATATCACAAAATATGACATTAACTCATAATTGCCATAGTTGAAAAGAACAAATTGATAATAACTTCATTCTTTTAGTTTTATATTTTTTACTATTTTGTATTAATGGATATGTTATTATGCTTATGAATATTTCGTATTATGGTATTCTATGTATATTTAGGTAGGATTCTTTGTATATTTTAATACAATTTGTTTTAGACAAATTTTTTTTTCTAATAACAAACAGGCACGAAAATACACATATTGAATAGATCACGCGACCACTAGGTTAGATTACAGAGATACACAGAGATTACATTCGTGAATATATTTGTTCATTTTTATATGATTTTCAGAAGGAAGCTTAGGTATATGGGTCTTTCAATCAGTCGCTTAAGGATAATTCTTATACTTAGAGACATAATCAGTTCAATTCTAGGTTGACTGAAATGACGATGATAATGATCTTGGGATACAATAACATCATCGATAAAACTGTGTCACAATCACAACCTTCACAACATGACAATCATAATAGTGATAAGCGTCTACATGGTGTAATTCCATGTCATCAATTTTGCCTATTGTATTTAAATTTTATTTCACAGATCCTAAGATGCAAATGTGCAGCAGATTATGTGGTCATATGACCTTCGTGTTTAAAATGACCTAGATGCAAATGATGTCCAGTGTATATAGAACCAGCGATATAGCTGCTATAAACAACCCATAAACGTTCTACTATTGGGAATGGTTCTCTCCCCATTAATCATTAGTGACCATACAGGCATCATATTGGAGTCCCTTCGTAATTACTAGTCTGCATTAACTAATAACGTCGTGTGGTTCCGGCATAGAATTGACCACCCTGTCCTTTCTCGTGGGTGTCGTAAAAGGTGACTAAGGGAAGGCGAGGAATGGGCGGCAGCGTCCTTCTTAAAACATCTTTTAAACCTGACTACGGTTACTAATTTGCCTGCATGGCGTAGCAACTACTGAAAAGACTTATGTTAAGCAGTGGACGGTTAAAGGCTGATATAATAATGATGATGATTGTTAACTAATAATTAGTATAATAATTTATTAGAGTGTTTTGTCATTATCTTACAAATTGGAAATTTAACGTAAAAGAAAAAGACAAAACACTTCAATAGCTAAAATAAGTTTATGAGACGATTGATGTTTTTATGAATAAAGAGGTCGTCAATAACTCTGTGTGGTGTTCAGAGTTTGATGATGAAACATAAAAACTATAAAAGCTTCTTTGTAAATAAATTCTGCTTGGGTACATCTGTCCCTCTTGAATTTGTGCAATGAAGCAGCTCTGCTTGCATGGCTGTATTTCGGTTGGAAAAGGTGAAAGGGTGGAATCACAGAGTATAGAACCATAAAATCTTCATCCTCAAGAATTACAATACATGAGAAGTATTATGGGCGTTACAGTACACTGTATAAGATGGACATCTTATTATATTATTTTTACCTATAGGCAAAGATATCTCGCTTTACATCAGATCCGCCAGCAGCTTATTTACCGTTCTCAATATCACAAAAAAAGTTTTTAACAGATCGGTTTCTGAATCGTTTGAAAATTTTTTGTCATTTGTTTCGTAATACATATCGCTTTGACTTACTCGTAAAACGTTCATATATTTTATATAATAGCTAGTATTGAATTAGATATCGGATTATGTTAATTATAGCATAAAATATGTAGTACAGCCTTTTGATAACGGAAAGCGTATTTCCGTTATCAAAAGGTTGTACTACACATGAGAATAGGAATAACGGTGCCGCACTTTGTTGGTGCTTTGTTAACAAGGCTGGATAAGGTATTTAATTATCTGCCTACCTAATATTTTAGCTTGTTATAAGTACAATGAAACCAATTTACAAAGTACATAATGTCCGTTTCTAGTAATTGCTTTACAGGTTCTCTTTAAAATTCTTACTTCATTATCAAGTAACTCCATATTTTGATTAGAGTCGATTTGTTAATAACATGAACAATTTAAAATTAGCGGTTACATGAAACTTGTTATGCTGTTTTTTGTTAGAATGAAACAGTCAATTAACTTTACAAATGATACAAGGATTCAATAAAAAACATTCAAGTAAGCAATTTTTAACTGATTTCATAAAGAGTTTATCAATTCAACTTAATTTTTTTGTATATTTACCAATATGTTTCCAAATGTATACTGATTTTGTATAATTTTTAACTCTTTCAGATTCGTTATAAAAGAAAATGTTCGATATAAAAATTTTGTTAAGAAAGAAATCAATTCTTCTTAAAAAACTTAAAAGCTGTGGGTCATTAAATATGTGACTAGCCATTCCGGTTCAAAGTTCAAACAAAAACTAAGCTGTACACTACAGCATATTCTTTAAGTATCTACGAAACCAAATACAGATAATAGTGTGTAGGTGAATGTTGTAGTTTTAGTTACATGATTCATTTTATATTAATCGCAACCCATAAACAAACCCACAAGCAAAAAATTAACGATCGGAAGGAATAACGTTGGATGCACGGAAATTCACGTCAACTATCTAGATATTACGTGTGCAAAATTTACTATTTTCATAATTTGTAACTGTGGTAACGCTATATTCCTTCGTAGAGTAAAAATTTAAATACAAAGCAAAAGTTTGTAAATACACGATTTCGCGTCCTTAATTCAAATATGTGTCTACGAAACATCTTATGAAGTCATTGTGTTCTGGATCATTCAGTTAGATTCACTTTACAATATTTTTATAGCCTATTATGTTACAGTTGTGTAAATATACTTACAGAGTTTGATCATACATCCAATGTTTTGAAAGTACCATTTCACAACGTAAATTACATTTATATGAATTTATTAAAATTACAGTATAAATTGTTGTAAGTATATAGTTATTGTGACATAAGAGCCGTCACGTTTTGCTTCGGTGGGCCCAAATTAAATCGACATTAAATTGGTACCTATTTATAAATTAATATTTTATATATTCACTGACATTCATTGCAATGATTATTCAAGAGATGAACACGAGCTCATTTTTTACGCAAAGAAAACAGCAACTTTTTTACAATTTAGAATAGCAAACAAGCTGACGGCCCACTTGATGGAAAGTGGTAACCGTCGCCTGACTGTAGATATGAGCAGTACTATGGACATAACAGAGATATACTATCTTGCCCATGATACCTACGATACGTTGCCATTCCTGAGGACTCAGGTGCTATTCCGCTGTACCTTATTTTATTTACTACACTGCCATACACTCATGTTTATTACACTGCCATATCCCACCCTTCAAACCGAAACATAGCCATGCAAACACAACCGCTTCACAGTTGAAACACGAATGTGATAGAGGTACCGAAGCAAACGACTTTTGTACAAACTCTTCCTCTGGTAACAAAGATACTATGAAGGTGACTGAAATATATTCAGTACTTATTTGAATTTGGCATGCGGAATCGTGTTTTTACAAAATTTTGCTGTATAAATATACGCTGAACTTTAATCGTTACGCGGAAGTAAATCCTGTCGATCGCAAAAAACAATGTCATAATAGCTACAATGTATTCTATAATCAATAATTGAGAACATTCTTTTTTTAGAAGTCACTTTTATCGCATCAATAATAGGATGAAATCAAGCAACCAAAGTGTGGAAAAAATATATTAGTACTGGTAAAGATATGGCATAAATTTACGACATTAATTACTTTAAAAATCTTCTCTTTTTTGTAAACTATTGAGAATGCTTTGGATTTGCAGATTTCATATTTATTTATTTTTAGTATTAACGAATAATAAAAATAAATGTGAGATGTATTTAATTAAAACTAGTAATTTTTAATATTTTATTATAATGAGAAGTTCATAACAATATATTCAGGAAAGGAACGGTCACAAAATAAAAAATAAAAAATTATCACACTCGTAACGATACTTAATTGTTTCTCATCTAGTTTTATATTTCTCTGTTCTTTAATTTTGGAGAATTAAAATTAGATTTATCAGGACACATTCCCATATGTCTTAATAGAAGGTTTGATTTAGGTATATATTCTTGTCATTATTAGGTTACATACTGATCTGTAAGCTTCTCCATCAGAACCACACACGAGTATTTTCTGGTAGCTATATCTACAAGATTTGATTAGGGATTTAATTGAAAGAGATAGATGTTTGAGTTTCATGAGATCTTTTTTTTTAGTTCTTCTACTCCAGTATCTATTAACTCACATGGTCCAGAGGGGAAGGGATTATTAGTAATGGGGAGGTTAGTCCCATTGCTATCAATATACCCTATCAGGTTGACCTCCACGCGGTTCCCCCTGGAAACTGTCGTGACTAATTTATCGTTGAATTTGTCACGATAGGCTAACTGACCTGTCTTTTCATCTTCACCTATCACCTCTTACTGGTACCTCGCTAATGTGTACCCATAGCGCAGGCGGGATAACCATGCCATTTTCATCCATAAAAAAAACTCAAATGGTCCACCAAAAAGTACCTTGAGGTTCTCGCTATTCAATTTCGCTAATTCCAAATGACAAATTGTTTTATATATTTCTGTATCAATACCACACACAAGCTCTTTATTTCTACGTCGAACCGCTACTGAACAATTGTCGAACATTAAAATACTCGTAAATATGGCTATCACTAAAAAAACATAAACAATTTAATTATTTATAATATTTATAAATAAAACATTTTTAATCATTGTCAGGAATTTTAGATGCATAAATGAAGCAGGTACTCGTATAAAATAATTGAGTGCAGCCGCTCAAAAAAATCATTGTCATTTTCAGTTAAAATTATGTAACTGTTTATTACATTGTATACTATAAACATGTATAATATGTATTATAGAGATGTAATCCCGTTTAGGTCATTGACCTTCAGTTAGAGAAATAGAAAAATAAATACTTATTATTTCCTTTCAAATTTTTTTATGAAACTCAATGGACAGGTTTAGTATCCGATACTTAGCAATTTTACATATTATGTTTATGCATTATTATATTTATGCATATTCTACTTCTAAAACGTGATTAATCGTATAATATTTGCATGATCTCGAAAAGAGACAGATCAGATAACTGATGAGAATGTTCTAGATAGATGATAAAGATATACATTTTAGTGCCACCATGAGAACACATTTGTATGCAAATTTAATAAGCGAGCAAATATTACATCAAAATGTGAACAAAATAGGTACTAGATTTTAGAAAGCCCTACTTTTCAATTTAAATTAGTAAAAGTGTTTTTTTTTTATGAAAATTTATCTAATAAATCTAATTCTATTTTTAAATATTTCTTTTATTTTATTTATTGATTTCATTCGTCATCATCATATCAGCCGTTAACTGCTGAACATAGGCTTTGTCCTTTAGGGACTCTTGCTAGTAATTGCTACGCTTGGCAGACGGATTGGCAACCACGGTTAGGCTGTGGTGACGTTTTAAAAGGGGCGCTGTTCTTTATCCTTCTACCATTAAAATGCCTTAGTCGCTTCTTACGACACCTACGAGAAAGTAAGGGGAGGCTCATTCTATGATAGGACCACAATATTTGTTATGTACATAGGCACACTATTTCTTAGAAATGAAATACAAATATGAAAATTATAAATCATTTAAATTTTAGAATGAATGCAGAAGCTGTCTTTAGCAATGATAATGAATGATGATGTAATAAATGATGATGTTTTATAATTGAAAGTGAATAAAATTAAACCGAAATAATAAATAGTAATGTAACGAATATTACTAAAGTAAAATATAACGTACTTACGTTAATCACTACAAATCTATAGTAACGTTGTCAGTTTGTTAACCTGTTAACAAGTAACGAGTGAAACGAATCGCCAAAGATTTCTTAATATGCTGTGATGAGATTAATATATAGGTTGGTAAAGTTTGCATAACAATTTACTTTTCGAATTACTTGAACAATTTTAACACTATGATTAGCGACGTTTGAAGAACTTTATGTAAAAAGCTTAAAACACATTTTACGTTGTCAATGTTCATAGTGATTAATTGATAATTAAATAGAAAGAATATCTTATGTACTCGAGATTGTAATGATAAAATTATAATACTCCTATTTTTTTATACTGAATTAATGACGATCTCAATTTGATGGTGACGTGGTATAAAGTACTCAAGTATAATTTATTGCGTAGGTATATGTTACGCTACATTACCACCGAATTTGTTAGTTGTCTTTATTTATTACAAATTAATTATAATATTTTTTTAATATTGGCAGAGGCGGAAAAGCGTTAACAGTTAACGGAAATATAATCATGCAACAAGAATGTTACACCATCATATTGTGTTTCTATTTAAAAAAAAAAACATATTTTACTTACCCTAAATATTTTAATAGACTACACCATATTGTGCTCCAGGATAATATTTCGAACACCGGAACGAAGCCATATCTAACAAGTTTTGCTTGCTTAACCGTTAGTAATTCCATATTAGGGTTCCACCGAAGATATGTATTCAGCACACTATAATAGTTATTTATATGTAAATAGCATGAGCTGATAAATACGAAGATTAATGAGAAGTAGAGGTGGCAAGTGGTAATTATCTCCAACTTTTTCTATACAATTTCTTAAAATAAACTGCACTTTCCATGTATCCGTTCCTTTTCCAATTATCTGTGCTAGATGCACCTCTTAGGTGATCGTACGGAATAAAATTTCTATAATTATTCTTTTTCATTATTTGCATTTTTTAACTGGACCAAACTTACTTACTTATTCATTACTTATTCATTCTGTTCTAAACAGTAGTTTACATCTAATATTTATGAGATTTTGTTCTTTCATTTAACAAAAATTTATTTTATTATGTTTTATTATTTATTTTGGCATGGAAATGGCATGGCATACAGGAAATGAGTTATAAAAATGGATTTAAATATGGATATAATCTTAAAGGCCTTTAGTACGCTGTTCTATCTATTCTTTATCTTTTATCCCATTCAAAACTATACTTTTAAGCACTTTTAAGATGCATAAATAGGCAGGAATCATGTAATCATATTATGCAGAATTTGGCTGAGAATGTACCTATTACTTTTATTATATTCGGCGTATGATGGTTTATCTATTGAAAGGTAGCGTGGGAGCTCGTCGATCGGCGGAAATCCTGCTATATTGTAATACATTATTACGCATGCACCTATATATCTGTGAAAAACAAGATCGTTGACGTCTTCACACATGGCATTAATTTGTTAATCTAATTTAAGTATTAGTAGATTTTACAGGTTATAAATATATATATATATATATATATATATATATATATACACATATATATTACCTTATATAGTCTAAACTGTGCTAATAAAACTTTAACAAATACATGTTTCCTAAATCATACATATATAAAAATATAGATCAATATATATTTTTTATGTAACTGCTATTGTAGTAGACAAGCTCATGGCTCACCTTATGGAAAGTGGTAATATATGTAATAATATGGGTTCAATAGGTTATTACGTTTAAATGTAAATATAAACGTAATAACCTAATATCAAATAGCAAGTTGTTTTATACAACAGTTATTACCGTACACGTACTTTGACGTCATATAAGATCCTAATATTACAAGGAGATCAAAGTGGATTGATCAATCACAAACTACCACATTGATAAATATAAATAAATGTTATTATATTATTATATTAATTTTAATAATTATTGTTTTGTTTAATTAGGTGGCACAATAACAGTTTTACGATAGATTGACCATCACTAGATCCGTACCACCATCAATCTTAGATCCTGCCGTAGATGTTGGTTATGTGTAATGATATTCTAAAGACGTTTAGAAAACTATCCAATATTAAATTTTGTTTCGTGATGTAACTGAGATATAGAGCGAATAAATATTATTTATTTAAAAAAATACATTACGAAACTATTTGTTATCACAAAGTCCCTTTAATGCCATGCGAATGGAACAGAAATTACGAAAATCTCGCTCAGGTCAGATTTTATTAAAAGGCCTGCATTATACAACGTCGGCCTTTAAAGGCCACGTTAAAGGTTCCTTTACACCAAACACGAGTTGTTCTTCAGTGATAAAGAATATCACTTTTACTTAATTCTGTCTGACTTTATGACTAAATTGGTCATACTGTTATGTAAATAAACAGCCAATTCTTGAAATAAGTTTGATAGGATTATAAGTTTGATACGTTATATCAATAGAAAATAAAAGCCTTTAGTGGGTGTTCACTCATTCATTACTTGAAAACGTAATTATTTAGATTTAGATATTCCAGAAAATTACTCGTCACTGATAATTAAGGTTTTCGTTTACGATAATGTTCGTAAAATACTAAATAGAATCAATCTTTGACATTATTTACTATCTAATTTTGACACAGCATGTAGAATATACTATGTGGTCCTGGTATATAATGCGCCACCCCTTCCTTTCCTGTGGGTGTCCTAAGAGACAACAAAGAGAACTTAATGAGCAAGGGTGGGCAGCAGCATTTCTCTTAAAATATTACCAAAGCCTAAATGCAGTTGTCAAACCACCTACCAAGGGTGGCAACTGCATCTGCAAGATTTACAAATATGCAACAGAGTTTTATTTTGTTTATATTCAGCACTATAAATAAAAACTACAGAACATGTCTAAAACTTCAGAGTATAGAAATTAAATACATTCTTGAAAAAAAAACGTAAATAGTTATAATGAAGTTGTAACGTATTTATTCGAGTGTTCACACCTCTGTTCACTACTATGTCGACTTGACTTGTTGAGGTCAGTAATTTCAAAATAACTTATCTTGATTAAAATATTTTATCCAAATCATGCATGACGAAGTCATAATTATGTATGTCTAATGGTGAATGAGGACTAATATTTATTATAAAAACGAACGATTCCAAATCTCATCCAACCATCTCTTGTTCTAAGTGTCTAATCTTAATGCACGAATGGACTGCTAACCGGAGATTAAAATTAAAAGCCGAATATTTAAAAAGAAACTAATGAATATGAGCCTTAAGTTTCCATAGTGTGAAGATTATTTATGAGAACAATTCATTGCGAAACTGTGGTCACGACCTGTCCGTTCTTAGTGTTTATGTTTACCTGGTACTCATTTGTGATACTTAGAGATATTAGTATAGAAAATTGCTTTATAATGTAAAATCATTTCAAAACTAATTATTACTAAATGGATACATCCGGTCGTAATTTCTTCAGTCAGTGATGGTCGCTCACCTCCTACGACTTCTGCTCTTTTCAAGGTGATGACTGTCGATTCTAATTTCTATTCAATATATTTAATTGATACAAATATTTGTAAACTAGCGACCCGCCCCAGCTTTGCGCGGGTACACATTACATCACGTCACATTAGAAACCTCTAAATTTATCAGTGTTTCTCTACAATATTATGCATGTATTATACATATAAACGTTCCTCTTGAATCATTTTATCTATTAAAATAACCGCTTCAAAATCAGTTGCGTAGTTTTAAAGATTTAAGCTTACATAGGGACGGACAGACAGCGATAGTGACTTTGTTTTATACTATGTAGTGATACCAAAAAATTCTATTATAATTGACTACTAAAGCAATGAAACTTTAAATTCGTCCTATCACAAATTATACAAAACATTGTTTGAAATTACCTACTATTTTTAAATGTGTAAATTTTACATGGGTGCTAAAATGTTAAAATCGAATTTGCATATTTTATAAATAACTTACTTTTTTTTCTAACCATCTATGCATTGGTTCTCGTTTAAAATTTAAACGAACCAAACTCCTTAAACAAATAATTTTACATAATTATGTTAATGATTCTATTTTTAAAACAGAATCCTAATATTCTAAATCTCAATAGTTTTAACAATTTAAAAATATCTCATGTAGGTATATAAATAGTTACTTTTACTCATATATCTTGTTAATCGAACATATTTGAAGTCATAACACTTCTAAAATTTCAAATCCAAGCGACCAATATTTTATCATAATGTACCTATTAGGTAATCATACTTTATATTTTTATCATGTTTACTTTTAAATGTTATGATTATCAGGTATTCGTGACGGTCGAAAGGGAGCGAGATCTCGCCCGGTCACGATTTGCGTTCTGTTACCGATATTGTAAACGACTCAAGTGCACAACGAAAGTGAACGAGCACCATTGTTCAAGGAACAGGTGCTGTTGATCCGCAGATACGTCGTCGTAATCCAATACCTTCGATTTTTATTACACAACTGAATGTTCCTTGATCTAGATTTCTGATATGCAATAAGACAGAGGAGGATGTTCATATTGCATAAACACTGTATATTTATATGGAATGGTAAACTTACCTGCGCTATTGGTCTATCCTACCGTGATGAATTTACCAGTAATTAACTACGATGGTTGACAGAGCAAAAAAGACAGTACGTAATCGTGGCTTATACTCGTAGATATGACCGATATCTTGCATGTCATCTAATATTATAAATGAGAAACATTTAATTTTTTTATGTTTGATTATATGTAATGGATAAACTTAAAAACTTCTTAATCGGTTTTAAAAATCTTTCAACTATATTAAGCTTCGTTATCAGCAAGTAACATAGGATATTTATT
Organism: Galleria mellonella; assembly: GCF_026898425.1. Classification (NCBI taxonomy): domain Eukaryota; kingdom Metazoa; phylum Arthropoda; class Insecta; order Lepidoptera; family Pyralidae; genus Galleria; species Galleria mellonella. The sequence goes on along the minus strand of NW_026442042.1, from coordinate 4,220,051 downwards.
ATTTTCTATCAACCCGGGCGAGGCCGGGACGAATCGCTAGTATATAATCATGTATTGATATCGTTCCACAAAAATATAATCTTAAAAATAATAATGTTCAGTAAATTAATCATTTGCAAGAAGAATTCTCCAAATCAGAGCCCCCGAGTATAGTCATATCGTAAAATACAAAAACTGCCGTCAAATGAATGGCATTACTATTGGATATAGAACGAAATATACAAATAATTTTTGATGCCTGTTATGGAAACAAAAAATTTGCTCGTCACGGCATGACTACATGTTTGAGAAAAATTTAGAGAATTGTTTTTGTTAAATACATTTCTGTGTGAAAATATATACTAAACTTTTTTTTTTATTCTGGGCCCATTATGTGTCAATCCTGCATCATTTTCATAGAAAAAATAATATGTGTAGAGTTATAAGGAAGATATTTTTTTGTAAAAGTACTCTATCTATATCTCTACACGTTGGTATGCGACGACGTACCGTAAAAATCTTTAATTGATACAATTACGACTGTATAAATTCGTCGTATTATGATGCAAATTAAATATTTCGTAAACTTGAAAGGGCGTAGCATAAATAAAGTTTATTGAAATAAATTATTATTATTGAATAAAATATTCAATTTAAATGGTATAGACGAGCAGGTATTTAGGTATCTATCGTCACGCAAAATAATAACTACAAACGACTTATGTACCACCCACACACGATACTTGCACGCTTTGATAACATGGATTTTGGTATTCTTATTTCGTATTTTTTTTTTTTTGGTTTGTACTTACTAATTGAGCAGTGTACTTTCAATGGAAGCCAAGAGAGTAACGGTTCTCAATTTGACCATGTATGTTATTTTGTTTGTATGTTACGCGAGATATAATCTGCTACTAATGATCTTTTTTTAACTTAAATTGTTTATTTCCGTAAATATCTCCGATTTTTTTTCGAGAATAAATTCTATGAAATACGAAAAAGTTAACAATAAAAATAACGAGTACTATAAGTATATAGTTTTTTTAATTTGCGTACATAGACAGGAAATGTTTATAAGTTCATTTTCTCATCACAAGTAGAACTCATAAACGATTGAATCCGGACAATTTATTCATTCCGGCTATCTCTTGCACTACTTACAATAGGCATGTACGACGCAAACTGATTTTTCCATTACAATTCAGGTGTCGTACAGCAATATATTCAGTGGCCGGGTCATGATGACCACTTCACGTATTTCCTCCCACGTTACGCACACAACCACACATTATGTGAATCGCAACACGTAAACGAATGACCGCGCATTACGTGCATACATTGGAATTCTATATATATATATATATATATATATATATATATATATATATATATATATATATATATATATATATATATATATATATATATATATAATTTACTACTTCTTGGTGCTGAATTTGACAATTTTGTTGAATTATTTAGTCGTATTATTTATATACGCTTTTTACAGGTTTACATTTTTTATATTGAAATAAAATATTTATGATTTACCTAAGAATACTTTATTTTCTTTCTATAATTTCTAATTTAATTTATTAAAGATTAAAGTTTAAATAACACAGTGCCTACTATTTAAAAATCAGTCAGAAATCGTTTATTGTCTAATTTAATATGCATATTTAAATTATCGTAATTATAAACACATTAAAATATTGTGCTGTTTCACGTACCTCCCTACGATTAAATTGTAATTTACTTGTAATAAAATAACATCTGCAAAACATGCCACTTAAACCATTGCTTAGTCAAAAAGATTAGACTTTTAGCTAATAATTACTTAAATAATGGCTCCAACAGGAACAAAATAAGACGATTACGCGCTACTAAGCGAAAGTCATTTCATACTGCCCAGCAAAGATAATTTTTAGTGTTTAGATACAATTTCACCCATCTGCATTCTCAAAATTTCACTTTCTTCTGTGCGCTATTAACACAGTTATTGCGCTATTACTAAAGTGTAAACGCCACATAAGACAGTAATTACGGACTAAACTTATTGCTTTTGATTACCGCATTTATTAGGAGATCAGAGACTCCGTTCAAAATTAGATGTTATTATCGATCTATAGATGGCATGACTTGTCTGTCAAACTCATTATATTGTTCAACAATGACACAGACAATGAGTTCAGTCTAGTTTTAAGCTGAGAAAGCTGGACATTGATGCTTTTAAATAACATGTAGCTTCACCTCCCTTTATATGTTATAATGAAGCGATATAATAAGTACTTACAAAGTTATCGTCCGAACATCGCCTCAGGTAATCTGCTGCTGTATATAAATTCTGTTCATATTGACCTGTCATATTTGGCAGATATCTTATAAATATCTTTTTAACATTCAAGTTGTCGACATTAACAAATACTTTTGCACATGAGTTATATAGTATTTATACACAAAAGTAACTTACGTGATGTATTGTACGTATAAAGCTTATGGCTTATGCAAGGTGATGGTGTCTCTTCTAGTGGATGATGCTCATTACGATGTTATTATCTTGGCACCTATTTAGATTACATCATTTCTCTAGCCTCGTTGTGCCCTCGCTTAATGAGAATTACTGACATAAATTGTATTATCGTTGTACAAGTATGTAGCAAACAGGGACATATCATTAATAACTGTAAGAAGGCCGCAACAAAAACATTCTATGAATAAATATTAAAGTATACAGGGTCAGGTCCAAGTTGTTAGCTGTACATAAAATAAAAAAATTATCTATGGTATAAAATATGTTGTTAGGACAGAAATTTCGTTATTCAAAAACGCCAAAAAGTTATACTGAACCATTCATACTAACATAATAGTTGAATATGCTGCGTTAATATAGGAGGCCCAAATATTTATTAGTCATGTTTCTTTAATTCAATTTGATTTCATGTTTACCCTGTATGCACTAAAATTTATGTATACACATTTTATATATTCATTATAGAATACTTGTTTGTGTTATTATATTTCAGTTTCGAGTCCTAACGACGAAGTTGTTGACTTAGTTCTTAGGACTCTTTGCAACGCGTGAGGGACATCACGGAAGTCACAGTATATTCTGTAATGTTTATAGTGCTGTTCATGTCTATAGGCCACTGTTACTATTACCCATCCGATGAACCGTTAACTTGTATGTCATTAATTCATGCTAACTGCATAAAAAAATATAATAGAAAATGTATGTATATTTTACATTTCCATTGGCGACATTAACATTAGTAGTTTATCTAAGCAATAAACCTAAAAGCCTTTACAGATTCCATTATTCTATCGAATACTTTATACCAATTACAGAATATTAATTAAAACTACTTTATTACTTGTAAAATATTAATTATAAATATGTAAATAAGATATTTATATTCATAATCTCATTGTAATAAATATCGCTACTTATAACTACATAAAATATTTTCTTAAAATGAAGGGCCATATTGTGTTAGAGGCATTATGCAAGAAGATTTAAGTCTACCATCATCAAGAATTCAATTTTCCGTTGCAAATTCTCTTCCTAGATAAAATAATAACTTCGTTAGCATGTTAACAAACATTTTGAAATATCGTGTTCATTTCACAGATTCAAATTAGAGCAATGATGTATGTTTATTTATGCGACGATTTATGTAACACCTTTAAAAGTAACAGTGTACTGCCAAATCGCAACCAATGACTAAAACTTTCGAATAGAAATGGTAGATATTTGTTTACGATGCAAGTTTAAAAACTGTTGCTGTTATTATAGTGATAACTTATCTTATTACATACAAATATCTACATCCATACTGTAATTTTAATTGTATACACATTTACACTTTATTGCACCAGTTATAAGAATAAGAAATACAGCAAATGATTAATGCGAAGTGATACAAAAGTCAGTCTTATCATTCAATAATAATTTCTTTATTTTACACATTTATTGAGCATGACTTTATTGTCGATTGTTATTTTTTAATCATATCTATTATTTATTTATTTATTCTTTATTGCACAATAAAACTTTGTACAAGTGGCGAGCTTAATGCCATATGGCATTTTCTACCAGCTAACCATTTGGTAAGAACAGAAAGCGTATAAAGGGCAGATGTGGTGAAAAATATGTGACATAATTATAGTAATTAGACGTTATATGTAATATAACGACAATAGAAATAGCAAGTAACAATTTGAATCTTTTTACAAAATTATTAGTATATTATAGTAAAATAACTACATTCATTTCGTGTCCTGGCAAATATAATAATAATAGTATATTATTAATAGTTATATATTTCTATATAAATTAGAAATAAATTAGAACAATTAATAGCTTGATTAGATACGTTGGTATTTACTGATCAACTTATTGCAGATAATGTTTGTTTTAAAATTTTATATATAGTTAGAAGAGCTAAAATATTATGATGGTACACGTATATAATAACCAGTTTGGATAAACCCTTTCCCTTATTACTACCATAAACAATATACCTAATAATTCTAAACGATATAAACTCGATTGTCCGTGATAGGGCTTTGGCTAAAGCCTAAAATGGTCAAGAAAGTTGTATAGAACAAGTTTGAAGTACGGCCGGTGCTATAAGTCAACCAGGTATATCTTGGATCGACATATCAGAAATTTATTGACGCTCTTGTAAACGTAAGTGAAAGACAATGCTAGTTCAATGCACGAAAGTCTCTTTTGTATTTATAAAGCGACATCGAAAAGGAGGAGTTTCTCAATTCGCCTGTTTTTTATGCTATACTTTCGTGTTAGTGCCATATGTCTATTCCATATTGTCAATGGTGCTGTTTATGTCTATGGGGGACGGTTACTGTTTTCCATTAAGTGAACCGTCAGCTTATATGTCATTCTAAGTATCTTAAAAAATCTTAATTTAAGCAGGATTAAAGTCGCTATTTTTTATGATATGTAGAGTTTTTGGCTTTGGTCTTGATATTCTGGGATCTAACTCCCAGATGCTCGTTGCTTACTTCACAATTTTCACATTACACAGGGTATCTTAGTTTTAGACGAGGTGATTGGAGTGATTAGTGGCACATATCATACCACATCTATTTATATTTTAATTTTTGTGTGTTTCAGGTAAATTGAATACGTCTTTCTACTTTATTTGTATATTGGTAAGTGTTATATATAAAAGTAAGTAATAAATTTTATAGTTTATAAAGATTATTTATAAAATCGTTACAGTTGTAATATCTGTCTTAGTATAATCGAATATGCATGTCGTGTTTAAATAACTCACTAACTTTTACTCGCAAATTCGTTTGCCTAATGTAAAAGCAGCTTAATCCCTTCTTTATTATATACGTATATAGTACGTCTATACCAAATTACCTATACAATGTCTATACAAATACTGAATATATATACATGAATACAATGGGCAAGAAATAAACAAACAAACTCATTATCATATTTATAATATTAGTAAGGATAGAAAGAATGGCAAGATTTACCGCTATTATTTAATCTTCTTTTATACTACATTACTAGTTTTTTGCTGTAAGTGTGCTTTAGAGTAAGAAGTAGGAAAATTAATGAAGTAGATCACGTCTAGATGGCGTACCAATATAAAACGTACAGATTTTCCCCATTATTCATAAAAACTTAAAATCTATTTTAACTGTTTTGTCACTTTCTTTTAAATTGCAAATTTAATAAAAAAGAAAAAGCAAAAATAGTTCAATGGCTAAAATTTATTTATAAGAGGTTTGATGTTTTTAGGAATAAAGATGTTTAAGTTCAGGAATATAACGATGAAAACCGCATTCAAATTGATGTGATAATTTTTGAATGATGCCAGAATAAACCTACAGATAGACAGAAAGACAGACAAAATTTTTAAAATTTATATTTTTGGCCTCTATTAGTCTGGTTACTAAGACACCTCATATTAATTTTTTTAAATGTCTTTTACGTACAGACATCGTTTAGGTACAATTTTATTATATTAGTAAGATGTTTGGCAGCAGTGCATAAAAATCAAATGTTGATTATTGTGTTATATAAAAATATCTATTACATTTTGGTTATTTTTTAAAACATTGTTTAATTAATAAAAATATATGCTAAAATCATTATGTGTTTTGACACATTTAGTAGCTAGAGCATTTTCCTATATTTGTTCTATACAAAATAGATTATATAGATTCATATTTAAAAAAAAAAACAGTTTTCGTGGCTTTATTATATTTATATATATTATATATATAAAACCACTGGTTGTTAAATTAGATAAGTGTATTTTGTACACACAGTTATATTGCAATAATATTCTTGAACATTTGGTTGTTCCCTCTTCAAATCTCGTTGACCATCAGCTTAGAATAAAGGCGTCATAACTTATTTCCTACACCGCACTATTGTTTGAAATGAACTATTGCCTATTGTTGCATGTGGCGAAAATTAATTATATAATAGTTATGTACACACTGGGCGCAATAAATTTTAATATTACCATTATTCCATTATTGGATTGGATTGTGTAAAACAATACTAATATAAATAAATATATATTTCTATTATTGAATGTTAATTACGACCACATCTTCATAATCATTGACAGTATCACTAATAAGTAACTTTTCTCTTAATTTCTTTGTATACAGTTCTTATATCAGCTATAATTTATGTTCAAACAAACTGAAATTACAGTAAAGTTCATGCAAAGTACTCTAGTAAACCTCACTCATCTGAGCGAGCTTAGATGAGTGAGGTTTATTAGAGTAAGCTCGCTTCCTGTCATGGAGAAATCTGAGCATGTCGAATACTCCGAACACCACAAAGACACCACAAATGTCTCTGTCTACCCTTATTTTAGAATTGCAGTCAAAAACATATTAACTTAAATTTTTAACACCACCACGAAGGTGCCAAACAAGCATACAGTCCGTCTTATGGTGAAGTCTGTAGCTTATAGACGCCTGTAATACAAGGGTGTCACGTGCACGTTGTGGACCCTGAAGAAATATTAATACGCCCGTTTTGAATAACTCCGTACTCTCTAGCAAAAACCTCGTCAAGAAACTCATTTTACAGCATAAACTTGTAAAACAACAGTCTTTATTTCGGGATGAAATACTGTTTCGCTCTATTGAGCAACCCAAACTTTTTGGACGCCAACTTGTTTCTATCTTCAAAATTACCCCGGAACTCGACAAGGCTGGAGATGGCAACACCAAAGATCCCAATACTTTTGGATATGGTAACGGAATGGCACTGCTAGAACAACACGCAAGCTTGTATTTTACGCAGGTTAAAGACTAAATTTAGTCGAAAGTTCTGGAAAAAATACTCTCGATTTCAGAAACAAGCTATTCACGATTAGTCTCCACAATTATTAACATGTCAAGGCAATCAGAACCTTTTGATGCTAAATAGAATCGACAATCTAATGTAGAATTGAGTGACATCGTGACAGGTTCCTTTCAAAACTGACCAGTCTACATAATAATTTGTTTGAATCTGTTTGAATACAATCCTCTGTCAACAGTTGAATGTAGCGACACGGCAACCTCATTATTCAATGACTACATTCGAGCGAACGCGAGACAAGTTATAAATAAAAGATGGGCAACGCTTAACTACTAAAAGAATATTTAAAATTGCATTACTATTAACAAGGAGTTGATTTGATATAGCTGATTCTGATCAAACTAGTTGTGTACCAACTGATTAATAGAGCTTTATTCATAATGTCCGGATAGTTAATGATATGTACGGCAATATTCGCTGAAAAAATTTAAATTGACTAATACAAATCTTTGTCATGATTTGTCATTTCACGCTAATTAAAACGAAACAGATGTTATTTCTAATGCCCGGACATTAAAAGTAATGTATTTTTCTATAAAAAAAGTTTGTATGTGTGTAAAAAGGCCATAAACGGCCTCATTGCTAAAAAATGTTTTTAAAACAATAAAAAAGTAGATATTATTTTTAAGTTATAATAAAAGGTGTCTTTTTAATGAAATTAATAATAATAATTATCCCCGTATGTGCCCTGGTATAGAATAGGCCACCCCTTCTTTTCCTGTGAGTGTCGTAAGAGGTGACTAAGGGAGGGCGAGGGATGGGCAGAAGTGTCCCTCTTAAAACATCTCTAAAAGCCTAACTGCGGTTGCCAACCCATCTGCTAAGCATGGCAACTACTGGCAAAACTACCCTTATAGGGAAGGTTTATGTCCAACAGTGAACAGTTGACGGCTGTAATTATAATAATAATAAATAATAATAGCTAGAGTTATCCAGATAGTGTAATAATTTTATATTAAATAAACTATTACATTACTATTGTTTTTGCTTTCTATATCATTTCATTGGTTTGGTCATTTGGAGAGGATGGATGAAAGAAGAATTACGAAAGAGATTTATCGAGCAAGAATGAATGGAGATGTCGGTAGGGGCCGCCCTAGACGGACGTATGTCGACCAAATAGGCGACGTGCTGAAGAAGGGCCAAATTAAAAGTACCCGTAACCGGCGAGCGTGTATGAAAAGATTGATGAATGTGGAAGAAGCGAAAGAGGTTTGTTTGAATCGAAGCATTTGGCGTTCCATTGTTTCTGCCTACCCTAATGGGAGACAGGCGTGACAGATATGTATGTATGTATGTATCATTTCTATTGTACAGTAACTAAATCATACACGTATTGTATAACAAAAAAAAATTGCAATTTGATCCGTTATTTTTGTAAAACGACGTGTTAACATTGTTTAACAGGTAAGACAAGTAACAGTAGACAGATTAAACACGCACACGTTCACGCCCTGTTTTTTTTTTTTTTTTATTTGGCACGTGTTATGGAAGGAAGCCATAGTATATAACATACCCCATCTGTTACACAACTTGCGCTGTACACAAGGTGCATGCATCAATTAATAATGTTGCTAGGGCCAGAATTAATAATTTACTTTTGTTCAAATCAAATTGCGAGGTAGGCAAAAAATGATAAATAATGAATAATCTAAATGATTTCGAAATTATTTATAATATTGATAGAATTGGTATCTTCATGGGGGTAAAGTCTATCAAATGCGAAATTAGTTAATTTTAAAGTTTCCCGTTGCGCATATTTTAAATACACTATCAGGACTAAACGTAATGAAAAATTTTTGAAGGAACTTGAAACCTCTAAGGAGGAGGTCCTGTCGTGACCACGACGTAGGGCAATCCACGTCGAAACATCGGCAATAAAGAAACATGCATGTAGGTACTATTTATCTGCAAAAATTGTTCACCTCGTTAAGTCCCGATAGTGTTTCTAAAATAAATGGTAAATTATCTTAATTATTAGATAATATAGATAAAATTAATATGGGAATAACACTGGATTGAAATTTATTAAATGCAAAAAACGATTCGAAATTTATTTAGAATTGGCAAAGATGACGCTTATACCGGAGAGTGAGAACTTCTGCCGTTTATCGGCAAACATTATAATAATAAGTATCATAGGTATATTTTATAAAGCGCTGTAAATATTCAATCTAGTTGAACACAGACAACTTTCACATAGGTACTTTTCCTCATTTGCAGACACGACATGGAAATATAGTTTACTACGTAATATCATTACTTTTATGGCTTTCAACAGCATATTGTATATACGTGCAATAAATAGATATAATTTTGTACATGAATACATATTTACATTTTTTAGAAGAGATTATCTCAAGTAAGTGCTTACGTGGTTTTATAATTTTACTAACGAATTTTCCCTACAATAATGTTGATATTCTTATATAATTAACCAATTAGAAAGCTTTTTTTTCTGTTTATTATAATTTTTAATTATCACTTATGATCAATGTTAGAGTTACTATATTTATATTTATTAATAAGAGCAAGTTGTCAACTCATGTCCATGTTCCATTCAAAAAGAATTGAATTAGTGTATAAATGAATACCGCTTTACATTCTGTTATGTTTTGTAAAAATCTTTAACATACACAATAAAATTTTAAATTATATTATGACGCTATGCATCTATAAGCTTTTAAAACCACTTTGAAATATACTTTCGGTGTAAGTAGCTTAAAGTATTATCGAGAAGCACCTGACTCGGCCTAACAACCATAAAGCCATAACTACATTCAAATAGCACTGTAATATAAGCGTTTTAATGGGTTTTGTCAATTTTATCTTGTTCATTGTATTCGACATATTTCGACCACAGAATAAAAATCTAAATATAATAATAAGAAAGGTGATGCAAGTTATCTCTTAATTCAGATTTTAAAGCTTACGTAATATGAAATTGAATTAAAATGATACCTTCTAGATAATGGATAACGGTTTTAACTTATAAATCAATGTTGCTGTTTGTCTTTAGATAAGATCTGTAAGTATATGTACGAATAAAACGATGACTATTATGCATTTGCAGTCATATAGATATAGCGTGGGTATAAGATATCGTTACACTGTGATCTTGTCATTGTAACTCAGCATAGTAAACCAATCTACTACAGAATTTATAAGCTTTTAATAGTAATTGAGTTATATTGAGTGGGTATTAAAATTATTAATCGCACCATTTGTACAATATTAACGCTTATTGCTCGACTTTCGTTTAGAATACCGCGGGAAAGTTTCCCACGTCTGAAGGCCATAATATACGCTAGCTGTTTTATCTCGTAACATAATCGGAGGCAGCCAAACAATATCAATTAGACGAACAATATAGACGTAATGTTTCATAACATTGTTAACACTTTGACGTGGAATATGCATAGTCATCATTTCATTGGTTTTTGTTATTTTTAAACAACTTCCAAAACAAGGTGGTTGTCAATTGGTCTGAAAGTTATGCGATTAAGTAATTCCTCTATTATAGACCGATTTTCACATTTTTTTTTAAACCTTTTACTACTGTTTTGATCTCATGTTATTTTGTAAAGATTGCAGCTGCTATTTTTTCACAGAGAAAAAGTCAGCTGCAACATATTTAGCATTCGTGCAGAATCATTTCTCTGCATTCTAAATTTAAATATTTTAAATCTAATGTATTTATGAAGTATCATTTCATCGTTCATCGATGTGTACATACATTCACAATCGAATCAAAACGCACTTGTTTATTTTGTTTAGTCTGTGGAATTATGGAATGTTATTTGAATGCAGCGCCGGTCGGAGTCTAAAATTATCCCTAGTATGTCAAATCGATTATAATTCGATTCCCGTAAAGGCTCAATTGCTTATCGATTCGTGACCGATCCTTGTCGTGGTGAGCTCTCGAATTCTCCAACTCTGTGCAGTCTGTAGGGAAAGTTGTGGGAATATAAAGAGATCACGTTCGAAAGATAGACGTGGACGTCTCTTAGGAATTCTTATGGCTTGTCATTTACATTTCTCGCTACATAGTGGGTCTGTGATAATAGTTCTGTCCATTATCATAAAGACAACTAAACATATTCTATTGAATAGGGACAACCGTTATATTTTCTATATGTAGCCTAATGTGAAAAGATGTTAACCAACTCGTGTTTGTACAATTATATATATTAGAAATTGATTAAATTATAATTTTAGGATATTTTTACTAAGAGAAAAACATTTTGGAACAACACTACTTGTTTCAACAAAATGTTCTACACAATTTTGTTGGACTGGCGCGATATAAATTTGTAGTCATAATTAGGTATAAGAGTATCTTTTTAAGAGGATTTATGTTGTGTTATGTACCTATATGTAAATAATTAATCTAAACAGTTTTATATTTTAGACATAGATATAATATATATATATATATATATATATAAACGATATAACAACATTACCAAATTATTGAAATATATATTTGAGTATTAATTTATATCTATTCACAATATTTATAATCAATAATGAAATATTAATACATTATAATCGGATTATTTTCTAGTATACATACATTGACAATGCAATATTTTGGCTTACATAACGATACTAGTGACATTTAGATGTCTTGTTAGCATATCGTATGCGTAACTCGGTCATCCATCAATTCTACTTAATATATCCAAGAACATATGCATATTCTTAGAAGTATCGTCATCATACGATTTTTAAAATTAATTTAATATTTTTATAAAACAAAAATGACTTCTACTTTAATAAGCAAAATTTTGCCTCGCAAAATGAAATGACTGCTTCAGTCTTGACAAAATTAATATAGAATCAAGACTAGTAAACAACATAGATTGCAAAAATAATTATTAAAATCGGTGTATTATTGTTCTAAATAATAATAACTGAAAAATTCCTCTTTAGATGTTCATCAGAACAAAATTTTCAATGTAATCTAATAGTACTAGTACAATGCTCATGATTTCCATATCAAGCTGTATGTGCAATGGTTACCACTAAGATGGACGATTCGTCCATGCCACTAATTATTCTCAGATAAAGAATGGGCTATTAATTTTCCATTTTTATACATCTTAACTTTCGTTTATATATATTGTGCTTGAAGAAAATGAAAACAGTCTTAGAAAATCATATATGAAATAACCGTAAAGTAATGTCGAAAACTGCCGGCTGGACATGAATTACAAGTAACATGATATTAACATAGTGCATAACACTCAGAATATCTTTCATTCTACAATTGTCAAACAAGACACTCGATTATATTATGACTGTTTAATGGATGTTATGTAGGAGTTTATATATGTTAATGTAAAGACAAATAAATGATTTCGCTTTCTAGCTGTACTGCGTTATTCACGAGCAACAAATTGCTTACCTTTCAACTGAGAACCGATTTATCTTATTATGTCGACGGCTTGTTGAGATATCCGAATAAAATGAAAGCACCAGCCCTTGAATACCCACCGTTTTCATTTCCCACATTCGTGTATTGTTTAGAGATAAAAAAGACTGTGTAATGTTTTTATTTCCGCAGGAAACATTTACTTTAAATTTCTAGTTATCTAAATTTATTTACTCAATTTTTCCCGTTCAAATGAAGCATTCGCACGTCGCTTTGACATTATTATCGCTGTTGTATTAGCATTCTTTACTTCATAGGCAATTTTTGTGCATCATATTTTGTCTATATCTAATACGAGGTAAATATGTATTATTGGTATTCTCAAAAATATTGCATAGCCATCTGAATCATCGTGCCATATCAGTATAAATATTATTTAAAAGTTAAATGAAATAATTGTAATAATATTTATTATATAAGAAATAAAGTATCAGTACTTGCAATAATATAATGAATTTTCAACGCTATAAGACCTTTATCATATCTAACATCACTTCTGTCGCCGAACTGATTCATTGCGCAGAAATCGTGCACTTGCAACCAATTGGAATGCCTTCCGTTCATTATGTACTTTCCTTTCCTATCTTAAGGTTCTATTAGACTAGCTTTAGCCAACATTTTAGCACTATCGAAAATGGTGAGCATTTTTATTTAAAATATGCTGTAGACACAGTACTGTACAGTTTTTATTAAATTATCATTTATATTTAATTTGTAACACTTATGCGTAATTTTATACTTAGTAATATAAAAAGAAATCATTATTATATTACTACCCCCTTCAATTGTGTAATACATAAGGTTCTCCAGTAATTTCTTGTTATTACAGTTTCAGTCAATATGCTGGATCAACGCCAGTATGATTAGTCCCTTAGGTGATCACGTAGCTGTTATCTATCTATTGGGTCTAATCTCCTTCCTACATTGACAACAGTAAAACCTATTACGTAGAAACACGGCACTGGCATTTAGTAATTACATAAATTGAAATTTATTAGATAAATTTTATTTTAACATGAACTAGGCTATTTATTATTAATCTACAGGTTTCATATTCATGTTCAGGGTAACTATTAGCATTACAAATTACTATGCGCCATCGACCACAGATACCAAGAATAAGTGAACAGTAATAACGGGATCGTATTTATTAGATCAAACTTCTGTTATTGTATGATATTATAATATCTGTGATTAGAGCCAATTAGACAGGTCATGTTTCTAAATGGATGACTGGATAATAAGATAGTAAGTTTTATCGTCAATCTTGTGGACTTTGGTTCCTAAATATTTATATATATTTATATATATATATATATATATATATATATATATATATATATATATATATATATATATATATATGTTATATTTTATAGATATGTGCATAAAATTTTCAAAGAAATAATTTGACCTCATGCTATCTTATCCTGAATTATAACAAAGTCTTGATTAAGCTTTCAACAAAGTATCAAGCCTAACATGTCCATCTTCGTTAGTACGGACTAATGTTACTTTGCGTAATGAATGTTTGGAATTAAAGACAAACAATCAGAGGATCTGAACTCAGAAGAAATTGAGAGACCGCTATAATCACAATTAAAACGCAATATTGTCGTCGTTATTAATATGAACCAGTCTATATAACTTGAAAAACGGGTAATAGAGGATAAATATGAAAGATTCTCCCATCCTCTACAAATACAAAGAACTACAGCGTAGGACCTCAGTAGGTTATAAAAACTCGGTAGATTATAAAAAAAATCAATCGTAAGACTGCATGTCAGAAGTGAAACCTGCTTCACAAACTTGTAAACATTATTTTTTGGTTGTCAAGAAATAAATTTTTAGGAAGTATTTTTTTTTAGATATTATTTTTATCAACGTACTTATGTATTATTATTTTTATTAACATTGTTTTACATGAAAAAGAATTAATATAATGAGCATGCTTTCTCCCATCCCAATTAGTTGTATATAGTCTTTGTCGTTGTGTATAGTTTTTTTATCATATAGCTCTAATATATGTATATTATTTTTTTATTAAACTTTAATATACCTAGACAATGTAAATGATGGACTTAATATAGATATGTATACACACATTAAATATATATATATATATATATATATATATATATATATATATATATATATATATATATATATATATATATATAGACATGTATATATGAATTTGATCGTGTCGGTCACAGGAAATCAGTATTTTTTCTCAATTCCACAAAGAAGTTTTCACTTCAAAAATGAAAATTATGCAACATAATAAATGAAATATACCGCGTACAATCAATTCAATGGAATATAATAAAACTATACTGTATTTAATTTCACACAACTTTTAAGTAGGATACCTAACCACCTCATTAAAAATTAAGAGTTCTCGTTCTTAATAATTGTTACACAAAAATCATCCTCTCACGGTTTAATTTAAAATAGTTCGTTGACTTTTAGTTTTTATATAACATTTAAAATCTAAACTAACATTATTTGCATAATACACATGCCGCTGTTTTTATCAAATTTTATTAATTATTTAACTTTCAACTACGTTGATTTAAAACATAAATTATGGCTGTTAAACTTTCAGTTTTTGTATATAAATATTGACGAAAAATGGGACCAAAGTTAATAAGACCATAACACCATCTATATACATATCTGTTTTATAGTTGTCAGGAATATATATATATATATATATATATATATATATATATATATATATATATATATATATATATATATATATATATATATATATATATATATATATATATATATATGTAAATTAGTGAAAAATAATGAAAAAGTCTAATGTACCTTTAAGGGTTAAAAACGACTGATTCGATGATAATAATAATCTTATTAAATAATTTATAACTGTGAATAAATTTTGAAAGCCAGTGCAACACTTATGTAACATTTCACGAATACGAGTATAAACCCAAAATTCCTAAAACACATCCGAAAGTAACAATCATTAATCAAAAGTGGTAAAGTGCGAGGAGTTAAATGTTCTATATACTATGTTTGAAATCTCGCCATGCAGTTTTTCCATTGCAACCGACAAGTTACACAATAACTACCAGTTCCAAGAAAGGAGAATGATTGACACATGAAAAAATCGCGTTGCGCCTTTTGCGAGCAGTACTGGTTCCATCAGAAAGTACAATTACTAGCTTACTGGTTTATAATTTTTCCGTACACTTTATATGGTTTTAATAAATACTTGTAAAATATGCAAGTATAAAAAATAAACTAAAGGACACTTATTCGTAACAAATTTTTGAGTACTATGAATTTTCATGGCGATACGATCAATTCAGTCGGGAAGTGTGCGCGATTTTACAGAAAGAATAAACTTTTACTTGCGTCTTCATGCGCGTGATCAGGATATGTTCGTGATAAGAAGTAGTCTATATTTATCCCGAATAGTACCTACCTAAATATCTCTATTTAATTACGATTGGTTAATCAACTGAGGCGTCAAGAGGTAACAAATAAATAAACAAGCTACATTTCTTATTAATAAGGAAATTCGATAATTTGGACATTCTCAGTGCGTTCTCTTTTAGACAAATGTGCGATCGCCTTTAAATATCTGTAGGTAGATGTTCAATTTTTATCTGCAAATATCACGACTTTTCATAATTAATACAAAAGATTACATTAATACATTTAATTTGGGTACAGAAAGTACCTATGATAAGCAGATATGAAAGGATTGGTATAATGTACATTACCGTCTGTAAACTAGCGTGATCATCAAATGGACATAAGTGGCTCGTTAAAATGTCACTTAAACTGGATCTTCCGTATTGCTCTTATGTTTTTAACATACGGATTTATTATATAACCATTATAACTCTAATAGGTTATTTAAACTGTCACCAGATTAATATAATATTAATATAATTAAATTTGAAATATAAATTATAATATACAATGCAATTGCTCAAATAACACTATAATAGAGCCTTCATCATTATAAGGGATTGTATTATTTTATTTATAGATAGAGTGGGTAATTGCGTAAACTGCCTACTCTGACTATTTAATTAAGAACAAATTTTCTATTTTACATAAATATTTATCAATGATTAAGATCATGACAATTACGATGATTTAGTTTTTATTTTATTATTACATATCTAATGAAATAAGTGCTGTCTGTAAAATAGATTACAAACTTTCTTGTTATTTGTAGTTTACTCTGAATATATTTTTGCATTCCGGTCTGTGATTCGCATAGGTAACTAATTTTGAAGTAGGTATGCCTACATATAAGTGAATGCTAGATATTATAGTAAAGCAAAAATTGTAACTGTAATGTGACTTCCGGACAGCTATACACTGTCTCTTTTTAATTTAATCCATACTCGTAAGTAAGTCTGGGTTAATTACACAAAATCCATATACAGCGTGAAATTATTAACATCCCTTTAAGGTAATCGTTGTACAAGTTTAATTGAACATTTTCCCTAAAAACAAAATAGAAAAATGACAAAAAAATTTGGGCCACAAATTTTTTTGTCATTATTCCATCCATATTTTTTAATTTTTTAAAAAATATGGAGTTCAATAGTATGGAAGATTAAAACTATTTTGTTTTTTCCCCCATTTGGAAATCATGTTCAGTTTTACTTTTAAAATGATTCCAATTTCATTGTACACGCATTAAAAAACAAACCTCCGACCCATCAAAAATGTACAGCTGAAAAATTTCACTCGAGTTGAAGTATGTATAATTAATTAATATGAGTATCACGTCATTAACAATTACAGTGACTGTTCTATATTCCGTTCTAAATATGATATCCGGACATTTGTGGCGAAATACAAAAAAAACTTCTACAATATTGATAGAAATATCCGTTCGACTGAGCACAAGTCGATTATGTACATACTTATATTAGATTTTTTTATTCAATAACACTTAATAATAATGAAATTATGTCATTGTAATCATCATCGTCATCATATCAGCTGTCATCTGTCCACTGCTAAACATAGGCCACACACACATTCATAGATTGGTTTTGACATGCTTGACAGGCGAGTAGACAGTGGCAGTTGAAATTTGGTGATGTTTTGAGAAAGACACTTCTGCCTATTCCTTGATCATTAAGCTCCCTTAGTCGCCACTATGACACACACGGCAATAAAGGGATGACGTTATGTTTTAAGAATAATTATAATTAAAGTTGAGAATTAAATATATATTTACCAAATTTTAATAAAAGACACTTAAGATAAGTGCACTTATTTGGAATATGAAACTTAAATAAGAATTTACTGAACTGATTTGATATCTGACTAATCTATAAGTAATTTATTTTAAATTAAAAATGGATTTTCCAAATTAAGGACAAACATAAAAAAGGTACAACCAAAATAAGAATCTCCTCCTTTTTTGAAGTCGATTGAAAATGGATCAAATCGCAATTTAAGTTTAAAAATTCTGTTAAAATGTAATCAGGAATGGGTTACGTGCATTATATCTTTTGCGAATACCAGGTGACACAGTTTACGTAATCATAGTAGGCACCTAATAAGAATATCGAATAATGTCAATGATTAATGAGTATAATAATAAATATAAAATAAAAAAATGTGTATATAAAAGTAGAATTAATTTTATAAACTGATACGTGACTAGTGTTTTGAAAAATCTATTTTTATACTAATATTTATTTATTTCTATTATTAATATAGGTGTCTAAGTTGTTAACTTTCAATAATGGAAAAAGTCGGCATAATGATGATAATAACCCAATAAATGTATTCATAGTTTATTTTCATTTATAATAAAATCACTCTTTAGCTATTTTTCTGGCTGCAGACCCTAAATCAGGTGTCAAAATCACAGAAAAAACTATTTATCGAAATAAAGTAGTAAGTGCCCATTTTCAGAATTGTACACTTGTACTACTTCCACTTACGTAAGTGTCACATTATTCTATATTCTGTGGTATCACTATGAATAAACTGTAAGATTTATTATTTAGGTATGTCATAATCATGCGTGTTTTGCGTTTATGTACTTTAGTGTAATGACAACATTGATTGACATAGAGAAACAATTGAGTTTAACTTTTTTTAATATGTTAATGTTATCCTTAGTTATTAAAAAAATAATACTTTTATAAATATTGTTTTTTAATATATTCAATATATTAAAAAACAATATTATATAAATATACAATAATATAATTATTATATATATATATATATATATATATATATATATATATATATATATATATATAAAATTATATTATTGTATATTTATATAATATTGTTTATCGTGTTATTATTATCATTCCTTCTCTATATCCTTGTTATCATATTGAACAATTATAAATATTTTTATTATATTTGAAAATTACAAAGATATTTACCTCTTATTTGAATTTGATAAATAAAAGAAGGATTTTGAGAAATTAAAACATGATTTACGTTATATTGATTTAAAGTCATATCACCGAGTCGGTGTTGGTGATGCATTGCATGCCACTTAATAGCTTTATTACTTTTTCCTGGCAAGCCCCAGATTGCGGAATGATTGCTCTACTTCCTTTGTCTGTACCTATTCTGTGTACATGTTGATACACTTGTAACACAATATTGCTATTGCTGTCACTTTTCATACAGGAAGTAGTTTGTCTAGACGAAAAGTTTATTACATCAGAGCCGTTCAGATAATAGTTATAATAATACACCGATCATTGTACAATATTTTAATACTTTTAATGAACCGTTTATTCATAATTGATATAAATAATACCCCTGGAGATATTACAAAGCATTATTTATTGTAGTTCAAAATTAAACAGAGCTCACACTTCTTTTTGGGAGATCCGATACCTACCCTACGAACGCGTTTCATACATTATATCTGTTGTAGATTATACACTACAGGTACGTCAAAAGGACACAGAAGTCGTTTGCTTGGCCACCTCTATGCCATTCGGGTTTCAACCGTAAATCAATTTTATTTACATGGCTATGTTTCGTTTTAAAGAGTAGGATATGGCAGTAGATTTACAGGGTACAAAGGAATAACACCTTAGTCCTCAGGAATGTGCAACGCATGAGGGGTATCATGGGCGAAACAGTATACTCTGTTATTATATGTCCATGGGCGTTGGTTACCAATTTCCATCAAATAAGAAGTCAGCTTTTTATAAAAAAAAGTAGATAATTCATGCCAATTCTAACACAATCATATTATGAATGAGAAGT